>NC_073624.1:213146895-213449925 GCF_029407905.1 Bubalus kerabau | reverse complement strand
CTCTCTTCATGAACTGGCTGCTGGGAGCTCTGAATGCACATGTTTCAAGTCCAGCCCCATGCAAGGATGAAAACTGAAGACCTTCAGTTCTACTATAAAATTGCCAGGTAAGAGAACCTAATGGGTCCAGCTTGGTCAAAGCTGGTTCAGTCAAATATACCTGGGAATTTGTTGTTTTAGCTGCTAAGTTGTGTCTGACTCTTTTACAACCACATGGACTGTAGCCCACCAGGCTCCTATGTCCATGGGATTTCCCAGACGAGAATACTGGAGTGGGTTGCCATATCCATCTTCAGGGAATCTTCCTGACCCAGGGACCAAATCTGAGTCTCCTGCACTGGCAGGCAGATTCTTTACCACTGAGCCACCATGGAAACCACACACCTGGGAATACAGGGTCACTAATTCCAGTCTCAGAGAACTGTCATCATGAGCTAGAAAGGCACCCCCCAAGACATTTTACAGGGCTGATGTAGTGAAAGAAAATGTTGTGTTGCAGAATTCTAGAGCACTGAGGAATCCAGATAGGCTTGGGAGGGCTTTGATATAAACATACACAGGGGAGGGCATTCACTTCACTTTCCAGAGAGCTTCACAAGGTAACCTGCAGGGACTGTGGGGGTTGAGAAGGGCAGAGGGAACTGGATCTGCGAGGAGATGAGAGAGGTCATTGATTGCCAGAAGGAGAGTGAGAGAGGTCATGTCATCTATAATGTGACCACCCTTTACAGCAACCCATATATCTTTGGTAGAATCATGAGCTACTTGGTGTGATGGGATTTCCAGTGGGCACTTAAAAAGGGAATGCAACATCATATCTAGGTATGACCTAGGGCAGGAACCTAAGAGCAATTAAACCGCTAAAAGAGTAGGGTAGTCTTTTAAGTGGGCTTCCCTGGTGGCTCAGTGGTAAAGAATCCACCTGCCAATGCAGGAAACACAGGTTCGATCCCTGGGTCAGGAAGATTCCCTGGAGAAGGACATGGCAACCCACTCCAGTATTCTTGCGTGGGAAATCCAATGGACACAGGAGCCTGGTGGGCTACAGTCCATGGGGTTACAAGAGTCACACATGACTTAGCAACTAAAGAATGACAACAAACTACAAATTAGAGTTCTGATCCTTCTCAGTCTGGGGCTTTTGTGCTTTATCTGCAGTTGGTCTGGTGAAATGGAGCAGTAAAGAGTTTCAAAACTCTTAGATGTTCCTTAGATTCTAAGGCTTCTAGTCTATATTTGCTTCTTTGAAGTCAAATCTCCCTGGAACCTTATTATAATGGGCTGTTTCCTTACCATACTGATTCATATACCTTGAAGCTTTGAAGCTGTTCCGTGGTAGGAACAAGAATTTCTGTGACCTCAAGCCCACATTAAGGCAAATCTGACTTTGAGGTAGAATGGGAGAAGTGGCAAGTACTATGAGAAAAGCTGTCAAAAACAGAATGAATAATTTGAAATATTACTAAAGGCTTTTGCAGTTTCAGTTCTAGAGCATTAAGATTGGAAAGAGCGAGGGGCAGTTTTTCTGAGGAAGGAAATGCAGGATAGACTGTGAGACTCCTCGGCCTGTTAAAAAGCCTAGAAAAGAATTCATGGTAATTTACCAGTATCATCATTATAGTGCCTCTATTTAATTTTGAATGAAAGTTTGTGTCGTCTTCTGTGTTAAGGAAAAGTGAGAATTTAGTTCAATTGGCATTGAATTGTGACAGTTTGCCAACTGTGGAACGATTTTCTCTATCTGCCTGCCATCCCTTCTCTTCATCACTCTGACCGTAGGAGTGGACATAACTCAAGCCAAATCACTCACAGCACTTCCTCCCACTGGGCCACAAAGACTGAACCAGAGCTAGCCAGATGACCATGCACAAGGCACTCTTCCCAGAGATGTATCTCATGTAGTCAGTGGCAAAGTTTCTTCTCTCTCTTGAAAATGTTGAACGTTTACCTAAGCCCTATTTTCCTGGAAAACTTAAGATGGTTCAGAAATCCCCCGCACCCTCTCATGTTCCAGCTTACTGCAAAGAACATGTAACTTAAATAAGATTCACAGTGACCTCCTCGTTACCTACAGTAAGGCCAGACACAACCTTTTCAAATTCCCATTCATGTTCTCCTAAGTGATAATCTGAAACTTAGCTACACACAAATATTTGCCGTTCAGACTGACTGAGACCCCTTGATTACAACAACGATTCCAACTAAAATCACCCCACCTATAAGCTGTCTCCCTATAAAAGTCTCCAGGCAAAAGTGCTTGCCCTGATGCAGTGAACTAAATAAAACCAGTTTGCTTATTTGTTTGGTTTTGGTCTTTGACAGGCTCTGGAATTGTAAGAATGTGTTTTCAAGGTTCCATTAGCCATATTAACACCCGTGGAAAGATGTCTGAAGGAAGGAGGCTACTACTCAGAAAAAAGTAGAAACTAGGTTGTCCGGGCAAAAGGCATCACATTCCGGGTTCTGAGCCTGTATGCCTAGAGCTGCCCTGCTCTCGCTGTCCCCAGTATTTATCCCTTCCTCTCCTTCTTTGCAAAGGTTATTTTGATATTGGTTTCTGTCACTTGCAATTTGAGTATCTCTGACTAATAAATCTACCACATTTAAAACTGACCTTCTGATTTTTCCCCCCCGGAGCCGTTCTGGTTCTGCAGCTCTGTGGCAAGCCGCGGAGTCGGGGTTCTGTTCCGCAGGATGGGGTTTGTTAAAGTTGTCAAGAACAAGGCCTACTTCAAGAGATACCAAGTGAAATTCAAAAGAAGGTGAGAGGGCAAAACTGACTACTATGCTCGGAAACGATTGGTAATCCAAGATAAAAATAAGTACAACACACCTAAATACAGAATGATTGTTCGTGTAATGAACAGAGATATCATTTGTCAGATTGCTTATGCCCATATAGAAGGAGAAATGATAGTTTGTTGAGTTTATGCTCACGAACTCCCAAAATATGGTGTGAAAGTTGGCCTGACAAATTATGCTGCATATTGTACTGGCCTGCTGCTGGCCTGCAGGCTTCTTAATAGGTTTGTTATGGACAAAATTTATGAAGGCCAAGTCGAGGTGACTGGAGATGAATACAATGTGGAAAGCATTGATGGTCAACCTGGTGCCTTCACCTGTTACTTGGATGCAGGACTTGCCAGAACTACTACCGGGAATAAAGTTTTTGGGGCCCTAAGGGAGGTGTCGATGGAGGCTTGTCTATCCCTCACAGTACCAAATGGTTCCCTGGTTATGATTCAGAAAGCAAAGAGTTCAGTGCTGAGGTACACCGAAAGCACATCATGGGGCAAAACGTTGCAGATTCCATGCGTTACCTGATTGAAGAAGATGAAGATGCTTACAAGAAACAGTTCTCTCAGTTCATACAGAACAATGTAACTCCAGACATGATGGAGGAGATGTATAAGAAAGCTCATGCTGCAATACGAGAGAATCCAATGTATGAGAAGAAGCCTAAGAAAGAAGTTAAAAAGAAGAGGTGGAACCATCCCAAAATGTCACTTGCCCAGAAGAAAGATCGGGTAGCTCAGAAGAAGGCAAGCTTCCTTAGAGCTCAGGAACGAGCTGCTGAGAGTTAAACCAAACCACAATTTTCTATCAAGATTTTTCAGATAAGACAATAATAAACTTATTGAACAAGCAAAAAAATAAATAAATAAAACCAACCTTCTAAATGCAGTAAATATCTTCATGTAAATATTCCTGGGATTAAAATTCACTTTAAAGGGAGTTCCCTGGTGGTCTAGTGGTTAGGATTTCAGGTTTACACTGCTGTGGCCCAGGTTTAATCCTTGGTCGGGAAACTGATATCCTACAAGCTGCTCGGCACAGCCAAAAAGAAAAAAAAGATTCACTCTGATGACTTACCAATGATAAAAACCCCTTCATATGGATGCTAACCAGACTTACTAGGGTGATCATTTTGCAATATGTAAAAATAACAAATCATTATGTTGTACACCTAAAAGAATATAATGTGTCAATTATACCTCCAAAAATAAAACCCTTCATGACATCTATTTTTAAATGGCTTCATGAAATTTCACTGAAGAGAAATGGAAGAGAAACAGAATAGTATATACATACATATATATATATATATATAATTTTTTTGGCCATGCCCTGTGGCTTGCAGGATCTCGGTTCCCAGACCAGGAAATTAACTCGGGCAATAGCAGTTAAAAGTGCCAAATCCTAACCCACTGGACCACCAGGGAACTCCCTGTAGTTAGTATTTTTAAAATGCAGAGACAGAGCATAAATGTTGTGTCACAAAAAAAAATACTGCTCCAACATGTAATGATTGCAAAGGCATAATACCTGAAATAGACAAGATTTACAAATACTGGTCATACTTGGAAATGTAAAGCAAATCTTTACAATATCTGGTACATGCATGCTGAGTCGCTTAGGTCGTGTCTGACTGTAACCTGTAGCCTACCAGGCTCCTCTGTCCATGGGATTCTCCAGGCAAGAATACTAGAATGGGTTGCCATTTCCTTCTCCAGGGTATCTTCCTGCCCCAGGGATCAAACTTGCACCTTTTGCATCTCCTGCATCACAGGTGTGTTCTTTATACCACTAGCGCCACCTGGGAACAATGTCTGAAGTCAATTCAAATTTTCCAAATTCTCAAAAGATTGATAAAAACCAGATGATGCAAAAAGAAAATCTTTATAGCAAAGTTACTTATGGCAAGCACAAGAAAAGGATCTGTTGACAACTCCAGAGCCTGTCTTGAAGTGGTGCTATATAAAATGCTTCTCACAAAAAATGTAACTGCTCTTAGGATGTATCTGCTTTTTTTGGAGAGAGGCTACTTGCCACTATTATTCATAAAACAAGGTGTAATTACTGTTTTCTTTTTTGCATTACACACCACATAAACTGAATCTTGATTTAGTATTTTTCCGATTAGCACTCTAATGAAAAATGATTTAGAGGTATTTATTTGTAAGTAGTTTGGCCAGCTTGAGTTTTTTCACTAATAGCACTGGTAACCTGGAAAAACATAAGCAAAGCTTTTTTCAATTGTTTTATCTATCATAGAAAGGAGTTTTGGTATGATAAAATATTACCTGCTTTATGCTTGTTAAACCTTAAGATACACATTCATAGACAACACTAAATTTTAACAAATGTTTAATTTATATACACTTAAGGACCTAAAAGTAAATTCTGTTTTTCCATATTTTTTACATTTACCAGAAGTAAAACTTTTCTTTAAAAGTCAAAAACTTAAGAAATAATCGTATCTAGGCTGAATAGAGAAAATGGGTCTATGTGAAACTCAAATTTTCAAAAAATAAATATATTTTACAGGGAAACAGAAATAGCTAAAAGGAATTATCAGAATTCTACACTTAGGAGCCCATCCTCCCACTAAGAGCCAAGAAATGGGGATAGGAGTTATGTGGATACCGTGAAATAGGAAAACAGACACCTTTGTTCTATTCCAATGGACGGACGGTGATGGTGGAACTCTTACTACTTATACCTCTTGTACATCACTGCTGCTGCTGCTGCTAAGTCGCTTCAGTCGTGTCCGATTCTGTGCGACCCCATAGACAGCAGCCCACCAGGCTCCCCCGTCCCTGGGATTCTGCAGGCAAGAACATTGGAGTGGGTTGCCATTTCCTTCTCCAATGCATGAAAGTGAAAAGTGAAAGTGAAGCCCCCGTCCCTGGGATTCTCCATGCAAGAACACTGGAGTGGGTTGCCATTGGATAAATCAAACATGGAGAGAATATACTGTATCTTGATTGAGGTGGTGGTTGCGTCTTCTGTGGTTTCGTGAGTGTATACATGTGTTAAAATTCATCAAATTCATATGGTTTAAACCCTTGCATTTTGTTGTGGTAAATTATATCTCATCTTCTAAAAATACTACATACAGAGGCCTAGCACATTGTCTGACACGCAATACATGTAGTTGCTTAAAAATAAATAAATAAAAGAAGCAAAGATCTACTAAGCACATGTCATCCCATGCTCAGTCACTTCAGTCATATTCAACTCTTTGCGACCCCATGGGGGTCCCAAAGAGTCCCCATGGGACTTTTCAGGCTAGAATACTGGAGTGGGTTGCCACACTCTCACAAATTCTTTACTGCTGAGTCACCCAGGAAGCCCAATAATGCTGTTTGGGTCAATTTAAAATTCTCCAGAAATCTATTGTCTGTGATATTTTACAATGTGTTATAATTACCTAAGATTCAGTTGTACATATAAGAAATGTCTAGCTTTCTCAAAAGAAAACCTCAAACATCTCTGTCTGTACATAATGAAAAGTAATATATATTGTTCCCTCTTTATCTCTATTTTTAAGTTTTTCCACAGTGAAAATACATCTTTTGTGTTTTAATAAAGGCAGGAGAGGTGTGGTTTCAAGACTTGAGCTCAAACTAGGATAAACTCATTTTTACCTCAGGATGCACATGGCACAAAAGCTGCATGTAGAGGGGATAGGCAGCCAGGGACATTCAATGAATGGGAATACGTCTGGAAGAAATATTAGATCATCATTCCAAATTTCATATGAACTTTAATAAATTAACTATCATAACCTGACCTCACAATTGAAATATCTGGATTTAAAGCACAGAAGTTTATCATCCTTACCAGAAAAGGGAGATTTAAGATGATGATTTTTTTTTTGTTTGTTTTTGCTATATGACATTTCTAAATGTTTGGCCACTTGTAGGTCTTTGTAAAACACTGTTACTTCTCCCACCACTATCTACATGTGAAAAATTTACATGGAAAGATCTTATCAAGAGGTCCTGTTACGGGATATACAGCTTTTGTATTTTCTGCTCAGCATTCATTCCTTAAAGTACTCCTCTGATCTTCCTCATTCTGGAGACTGCTAACTGTGGGATCCTTCCCCTGACCGAAGGGATGGGCACATCTCAGTAAGAAGCCAAGCAGACTCCTACCAGGGAACTTCACTGCTGATATTAAGCACACAGGGGGTTGGACCTGATCATCTGCCTAAAGAGGTGGCACACGTGTTTCTATGACTAAGATCTGGACTTTCTGGTTCAAGGCTTCACAAGTCTGGGTGTGCATTTCCTACTTCTAAATTATGAGCTAGCCATAAGCTATTAATAAATTCTTGGTTTATTTAGCCAAAGCTTTATTTTGTGTTTCTTGCAATGGAATCCTGAAAGATTAAGGGAATTCCTTCTATGTTATCTCAAAATACAGTCACCCCTCTGTATCCTCAGGGAATTGGTTCTCTGAGGACACTTCCCTGCTTCCCCCCACCCCCCCCAAAAAAATCTGTAGATGCTCAGGTAGCTTATACAAACTTGTATAGCATTTGCATAAAACCTATACACAGCCTCCTGTATACTTTAAATCATTTCTAGATTACTTATAATAGCTAACATGATGTAAATGCTATGTGAAGAGTTGCCAGTGCAAATTCAAGTTTTACTTTTGGGAACTTTCTGGGATTTTTTTCCCCAAATATTTGTGTTCTATGGTGACTCTATAGATGCCCAAACTGCAGATAAAGAGGGCTGACTATAAACAAAACTGGTGAGAAGGGAAGAAAGGTTGTGTAATGGAAAAAGCTCAGGGCACTGAGCCTTGGATAAATCACTTAATAAAAATGTCTGAGTTTCAGTCCCCTAATCTGTAAAATGGGGATCCTTTGGAGGCAAGACACAGAATCTCCACTTGAACAATCTGAATCACAAAAGAGGTTTACTAAAGGAAGGCTGTGATAACCAAAAGAATCAAAGGAAAAGACAAGTCTAGGTAGGTCTTTTTCTGTCTCTCTTCTCTATTTCTCTTAGCATATCAACTTTAGTCTCTCCTAAACCAGCAAAAAGTCAGTTTTCATTCCAATTCCAAAGAAGGGCAATGTCAAGGAATGTTTACAATACAATTTACTCAGTTAACATTCTAGCAAGGAAATACAATTTACTCAGTTAACATTCTAGCAAGGACATGCTCAAAATCCTTCAAGCTAGGCTTCAGCAGGATGTGAACTGAGAACTTCGAGATGTACAAGCTGGGTTTCAAAGAGGCAGAGGAACAAGAGATCACATTGTCAACATTTGTTGGATCACAGAGAAAGCAAAGGACTTCCAGAAAAACATCTACTTCTGCTTCAATGACTACGCTAAAGCCCTGGACTATGTGGATCACAACAAACTGTGGAAAATTCTTGAAGAGGTGAGAATACCAGAGCTTCTTACCTGTTAGAAATGGACATGGAACAATGGGCTGGTTCAAAATTGGGAAAGGAGTACATCTAGACTGTATATTGTCACCCTGCTTATTTAACTGCTATGCAGGGTACATCATGTGAAATGCCAGACTGGATGAATCATAAACTGAAGTCAAAATGGTCAAGAGAAATAGCAATAACCTCAGATATGCAGACCATACTACCCTAATGGCAGAAAATGAAGAGGAACTAAAGAGCCTCTTGATAAAGGTGAAAGAGGAAAGTGAAAAGCGCACTAAAAACTCAACATTTAAAAAACTAAAACCATGGCATCTGGTCCCATCACCTCATGGCAAATAGAAGGGGGAAAAGCGGAAGCAGTGACAGATTTTATTTTCTTGGGCTTCAAAATCACTGCAGATGGTGACTGTAGCCATGAAATTAAAAGATGCTTGCTCCTTGGAAGGAAAGCTACAACAAACCTAGACAGTGTGCTAAAAAGCAGAGACATTACTTTGCTGAGAAAGGTCTATATAGTCAAAGCTATGGTTTTTCCAGTACTCATGTACAGATGTGGAGAGTTGGGCCATAAAGAAGGCTGAGTGCCAAAGAATTCTTCATTTTGAATTGTGCTGCTGGAAAAGACTCTTTAGAGTCTTGGACTGCAGGATCAAGCCAGTCGATCCTAAAGGAAATCAACCCTGAGTATTCATCAGAAGGACTGTTGCTGAAGCTGAAGCTCTAATACTTTGACCACCTGATGAGAAGAGCTGACTCATTGGAAAAAACCCTGATGATGGGAAAGAGTGAAGGCAAAAGGAAAAAGAGGAGGCAGAGGATAAGATGGTTAGGTAGCATCACTGACTCAAGGGACTTGAATTTGAGCAAACTCTGGGAGATGGTAGAGGACAGAGGAGCCTGGCATGCTACAGTCCATGAGGTCACAAAGAATCAGATATGATTAGCAGCTCAACAACAACAAGTCAGCAAATCCTGGCCTCACAAGCACACAGCTTTATATCACAGTAAGGCACTGCATCAAGGCCCAAGGATTTAGTTTTCAAGCCTTCTTGGAAAGTGGAAATAATCAAGGAATGTAGCTCTTACCCCTTTCTGGGGGGCCTTAGGTACCACTCTCACCCCCAAACCCAGAGGTGAGTGGAATTCTTTTTCTTTTTCTTTTTTTTGAAGAAAAGAGCTTTTTCATTTGGAGAACCAGAGCTTCATATCCACAGAGGCCCAGATGCCCTTCCACCAATCCCCTTGCATGATCATTCCCCTTTACAAAACAAATCGTCTCCTTTTCTGAACCTCTCCCTTATTTAGCCAAGTTAGTCAAATTCTCTTGTCCGACTGGAAGGAGAAGAGCTCTTTTTGTTGCATGCAAAAGCATGTTAGGAAGAACCCACATTTGATTTTACACCAGGGTCCAATCTTACAACACTAAAATTTCCTGAATAGTTAAAATAACTAGTTGTAAAGTATAATGAAAGGCCAAAAAACTTAAAAGTGTATCCATTCTCTCCCCTCTTCTCATCCCGGTGGAGCTAGTTTCCATTGTGGTTAGTCTCACAGTCTTGTATGAAAACACTTTCATCAACTTCTGGTGCCAGATCAGCTCTATATTGTATAGGACCCAGGGCAAAATTAAAATGTGCACTGTTCAAAAGTTATTAAGAATTTAAGGACTTTCTTGGTGGTCCAATAGTTAAGAATCTGCCTGCCAATGCAAGGGACACAGGTTCCATCCCCGGTCCGGGAGATTCCACATACCATGGTGCAACTAAGCCCGTGTACCACAACTGGAGAAAGCCCACTTACAGCAGTGAAGACCCAGTGCAGCCAAAAAATAAATATATAATTTTTTTTCAAAGTTTCAAGACTGCAATAGCGGAGCATTAACCCAAGTGTGACATTTTTCTAAGGACAGGGCCCTGTGGACTGTATAATTTGCCTGTTCGTGTTCTGCACTCAGCTCTCTAACCACAGATGCTAACCATCAGGGCAGGAAACAACCATCCTGACCAAAACCAAGTCAGTTTGGAGAGATGCAAATCTCTCTCCAGCACATGACTTTTACATCCATCTTTTCCCATGTGTTACATAACTGGAAGACACTTGACAGAAGCTTTCCTAGAGTAAAAGAATAGTCTGCTTAAGTCTTGGTATTAATTTTTAAATTTTTTAAATTGAAGTATAGTTGATATACAATATTACATGTTACAGGTATACAGAATAGTGATTCACAAATTTTAAAGGTTATATTCCTTCTGTATTTACAAGTATTTACTATATTCCCCATGTTGTATAATATATTCTTGTAGCTTATCTTACACATAATAGTTTGTGTCTCTTATTGCCCTACCTCCATCTTGCCCATTCTTCCCTCCTTTCATTCCTGCCAGTAGAAATTACTTGCAGCTTTCATAAGAGTTTTAATTTTTTTTTCAGCTCCTACCCATCAAGGTTTATAATACTTAGTGTCTGAATTTTAGCCTGGGCCCTATGGACAAAGTTGAAAGGCTCACAAGCCCATGGGCCTCAATGGGAAAAAGCTACATTGTCCTGTCTTACCATTGAAAAAGCAAGATATTATTGTATTGAATGTATGTGTATCTGTCCCCTGTGTCTAGATGCTTTTAATTAGCTCTTGTAGGTTTTCCAGGTATGCATACCAAATCACAAAAAAATGTCATGTGCTTCCTCCTTTCTGTTTGTTATATCTTACCCTGTCTCTTGACATTTCACATTTACTAGAGTGCAATTTCTTTTAAAATTAACCAACAAAAAAAAAAATAAAAAATAAAAATAAATAAAATTAACCAACAAATGGGAATTCCCTGGCACTCTGGGGACTCCATGCTTTCACTGCCAAGAGCCTGGTTTTTCTTTTTTCCTTAAGATTTATTTATTTATTTGGCTATGTCAGGTCTTAGTTTCAGCATGTGAGATATTTTTTAGTTGTGTGATGCAAACTCTTAGTTGTAGCATGTAGGATCTAGTTCCCTGACCAGACATGAAACTCGGGCTCCCTGCACTGGGAGTCTTAGCCACTGGACCACCAGAGAAGTTCAGGGAGTTCAAGGGTCTGGGTTTGACCCCTGGTCAGGAAACTAAGGTCCTGCAAGCTGCATGGCACAGCCATGAGTAAATAAATAAATATTTAGCTGACAAATACATCTTAATATTTCTTTGTGGGAAACTTGAAAGTTTGAGAATAAAGTTCATCTAGAAAAATAAATGCCTAGGAACAATAAAGAAAATTGAGGAAAATAAGAGTTATTTGGGAGAGACTGGCCCTACCAGATATCAAGATATTCTATAAAATTATTGAAATTAAAGAAATACAAATACTGGGACAAATAGATCTTTGGAAGAAAATAGAATATCCAAATAAATTAAACTTGTACCTATTTAGTTAAAAAGGAGTGGCAAGTCAACTCAATAAAGAAGTGATAAATTATGTAGTAAATGGTGTTTCAAAAGTTAAAAATTAGTATTAAAAATATAACCATAATTGTAATGGAAGAAATACAATAAAATACAAAATACATTTTAAATAATTTGGGGATTCTAAGCATGAGCCAAATATAGGAACCATAAAGAAAAAGACTTTTAAAAATGCCTATGTAACAGCAATTCACTGGGGATCCAGTGGTTAGGACTTGGTGTTTTCACTGTGGTGGCCTGGGTTCAACCTCTGGTCGAGAAACTAAAATTCTGCAAATAGCATGATGTGGCCAGAAAAAAAGAAAAGACAACAGACAAAATAGGAAAAAATTAGTAAACTATAAAACAAAAGTTTTATATTAAATAGTCAAAGTTTCTACATATAAGTGTAAAAAGATAAAAATCCAATAGAAAAATAAAAGTTGAACAATTTATGAAAGAAGTACAGTCTTCAATGATCACATGAAAGACATTTAACTTCATCAATAATACATCATATTACTTTATTAGGTAGACAGAAGTTTAAAATTTGACCATTAGCTCTGGTGAGGAAGCAGGTTTGGGTACTACCTATTTAAGGAGCAATAGGTATAAATCTAGTCATCTTACAGAAACAAGGGTTAATGCTAGAAAAATCTATTCATTCCATTTTTGTAGTAAATAATCTAATTATTCAACAATAGGGTACTGGCTGGATAAATTGTGGAATATCCATGTAATCCATAGAACATAATACATTAAAAGAATGACCTGGATCTGCAGGTGCTGATACGGGAAAAGATGTCCATAAACACAGTGAGGAATGAACAAAGAAAAAGAACGAAGCTGAAGAACAGAACAGAGAGTAAGATTCCACTTTCTAAAGAACCAGATGTGCACAAAGGTTGCATGATGTCATTTTTAGTAATTCCCAATGCTAAATCACTCATTACCACCTTACCCTGAATTATTTTTCTTCAGAGTATTTATGCTCTTTGGATATTGTGTTTGTTTATTGACTATAGAAAGCTCCATGTGTACAAAGATTGTGTTCAATGCTCTGCCTTCAGTTCTTAAAACGTTTTAGGTGTTCGAGAAATATTAATTGAAAAAAAGAATAGAAACTTAGAAACACACACACATATATATATATTTCGAAAAGTTATATATGGGGACTTCCATGTTGGTCCAGTGGTTAAGAATCCAGATTTCAATGCAGGGGACTCAGATTTGATCCTTAGTTGGAGAACTAAGTTGGGATCCTTAGTTGGCGATCCAACCAGTCCATCCTAAAGGAAATCAGACCTGGATATTCATTGGAAGGACTGATGCTGAAGCTGAAACTCTAATACTTTGGCCACTTAATACGAAGAACTGACTCATTTGAAAAGACCCTGATGCTGGGAAAGATTGAAGCCAGGAGGACAAGGGGACAACAGAAGATGAGATGATTGGATGGCATCACTGACTCAATGGACATGAGCTTGAGTAAACTCCAGGAGTTGGTGATAGACAGGGAGGCCTGATGTGCTGCAGTCCATGGGGTTGTAAAGAGTCGGACATGATTGAGCGACTGAACTGAACTGAACTGAGGACCTAAGATCCTACGTGCCTGGAAGCAACTAAGTCAGAACTTTGCAACTACTGAGCCCTAGTTCTGCAACTAGAGAGTCCGTATACTGCCATGAAAGATCCTACATGATGCAACTATCACCCAATGCAGTCTACTTAATTAATTGAAAAGGTATGTATGTTTCAAACACCATGGATTTAAGGGAATAAATTTCCATGATCTGATACTAAATGCTAAAATATCCTTAAATAATTAATATTTGTATAATTTTTTTCTAGTTGACAAAGCAGTTTTACCTGTATAACCTTCTAACATCACTATGAAATTAATAAAAATATGATTATGCACATAAGTAATTAACATATGTACACTTTATAGTTTGCTAAAGTCACTCTTTTTTAAATCATTTTATTTATTTAGTTTTGTCTGTGCTGGATCTTCATTGCTGTGCATGAGCTTTCTCTAGTTGCAGCGAGCAGGGGCTTCTCTTGTTGCAGAGCACAGGCTCTACGGCACTGGGGCTTCAGTAGTTGGGGCAAACAGGCTCCATAGTTGCACCTCCTAGGCTCTAGAGCACAGGCTCAATAGTTGCAGCACATGGGCTTAGTTGCTCTGCCGTCTGTGGAATCTTCTCCCATCAGGGATCAAACCCGTGTCTCCTGCATTGGCATGTGGATTCTTTACCACTGAGCCACCAGGGAAGCCCCCGTCTTTTTCAATTGATAGTCAATCTTGTTCAACTTATTCCTTTAAACTTTGCTATCCAGACTACTTCTAGTTTCTGAAAACTGCAGTGGGGCTTCCCTGGTGACTCAGACTGTAAAGAATCTGCCTGTAATAAGGGAGACCTGGGTTTGATCCCTGGGTTGGGAAGATCCCCTGGAGAAGGGAATGGTTACCCAGTCCAGTATTCTTGCCTGGAGAATTTCATGAACAGAGGAGCTTGGTGGGCTACAATTCATAAGGTCCCAAAAGAGTCTGATACGACTAAGCAATTAACTTTATTCGTTCATGTATATAAAAATGGATTTGTATATAAAGATGGATAGATAGATCCCTCATTCGACAATGTTCTTCCCTGCTTCTCCAAGCAATATACGTGGACTCGTCCTTCAAAACTCTTGTTCGGATTATGGGTTCCTCTCCCTCAAACTATAGACTATGCAGGAAACACAACACACCAGGCCCCAACCCACTATTGCCCCAAGCCAGGACTACTGGCTCCGCCCACGCCTACGCCCTTCAGGGTCGAAGTCCCCGCCCACTTCTAGGAGTTTCCCAAAACCCAGCGCGGCGGTCGCCAGCCGCGCTAAGATGGCGACTCCCATGCATCGTCTCATAGCCCGGAGACAAGCGTAAGTTAGGACCGGAGTTGGGCGGCGGGGCGGGCTGGGGGCGGAGAGAAGCGCGTCAGCGGGCTATTGAGCGATGCCGGGAAGCGGGTTCGGTGTCGGATCCTCAGCTTGGCCTGGCGGAGGCTGGCCGTTTTTCTTACACGTCGCCTGCCCACAAGGGGCTCGGGCCGGGGCGAGAAGTTTGATGTCTGTGCACTAGCGATTTCGTGGAAGACGGCTGCGTAAGGCCACTGGGCGGGACCTAGGGGTGACTGAAGAGAGTCTCGCGTTTGGTTCCCGCGAAGGGGACGTCCAGGAATTGGTTACTAAGTGATTTATGCCGGTTTGCCCAACCCAGCCGGTGGGCAGCGGTGGGCGCACCCCACGAGTGACCAGGCGAAGCTTGTAGCCCGCATCCAACACCCCTTACTCTCGCCGACGTAAACCTTCAGCTTCCTGTTCAACCTCCAGGCCAGCTGGCTTTTCCTGCCCCATTGTAATCGCCTTACCTAGGAACAGCCTGACTTTTCTCCCAAGTTATCTTCTTACATTCTGCCATTCATTCTCTAATAGATACTAATGTATGCATTATCTATCGCTCTATTTGGGTGTAAGAAAGTGTTCAAGACAGAATATCTGCTTTCAGGAAGCTTACATTCTGTTGGTGGAAAGAGTCGATAAACTAAACATTTTAAGTAAATGCAGTTGGATAGTAAGAGCTTTGAAGGAAATGAGATGGTGGGAAAAGAGAACCGTCCAGGTTAGGTTGGTTGGACTGGAAAGGCATCTCTGAAGAGGTGGGGTTTGAACAGAGATGGTAAGTGTGAGAAAGGAGTCAGTCGTGAGAGGATTGGGGGAAAGAGCATCCAGAACAGCATAATTAATTTGAGACAGGCGAGAACTTAGTTTCTAAGAACTGAAAGATGTCCACTGTGGCGGCTAATGAGCTAGAGAAGGGCACAAGAGGTTTGCTGTGAACAGATAATGCAGGAGTTCGTGTCATATGCCCCTTTCTTGTACAGCCTTTTTTTTTTTCTTCTACCAATCTGCACACCCAGACATTTACTGCTTATTCACTCTCAGCTTTTCATGCCATCACTGTTTGCCTGTTTATAACACATCACTCAGTCTGCTCCAGTGTGTATATTTATATCCCTTTTTGTATTTATAGTTTTTTATTCTAAAAGTCCTCATCCTTTTCTTCTCTCTTTGATCAGACTCTGCCTCTCATGCTGGATGAAAAGAGTTCCTTGATCATAAAGATAAAGACTTGGAATCAGAGTGAAGTAGTAGTATGCTTGGTGGAGGAAGAAGGCTTTTCCAAGATGGTTCTGAGATCTAGAATGGAGTAACAGTTCTACTTAAATAGATGTCCACTTAAATGGTGTTACCAGGGTCTAATGTCTCTCAGGTTTGCTCTTTTGGATGTTGGTTCCATACTTGGATAGATCACTCCTTTGGTCCTAAAATGGCTGCAGTATCTAGAGTCCTTTATATCCTCTCAGCTTCAAGTTGATAGCATCTCATTGTCTAGATTGGATTACATGCCCTACCCTAAACCATGTCTATGGGAATATGAAGTTCTGATTAATTTGGATCTCATTCTCTTTCCTTTGTGGCTCAGCTGGTAAAGAATCCGCCTGCAACGCAGGAGACCCCAGTTCGATTCCTGGGTTCAGAAGATCCCCTGGAGAAGGGAAAGGCTACCCACTCCAGTATTCTGGCCTGGAGAATTCCATGGACTGTATAGTCCATGGGGTCCCAAGGAGTGGGACACCACTAAGAAACTTTCACTTTCACTTTCTCTTTCCAGCATAATTGAATGGGTCTTTATAAACAATGGGTGGATAGGTCAGAGGAGGTGATGATGCTAGATTGACTAAATCAAACAATGTCCACTTTTGGAAGTAAAACTTGTAATGCTTTTAGCATAAGTTTTAGAGTATCACAGAGTTAAACAAATGTTCCATTTCTTCAGTATGCTTGTATTGGGTACATGAGCTACATAGAAGTAAAAAACAAAGCTTTAGGAGCTTCTGGTCTTACCGGGAAGAAAACATGGTGTATAACAAAACCTGTCATGGTTTAAAGGCTGTCAGGACAACTCCCAGGGAGTTGGAAACCGAGGGCCATTAGGGGCAAGGAAAGTGCAGGAAAAGTTGGGGAATATTTTGGGAGAGAAAGTAAAAGAGGAGCTTTTGCTTTTTATTTTATATTCATCAAAAAGATTTGTTTGTAAAGAGCAGATAGCACTTCCATAAGAACAATTTTTAAGCTGCAAGTTATGAGAAGTGAGAAAGTATTATTGATGTTTTTTAAAAGTTTTTGGACCAAAGGAGGAAAGGGGGAAAATTTGAACTTCCCATTCAGCAGATCTTTCAGGGACTTAACTCTGAATCAGATTTAACTCAAACACAATTGTATGCAGAATGACAAGAGTAGAACTGATGCCCAGGATACTTGAGGAGTGGGTATTAGAGCCCTAAGCCACTCTGAATGTGTTTAAGGCACTTGGCCCAGGTGATTTGGTCCCCAACATAACAGAAAATTTCCAAGTGAAATGGCTGTAGTGCTGCTGGTAATCTGAGGACCTCTGGCCAACAGGAGTGATGCTAAAGGACTAGAAGTAGGCAAATGTTGTTTTGATTTTCAAAGTGAGAAGCATAGATTCCACAAACTAGACTTGTGAGCTTGATATCCATTCCAGGCAAAATTCTGGCTGGATATATTAAATCTGTTCAGAAGTAAAAGCCAAGTTCATCAGGTATCAAATCATACAGATTGATACCCTTATTGCCTTTTTTAGGATTTCAATAAGGCGTCTTGGAAAGTCTCTCACAGTATCCTTGTGAACAAAGCAGAACTATTAGGTACATCAGTTGAACATCATGAACTGAGAGTATTGTTTAATGGGTTTAAGTAAATATACATGGTGGCCTCAGTGTGGTACTCAGTTTGATCTTGTCAACAATTTTTATAAATGACTTGGATGAGGACACACATGCATGTTTATCAAACCTGCAGTTAACACAAAGCTAAGAGGAGTGACTAATACAATGGATAACGAGATCCCAATCCAGAAAGGTCTTGACAGATGAACTCTATGTTGAGTCTGCTGCTACTGCTGCTAAGTCACTTCAGTCGTGTCCGACTCTGTGCGACCCCATAGACGGCAGCCCACCAGGCTCCCCCATCCCTGGGATTCTCCAGGCAAGAACACTGGAGTGGGTTGCCATTTCCTTCTCCAATGCATGAGAGTGAAAAATGAAAGTGAAGTCGCTCAGTCGTGTCCGACTCTTAGCGACCCCATGGACTGTGTAGCCCACCAGGCTCCTCCATCCATGGGATTTTCCAGGCAAGAGTACTGGAGTGGGGTGCCATTGCCTTCTCCAATGTTGAGTTTAATGAGAAGAAATTTAACAAGGGTAAAATTAAGTATTGTAGTAGTATTGTTTTACTTCAATTTCCAATTGTTCATTGCTAGTATATTGACTTTTGTTTACTGACCTTATATCCTATGACTTTATTAAACTCATTTATTAGTTTAATAATAAATGGAACTCTTAGGGATCCTCTAGATACATAACCATTATTGATATTATATTTTTTATTTGATATGTACATTTTTAAGATTTTTGTTGCATATTACCACATAGCCCTTCAGAAAGTTTCTGCAACTTACATACCAGCATTTAAAAATGTATATTTTACTATATTCAGAGTGCCAATTCTCCACCTTGGCCAACCATAGACTTAAAGTTTTGCCAATCTGGCAGACATGTCTTAATAGTTCAGGTATCAAAGAAGGTTGTTTCACATAAAAAGGCTGTACTGTTAAAAACACTTCCTTAAACCTTAGCTTAGGCTATAGAAAAGGAATGTTATTAAATAGGGTATTCATTCAAAAAGAAATGCTTGCTGGTCTTGTTTATTTTGAAATTATAGGTCTGTCTCAGCATTCTATATAGAAGATATAAGTATTTTTAAGAATGATTAGTTAGTAAATGTTTATCTATTTACTTATTTTTAGCTGTGCCTCATGGCATGTGGGATATTAATTCCCTGACCAGAGATCGAGTCTGTGCCCTCTGTCGTGGAAGCTTGGAGTTTTAACCACTGAACCATCAGAGAGAACATCATAGGTGGGCTTCAGATATTAGTGAAAGTTCTGTTTAAAACAACAAAAAACAAACTCCACAGTGCTGGCCAATAATATTTTTAATAGCTGACATCCCAGGCTATAAATTTCTTACAATATTGGGAAAACAGACTGTAAGTTGGAGAAGAAGACTTTATTTCCTTGATTCTGAAAGGCTTCCATCCCCCTCCATAATTTCATTATTAGGAAATATCGTGAAAGACTTTGAAATGGATTTAAAAAAAAAGAGAGAGATTACTGGCTGACTCGTCTAATCCCCTGTCCTGGCTATGTGACCCTATCAGGACCTATGCCTCATTGTCTTTGACCTGTTTTAAAACTCTGTAAATTGTAGAAAAATCGAAGAGACGATTCTTACCCATGCAAAGCAGTACAACTGATTCTTGCCCTGTGGCTGTTGACCAGTTTTTAACTATCAGTAAATTTGTTTCCTGCATTCCTGACTGCCCATATATGTGTGTTGTTTGGATACTGTTCTAAACCAGTTCCAACATCTTACTGGTTCCCTTATTAATTAATGATTAAATAAAATCTTTGACATATGTTCATTATATATTTGTATTAGAGTCATGATTTTACATTTTTTACTTATTATCCTTTACTGTTTTTGATTTTATCATTTCTGGGATGCATATTACAATAGTTGTTGTTTAGTCGCTAAGTTATGTCCCGCTCCTTTGTGACCCCCATAGACTGTAGCCTACAAGGCTGCTCTGTCCATGGGATTTCCCAGGCAAGAAATACTGGAGTGGGTTACCATTTCCTTCTCCAGGGGGTCTTCCCGACACAGGAGTTGAACCCGTGTCTCTTGCTTGGCAGGTGGATTCCTTACACTGAGCCACCTGGGAAGCCCTACATTACAATGTGTGTGCTAAGTCGCTTCAGTCATATCCAACTCTTTGCCACCATAAGGACTGAAGGCTGTCAGGCTCCTCTGTCCATGAGATTCTCCAGGCAAGAATACTGGAGTGGGTTTCCATGCCCTACTCCAGGGGATCTTTCCAACCCAAGGATCAAACCTGTGTGTCTTATGTCTCCTGCGTTGGCAGGTGGATACTTTACCACTGGCACCACCTGTATATATTAAATGTTAGTGATTCTTTTTACCTGAAAAGTGGGCAACTTAATACTAAGTCCATAAAGTCTTTTATTATAGAAAGCCTCAACAATTTGCTGTACTATTACATATTGAGATAAACTCTGAAGTTATGGTCATGGTATTGACAGTTGTTTACGGAAATTTATGAACTATTACTAGGCAAAAAGCTGACTCTTCTTTATTATCTTTTAATACTACTGCTGGGTCTTAGTTCCTTTCTTGAAACATTAATTTTTCACATTAGGATTGGCTTATTTTTGGACAAGTGCTAAAAATAAGTTTTTAAAATGTATTTATTTATTTATTTTTGGCTTCACTGGGTCTCCTTTGCTGCATGTGGACTTTCTCTTGTTGCATTGAGCAGGGACTGCTCTCCAGTTGTACGTGGGCTTCCTATTGTGGTGGTTTCTCTTGTTGCAGAGCACGGGCTCTACGGCACTTGGGCTTCACTAGTTGTGGGGTGTGGGCTCAGTAGTTGCGGCTCCAGGGCTTAGTTGTCCCAAGACATGTGGATCTTCCCTGACCAGGGATCAAACTGTGTGTCCCCTGCATTGGTAGGCAGATTCTTAACCACTGGACCACCAGGGAAGTCCAGAATAAATTATTGCCAAAATTACAGAAGCTGGCCCACAATGTGGCAATTAATTAATGAAAAGCATACTATAAACAATATATGTTCTCTTAAACCCTTGCCTACTTTAACAGTCATTCATTTTACAAATACTTACTGAACACCAATTATGTGTTCTCCAGGGATAAAAAGGTGACTGCTGTATGTCGAAATTAAAAGTCCAGCATCTCATCATGCACCCATGTTTGAGGAATTGCAAAGTATCATCAGTCCACATAGTTGATTAGCCTAATGTGTAGGCTGATAGTCACAGCTCCCATTTGTGTATTACTGTATGCCAGATTCCTTGTTGCTTGCTATACAAACATCCCAGTTTGTAGAATGAGGATATTGTTCTCAAACTCATTGAGGTGTCATGGGGATTAGATGTATTTATGCATAAGTAGTATTTAGCTAAATTCCTGACATACAGTAAGTATAAAACATGGCTATGGTCTTATCTAATTCTCACAATAATCTAGTGAAGTAGATATTGTCCCATTTTTTAGAATAAGAAACTGAAGTTCAAAAATCAGCTTTCTAAAGAGCCTAAAACTATGTAGTGAAAGAGCCAAGATTTTTAAAAAATTTTATTATGACCTATAACACGATCTACAAAAAAGTTCAGACAACATAAATAGTCCTTAATAAATAGTTATAAAAAGAACATCCCAAGCTACAGTAATAAAGACAGTACTGGCACAAAAACTGAACTATATTTCAGTGGAACAAGATAGAAAGCCCAGAGATAAACCTGTGCACCTATGGACACCTTCTGTTTGACAAAGGAGGCAAGAATATACAGTGGAGAAAAAACAATCTCTTCAAGAAGTGGTGCTGGGAAAACTGGACAGCTACATGTAAAAGAATGAAATTAGAACATTTCCTAACACCAAACACAAAAATAAACTCAAAATGGATTAAAGGCCGGAAACTATAACACTCTTAGAGGAAAGCATAGGCAAAACACTCTGATGTAAATCACAGCAATATCCTCTTTGACCCACCTCCTAGAGTAATGGAAATAAAAACAGAAATAAACAAGTGGGACCTAATTAAACTTAAAAGCTTTTGCACAGGAAAGAAAGCTATAAACGAGATGAAAAGACAACCCTTAGAATGGCAGGTAATTTCAAATGAAACAACTGACAAAAGATTAATCTCCAAAATATACAGTTCATGTAGCTCAATACCAGAAAAACAAACAACCCAATCAAAAAGTGGGACGAAGACCTAAACAGTCATTTCTTCAAAGAGAAGTTTACTGATCCTAATATAAAACCTTTCTAAACTCACTTATGAAAAAGTTGGCTTAAAACTCAACATTCGGAAAACTAAGATTATGGCATCCAGTCCCATCACTTCATGGCAAATAGATGGGGAAACAATGGAAACAGTAAGAGACTTTATTTTGGGGGGTTCCAAAATGACTGCAGATGGTGACTGCAGCCATGAAATTAAAAAACACTTGCTCCTTGGAAGAAAAGCTATGACCAACCTAGACAGCATATTAAAAAGCAGAGACATTACTTTACCAACAAAGGTCCATCTAGTCAAAGCTAGTAGTCATGTATGGATGTGAGAGTTGGACTATAAAGAAAGCTGAGTGCCGAAGAATTGATGCTTTTGAACTGTGGTGTTGGAGAAGACTCTTGAGAGTCCCTTGGACTGCAAGGAGATCCAACCAGTCAATCCTAAAGGAAATCAATCCTGAATACTCATTGGAAGGACTGATGTTGAAGCTGAAACCCCAATACTTTAGCCACCTGATTGGAAAAGCTGACTCATTGGAAAAGACCCTGATAGTGGGAAAGATTGAAGGCAGGAGGAGAAGGGGAGGACAGAGGATGAGATGGTTGGATGGCATCACCGACTCAATGGACATGAGTTTGAATAGGCTCTGGGAGTTAGTGATGGACAGGGAAGCCTGGCATGCTGCAGTCCATGGGGTTGCAAAGAGTCAGACATGGCTGAGTGACTGAACTGAACTGAAACTCACTTATGAATTCTAATTATTAAAAAAATATTTGTGGACTTCCATGGCAGTCAGTGGTTAGGACTCCACACTCCCAATGCAAGGGGCACAGGTTTCAATCCTAGGTTGGGGAACTAAGATCCCACATGCCACACAGCGTGGCCAAAGAGTAAAATAAAAATTTATCTATAGAGTCTTCTGGATTTGCAATGCACAATGATACATCATCAGTAAGGAATGACAGTTTTATTTCTTCCTTTCCAATTCTTTTATCTGTTTTTCTCCACTTGTCAATCTTAATTCAATCTCAGGGACTGAGATTTTTCTTAGTCTCCTAGGTGACTAGAAGCTGGGCAGCACTTCATACACTATTGCTTTATTCCTAGGGTAAAGCTCTTCAGAGTCCTAACTCTGAGTGCATAATTTGTCTCCTTTGCTTGTTATAAATGATGCTTGTTTACTCTCCCGAGTTGGGAAAAGGCCCCAGGACAAGAGTTGAGTTAAATGTAGAGCTGACCACTCTGGGTTTCCCTCCTCTTCCATGTCTTGGTTGGTGATTCTTTAATCTCTTTGTTAGTTCTCTGATCCTTGAGCAGGTTGTTTAAAATGTTTTGGCTATCTTTTCTAATTCTAAGCTGAAGAGTTGGTCTGAATTACCTAGTCTGCCCTTACTGGAATGGAATTGAGGAAACAAGATTTGAACTCAGTTCTGTCTAACTCTAAGGTCCAAGCTCTTCAGTTCAGGTCAGTCGCTCAGTCGTGTCCGACTCTTTGCAACCCCATGAACTGCAGCACACCAGGCCTCCCTGTCCATCACCAACTCCCGGAGTCCACTCAAACTCAACATCCATCGAGTCGGTGATGCCATCCAACCATCTCATCCTCTGTTGTCCCCTTCTCCTCCTGCCCTAAATCCCTCCCAGCATCAGTCTTTTCCAATGAGTCAACTCTTCACGTGAGGTGACCAAAGTACTGGAGTTTCAGCTTTAGCATCATTCCTTCCAAAGAACACCCAGGACTGATCTCCTTTAGGATGGACTGGTTGGATCTCCTTGCAGTCCAAGGGACTCTCAAGAGTCTTCTCCAACACCACAGTTCAAAAGCATCAATTCTTCGGCACTCAGCCTTCTTCACAGTCCAACTCTCACATCCATACATGACCACCGGAAAAACCATAGCCTTGACTAGACGGACCTTTGTTGGCAAAATAATGTCTCTGCTTTTCAATATACTATCTAGGTTGGTCATAACTTTCCTTCCAAGGAGTAAGTGTCTTTTAATTTCATGGCTGCAGTCACCATCTGCAGTGATTTTGGAGCCCCCAAAAATAAAGTCTGACACTGTTTCCACTGTTTGCCCATCTATTTCCCATGAAGTGATGGGACCAAATGCCAGGATCTTAGTGAGCTTTAAGCCAACTTTTTCACTCTCCTCTTTCACTTTCATCAAGAGGCTCTTTAGTTCCTCTTCACTTTCTGCCGTAAGGGTGGTGTCATCTGCATATCTGAGGTTATTGATATTTCTCCCGGCAATCTTGTTTCCAGCTTGTGCTTCTTCCAGCCCTTAACCACTTACTATATTGCCTAGTGATTAAATCTAACAAATGCTTATATTGTTTATGTTTCTCACAGCAGAAAATGTCAAGTCAAAAATTTAAGGCCTGTATTCTTATTTTTTATCCTGTAGTGAAGCAAATAAGCAACATGTAAGATGTCAGAAATGCTTGGAATTTGGACATTGGACTTATGAATGCACAGGAAAAAGAAAGTACCTACATAGGCCTTCAAGAACAGCAGAACTAAAGAAAGCTTTAAAAGAAAAAGAAAACAGATTATTATTACAACAAAGGTAAGGTTACATGTGGTGTCCAAAGGAATATTTATTTTTATTTATAAAATTTATTAAGGGACTAAATATCTTATGATGGTTATCCAGATTTAGATTAAAAATACTAGCTAAAGTTTAATGAGTATTACTGGTGCAAGGCACCATGCTAAGCTCTTTACAAGACCCAGCACAACCAAAATAAATAAAATTATTTTTAAAAACTTATTTCAAAAGGTGTATTTTAATAATACATCATTATATGACTTGTGGAATTTATTTAGCATGGGAAGAATTCAAAGAACTAAGTGACATTGCCATACCGTCTACCTGTTCAGGTTAACAAACTTTCTCAGGGTTAAATCTGTAAAAATTAAATATAGGAATTAACTTGATACTGAATTCTGTCATAGTCAAGCAGTAAGATTGATGGATACAAAAACTAGAAAAAAAAAAATTGATGTCTTTAAAAGATATAGTTCCAGTAGAATATTTTATGTATGTGTGTGTGTTAGTTGCTCAGTCATGTCCAACTCTTTGTGATCCCGTCAACTGTAGCCTGCCAGGCTCCTCTGTCCATGTAATTCTCCAAGCAAGAATACTGGAGTGGGTAGCCATTCCATAATAGTTACTAAAATTTATAATATATTTTACATTGTTTTAATCAATTTGCATAGTAGTAGTGATTATGGTAATTCAACTCAGAGTTTTTAAGCACTTTTAAAACTTTATGATCACGTATAATTAAAAGATAACAATTTCAAGTTATGTTATGTCTGTATTTTTATTGCAGAGAAATATAAGTGGTCACTAAAATTTTCAGGCATAAATATATATTAGGATACACTCTGTGGGGAAAGGAAAATAAAAACACAGGTTCAAAGAGGAAAAGGGATAATGTAAAAGTACCAATTATTAAAGATAAACTTGTTCATATTTTTTAAAACTAATTATGATAGGTATCAAATTTTGTGATATTTACAATTATCAAAATGATGTAACAATTTTCTTTTTAAAATGTCAATATTTTATATATAATATGCCAGAGTTTATACCCTCTGCAAATATTGAAACTTAGGATAGAAGAAAGATGAGGAGAAAAACATAATTTTTTTAAATTCATTAATTAGGAATGTAAGCAAAAAATGAAAAGAGTTATGAATAATTTCATTTCAACGTCTACTTTTGACTTTTGTTTTTCTAGTTGTATTACGCAAGTATCTTGATCTTAAAAAATACATACAACTACATGAATTTTAGTTTTGGCTCTGTTACGTAGACTGCTAATTATTTTGGTTCAGTGATAAAATTATGGA
Organism: Bubalus kerabau; assembly: GCF_029407905.1. NCBI lineage: Eukaryota > Metazoa > Chordata > Mammalia > Artiodactyla > Bovidae > Bubalus > Bubalus kerabau. The sequence continues at coordinate 213,424,418 of NC_073624.1, read as the reverse complement.
AGTGTGTGAATTTTAATGATCTTGAATTCTTGTGGTGTGACTCAACAAATGTACTTCTACCATTTATTTTAATTGCAAAAATGACAATTCTTCAGTAATAAAACAACTTTATGTAAATACATATTTATATTTGAAGATCTAGGAAATAAGGGTAGAAGCATTATCTAGGATATGCAGAGAAGTTCAGAATATAAAAATGTTAAATTTATAGGACAATGTAGAGTAATAGAAGTAATTCTGTAATTTGAAAGCCTGATTTAGTAGGCATGTTGTTTGGCAGCTATATAGCAGCAAGCCATTTGTATATTTAAAATCACCAGACTTTTTTCTTCATAAATAATGAGGGAGCATAATCTTAAAGTATTAAGTCTCTGGTTTTAAAACTGAACATTTGGAGGACATGCAGAAAAATAAATGGTTTGGGAGGTTTTTTTGTTTGTTTTTAAATTTTTTTTGCCTGTGCCTAGTGGCGTGTGGGATCTTGCAAAAAATAGAACCCCTGCAGTGGAAGCACAGAGTCTTAACTACTAGACCGCCAGGGAAGTCTCAAGAAATTAGGCTTTTTAATTTTTATTGGAGTATAGTTCATTTGGGCTTCCCTGGTAGCTCACAGTGGTAAAGAATCTGCCTGCCAATGTAGGAGACTTGAGTTCGATCCCTGGGTTGGGAAGATCCTCTGCAGAAGGAAATGGCAATCCACTCCAGTATTCTTGCCTGGGAAATCCCATGGACAGAGGAGCCTGGTGGGCTACAGTCCATGGGGTTGCAAAAGAGTCAGACAGGACTTAGTGGCAAAGAACAACAATTGTTGATTTACAGCGTTGTGTTAGTTTTAAGTGTACACCAAAATAAATCATTTAAGAAAAATTTTTTTAATTAACGGTTGCTTTTCTTTTTATATAAAATGACCACTTATAATACCATTCTAGAAAACCAAATTATAAATTACAATTGTTCTGCTATTATTTGCTTTGTTCTGTTGTTCACTAAGTAGTTGATTTAGCTGTCAACCTAAGTTCACAATTAAAAAAGCAGCAAATTAGTGTGTTTGCTCATCTTAACTATTAACTCACCTGACTTCTAAAATACAGTTGATAGCATCTGTCTTAAGAGCTAGTTAATTTAACTGCATGTACCACACATGTGCTCAGTTGTGTCTGATTCTTGGCGACCCTATGGCCAGTAGCCCACCAGACTCCTCTGTTCATGGGATTTTTCAAGCAAGAATACTAGAGTGGGTTGCTATTTCTTCCTCTAGGGGATCTTCCCAACCCAGGGATTGAACCCACATCCCTGTGTCTCCTGCATGGGCATGCAGATTCTTTACCACTGAGCCACCCGAGTAGCTCATGCAGGTACCACATACACCTGCAGTAGGAAACTTTTCTCCTGGTTATAATAAGAAACACTGGACTCTCAGTATATGTTACAAAAGACAAAGTGTTTCTCCAGTGTAAAACAGTTTTGGGGATATCAGAAGGGTTTGTCTGAGCTATTTATAATCACTCTATTAACAAGAGCTCCTCCCCCTTTCCCTGTTGCTTATCAGCATTGGAGAAGCTAATGTAGAAAGAAAGACCAAGAAGAAAAGGTATGTGTGGCTTTAATATTACATGGGTAATATATAATAATAGTTGGAGGGATAGGGTGGTTGATTTTAAAATAATAGTTACAAGACTTGGATCTGAAGTCTCTCGTTTGCGATTCATGATTAGACATCGTCCTGTTTTCTGATACCTTCCTCTGTTTACTTGTCTTGGGTTTCTTCCTTTGTTTCTCCTTTTTCTCCAACTTTCCAGGGTCCTTATATCTGGAAATAGTAATTTCTCATGTCTTAGATTAGGAAATCTTATTAGAAATTATTGGTAAGAAATTATTGGCCAGCTGTATCTTGTCTAAAGTAGTTAAGATTATGAAACATTTACCACTGTACATGAAGTTTAAATAAATCCAATTGTTAAGCTGCAACTGTATTCTAACATTCACTCTGAAGCATATATAGTATGTTCACTTTTCTCAAATTCTGTCCAAGAGATTTAAGGACCTTCTAGTTGGAGTGAAAGGGTGGGCACGTTAGGATTACTAACAGTTAGGCAATCCATAAAGCATCAAATCTAGTGATATCATACTGGCAAAGCTTCAGTATATGTATATATATGCATAACACTCAAGTGAAATTGCTTTTAAACATTCTGTTAAATGTCGGCTTCTCATGCATATAATTGTCTAATAGGTCTAAGAGTGTAACCAGTTCCAGTAGCAGTAGCAGTGACAGTTCAGCCAGTGATTCTTCATCAGAGAGTGAAGAGACGTCTACCTCATCTTCCTCAGAGGACAGTGACTCTGATGAAAGCTCCTCCAGTTCATCATCTTCCGCTTCCTCCACAAGCTCCTCCTCATCCTCTGATTCAGACTCAGATTCCAGCTCTTCCAGTAGTAGCAGCACCAGCACAGATAGTAGTTCTGATGATGAACCACCAAAGAAGAAGAAAAAGAAATAGAATTGCTCCATCCATATTGGACTAATGGACTGAAAACATTAATGTGATTCTCAGAAGGGAATTCAGAATGTGTTATGGCCAAATAGGTTAACTGGCCAATATTTCTAGAGCTCAGAAGTTTCTAAATGTTTTACATTGTAAGAGCATAAAAAGTATTAATAATGGATTATATACATATATATATATATAAAGACTTTTTTTATTTGAGGGATGAATCTTGTTTTTCTTTTTTATCTTTAAAATATATCTCTAAAATTAATCAAAGCTGAAATCTAGTAAATCTGTTTTTGTGATGAAACCTATCTTTCCTCCCCGTGAAATAAATGCCATACTCTGTTCCATGTTAGTGCTGTGTATCAGACATTTTTCAGAGTAAAGGATCGTAATATCTGGCAGTGAATTTCTAATGCTTTTGGCTGTATGTTATTATGTAAGATTTAATGCATTAGAAGCTTAGGAGTTTTCCTACTGTTACTAAATGTGCTCTATTTTTGTGTTTATGTTCAGAAAGTTGTTCTGACTTCTTGTCCTAAATGGAAAGTTCAAGAAACCTATTAATACATTTATACCTTTTGGATGGTACAAGTTTCAGGTTACTGTGTTTTATCATTCATTTTCTTCTGGTTCTTAGAGTTACCCTTTTCTGAGGAAAATTATTCTAGAGGAACTTAAAAAAGAACAAAAATTCTGAAACTACATAGGAGTCTAGTCTTGGTGCCTTTGGATAAATTCAATGTGTCAGAAAAGAAAGCAGTCATTTAAAAAGCTAGCTTATGTAAAAGGGATATAAATACTTTTGTGTGTCAATATGCTATAAAAGATACCATTCAAAGGGGTAGGAGGAAGAGATGTAATTTTTACAGAAAATTAGAGTGATGTTGGCTGCCTTTTACTAAATTTTTTAATGAAGTTTTCATAAAGATTGCCTTTTACCATTTTGCAATTGTGGTATGACTATTTATATGGTAACTCATCATATATGAGTCTGCTGCATAAATATGAGTGACTTGGATTAATCTAGTGTGTTTATATAGCATATACACAGTTGAAATCTAGCATGAAAATTTAAAAAGAAATACTGCCAAGTATTTCTTAAAAGTAAAATACTCTATCATGATGAAATTATTTGATTTAACATCACATTATTTTGTGGTGTGTTTTAAACTTTTTTGGAAAGAGGTATCGTTTGTAGAAAAATCTTGATTTAGGTTAAATATAGGTTTTTAAAACTACAGATGTTGTCTTTTTATATTTTTATGAAAAAGCAGTAGAAAATTACTTTTGAAGGAAATGAACTTCTATTTAAATGTTTAAATATATGTATATTGTCAGTTTAAAGATCTATAATTACCTGTTTTACAGAATCATCTGCTTTCAGTGATTATAAATACTCTCAAAATATCATTTTTAAGGCTCTATACAGAATGTGTCAGTTGACAGGCAGATTTGATAAACTACTAATGAAATGCAGTTTACAATGTTTGTAATCTCTGTAAGGGCAATTTTAGCAGTGAAAAAACTTGGAAGGGAAATGTGTACATAGGTTATATCACTTGCAATCAAATAAAACTCAGTTCGTGCTGATGAGCTTAAGCTTCTTTAATGTCTCTGCTGTTTTTCTTAATGCCATTTCTTATCCATTTAGATGGTAAGAACATTTAAATTCTAATTATTTTTACTATTACAACTATTCAAAGGTATACCTGGAAAAGTACAGAGGTCAAGATCCTTACTCTAGTCACCCAGTTTACTCAAAAAAGCAGACTCAATGGCACAATGGAGGGTAACTTCCAAAGAATTTACCCTATCCTGCCTTAAAGCGGAACTCTGGAAGTTGAATCCCTGGCAAGTGTAATAAATGTTATTATTTCTCAGAACCATATCAAAAGGAGTCATAATCAGATCATAGGCTTTTACTCCTCAAACGATTGTTAGTATGACTGTACAATATAGTAAATTTGTCTTGGCATTACGCCAAAAGTTAGCACTGGAAATGAAAGAAAGTACAGAGAAAGTGTACTTCATAGTCATGATTTTATTTATTTTTTTAACTTGCTAATTTGAACTAACCGTAGGTTTACAGAAAATCTGTAAAATTACAATTTCCATGTATACCTCACCTAGCTTCCCCTAATGTTAGCATCTTACATAACCATAGTACAATGAGCTGCTGCTGCTGCTAAGTCGCTTCAGTCGTGTCCAACTCTGTGTGACCCCATAGACAGCAGCCCACCAGGCTCCCCCGTCCCTGGGATTCTCCAGGCAAGAACACTGGAGTGGGTTGCCATTTCCTTCTCCAGTGTATGAAAATGAAAAGTGAAAGTGAAGTCGCTCAGTTGTGTCCAACTCCTAGAGACCCCATGGACTGCAGCCTACCAGGCTCCTCCGTCCATGGGATTTTCCAGGCAAGAGTACTGGAGTGGGGTGCCATTGCCTTCTCCAGTACAATGAGCAGAACCAAGAAATTAATATTTGATAAAATACTGTTAGTTAAAAACTTTACTCACATTTCACCAGTTTTCCCAGTTATGTTCTATTTCTGTTCCATTATATTACCCAGAAAATGCATTTATTTACTTCTAAATCTACTACTGTCTCTAAGTTCCTTTGTCTTTCCTTATCTTTCATGCCCTTGTCACTTTTGAAGAGTATTGATCAGTTATTTTGTCTAATGTCCCACAATTTGGATTTGTCAAATGTTTTCTCATGGCTGAACTGACGTTACACTTTTTAGAATAATAGCACAGAAATGAAAAATTCCCAATATCAATAAAGTAATTTACTATTGGTGATAATGACCTTGATCACTGGGTTAAGGTGGTTTCATCAGATTTCTCCATTACAAAGACTGTCTTTCCCTTTTTAATTGATAGATATCTTGGAGGAGATACTTTGAGACTGCAAATTGTCCTCACAGTCACCTACTACTTCTAATGTAGATAACAATAGGTATTACTGTGATGTTTGACAAATGGTAATTTTCCATTTTCGTTTTTACTTCTACACTAATTGGAATTATACTATAAGGAAGCGCTGCTGCTTCTCTCCCAGTCATTTAATCAATGGTACTGTGGGCTCGTCAATGTTTCTTCTGTTCTGTGGGTTAAAATTCAATAAAAGCGTTGTTTTTTGGCTCAAATTATTCCACCTTTGACTATTAGAAGCATTCCTTCAGGTTGGCTGCTTTGTTTTTTTAAATCTTCATCTTTTTATTAGTACTTCCTTACTTTTTGAAACCACAAGATGTTCTGGGTTCATCTTGTGAGCTCCTTGCCCTGTCTTTGAACCAACCACTTCTCCAATTTTTATCCTGATTTTTAATTGGAGAATGATGCTTAGAATCCATGATCTGGTGCTGTCTTTGTAGGTATTTTATGCATTTTGAATAATAGTGTTCTAAGGTGGTTAAGACATGGAGACCTGCCATTAGTAGGAAGAAATTAGGTGTCATCACCTTCAACATTTCTCAGCCTAGCTTTCCTTAATTTCACAGTACTCCATGCAGCAAAGGTCTTTGGCAACAAATGGAAGAGATGGTCATTACATCCTCCCTTCCCCTTTACAGTATATCTAAATTGATAATAAGCCAAATATATATTCAGACCTTGGACTATGGTGCCTTAATTGAAAGGGGTCACATGGTGTCTGTCCATGGGGTCACATAGAGTCAGACATGGCTTAGTGACTAAACAATGACAACAAATTGAAAGAAGTTGGCCCAAAGGAATATTTCAAATTGTATTTTTGTATGCTGTCCTTCAGGTTTTTACATCTTGGTAAAATTAATGCCATAAAAAGATGTAGGTGTAGGTGTGGTGGTGGTGTGTGTGTGAGAGAGAGAAAGGCACTATGAAAGAGGAAGAGAGAAGAGAAAGCCAGGATGACATCTGGGCTGCAGACATTCTCAGATGCATTTTAGGAGAGAGTATGGATGGAAGTTGAGGACCTGGAAATTGCTAATGTCTTTGGAAAGTCTTTTGTATCCTCCTGAGCAACTTCACTTTCACTTTTCACTTTCATGCATCGGAGAAGGAAATGGCAACCCACTCCAGTGTTCTTGCCTGGAGAATCCCAGGGATGGGGGAGCCTGGTGGGCTGCCATCTATGGGGTCGCACAGAGTTGGACACGACTGAAGTGACTTAGCAGCAGCAGCAAGGATACTTGCACATGCTATTCAAGGTTATCAATAATAACCACAAACATCAGTATAACTCCTATTTGGAAGGTACTATATTACAATGTATAAATAACACTTCAACAGTGATTTACTTGGAGTTCACTATCCGTTGGGGAAACACACAAAAACACTAAGAACAAAGGAAAAAAGGCTTTCATTGAAACCATATTTATTACCATTCCTCCTGACACCTAATAAAATGGTAGAAAAGAAACAGACACAGTGCTCGCTTTGGCAGCACATATACTAAAATTGGAACGATACAGAGAAGATTAGCATGGCCCCTGTGCAAGGATGACACGCAAATTCGTGAAGCATTCCATATTAAAAAAAAAAAAAAGAAACAGACACAAAGTATAAACCCATAAGTCAAAGAGAAAAGGAGATGAAACATGAGAAACTGCAATTCTTTTGGAAGCTGGAAAAATGGATGGAATCGTGGATGCCTACTTAAATAACCAAATCATTTTAAGGGCCCAATCATAACCCTACAGTGAAGGAAAGTCAGTAGGAAGCAAGCCAATTTACGCCATGGAACTCTGCGAAGGCTCCAAACTCGATGACCCCATGCACTCATCAGCCAAGGTCAGGGAGGGCTCAAGAACAGAAAGAGTGATGGTAAGTTTATGTAAGAAGCTACACCCCTGTGTACTCCTCTCCTATTTGTGCTGTCTTAGTGGGTTTATGATTATGATTATTTTTCATTACTTGAATGTGACATTTTGTGAGTAGTAGTAAACACTTGAGTTCAACCTTCTATGATTATGAGTATTATGTTAATTTAAAATTCAGTAAGACACAATACAAGTTGCCATGCGCTACAAGCAACTTGGGTTATAGATAATAAATGCTATGAAGCCACATTGATAAATCCCTAGCACTGGATCTTACTCTCCCAAAAATTCTGGACAAAATCAAGAATGAAAAACCATGCAACTATTGGGTAATATTTTTACATGAAAATTGTGGTGTACATTTGATAAAACAATTCCCTTCCTTAATAAGTTCTAAGGGTATTCTGAGATTATTTATGTACTAGGCAAATCCATAGGGTCACTAAACATGTAAGCCAATATAACTAGATATTTATACAAAGAAAATCACCCCTAGCTAGTTAGCTGCCTTGAAGAGAATCAGTATGTGGACGAAGGAAAAAACACTCATTTATGCAAAATTTAACAGCCAGTATTAAGTATCTGTCTTTGCCCTCTGAGGATTAATAGGCTATTAATAAACACTTACAGACGTGTTAAGTAGTACAAGCTTAAGACACTAGAGAGCTTAGAGTCTTAACCACAGGGAGAGTTTGGTAAAGCCTTCCAAGGGAGCTGTATATGGCTGAGAAAGAGTTGTTGAACCCATGTAAACATGTATGCTGTTGCTGCTGAGTCACTTAAGCCATGTCCAACTCTGTGCGACCCCATAGACGGCAGCCCAAAAGGCTCCCCCGTCCCTGGGATTCTCCAGGCAAGAACACTGGAGTGGGTTGCCATTTCCTTCTCCAATGCATGAAAGTGAAAAGTGAAAGTGAAGTCGCTCAGTCCTGTCCGACCCTCAGCGACCCCATGGACTGCAGCCTTCCAAGCTCCTCCATCCATGGGATTCTCCAGGCAAGAGTACTGGAGTGGGGTGCCATTGCCTTCTCCAGTAAACATATATATAGATGTGTAATTAATATTCAGATATATAAAACAGCTATTAAATTAATTGATCAGCTTGTAACAACATATAAATGTTCAAGAAAAAATTGTTTTTTCATATTTTAGACTTATTGCTTTAATTTACATTTAGATTTATTGTTTTAGTATCTTTAGCATTAAGATAAAAGAATGAGATATTATTTCAGTTTTTTCAGAAGAGAAATGAGGGTCAATCTTGGTGACGTTGGTCCCCAGAGTTTTGATACAGTGACTCATCCCCATCACTCTTTGCAAGGCCAGAGGGAACACATCTCCTTACAGCAGATTGTATGTTGTGTAATTTTTGTGCAAGCCTAACACAATTATACTCACTTAAGGCAATGGCACACCACTCCAGTACTCTTGCCTGGAAAATCCCAAGGGCGGAGGAGCCTGGTAGGCTGCCGTCCATGGAGTCGCTAGGAGTCGGACACGACTGAGCGACTTCACTTTCTCTTTTCATTTTCATGCACTGGAGAAGGAAATGGCAACCCACTGCAGTGTTCTTGCCTGGAGAATCCCAGGGACGGGGGAGCCTGGTGGGCTGCCGTCTATGGGGTCGCACAGAGTTGAACACGACTGAAGCGACTCAGCAGCAGCAACACATTAAAGATGAGAGTGGAAAAAAGGTGACAAATATGAGAGATACTGAGAAGGTAGAAATTACAGAACTCAGTGATCCGTTGATTTTGTGGTGAAAGAGGTGAACCCAGAAAGGTTTCAAGATCTGTTGTTTGGATGATTAGTAATAAAAGTATTCATTTCATTATAATTATGACAATAGTAGCATCTACTACCTTGGCAAATATAAATTGACCCTAGAAATTAGAGAAAGGTAAAATAATTTTTAACACAATGGAATACTACAGTTTTTTAAAATTTTCAGATACCACTTGGGTGTCTGAAAATTTGTCTGTAGAGTTTGATAGTGACCAAATTGCTAATAGTTATCATATTTGGGTGCCAAGATTATAATTTACACTTTTTATTTCCTTACTTTCCAATTTTCTTTTTTCGTTGCTTTCTTTCATTCTTTCATTCTTTTTTCTTTTTCTTTTTTTTTGGCTACATGGCTTGCAGATTCCTGAGCAGGGATTAAATCCCAACTATGGCAGTGAAAGTGCCGAGTCCTAACCACTGGACTGCCAGGAAATTCCTGCCAATATTTTCTTTTTAGAACTTTATAAGGTGCAATTGACCTACAATGATCTTCACGTATTTAAAGTATATAATTTGATGGATTTTGACATCTATATACACGTGAAATCATAACCACAAGCAAGATAATTAAACCTGGCCCCACAAAGCTTCCATGTGCCCTTTCATAATCCTTCCCACCCATCCTTCTTTGCTTACACTACCTGCCATTCGTCCCCAGAAAACTACAAATATAGCTTGCTTAGCTATAGAATAGTTTGCATTTTTTGAATGTATATAAATAGAATTATATAGTATGTACTTTTTTGGTCTGCCTTCTTTCAGCATAACTATTTTGGGACTCATTCTTATTTTTTTCTTCTTTTAATATTTTTTTTATGTGAACCATTTTAAAGTCTTTATTGAATTTATTACAATATTCTTTCTGTTTTATATTTTTGTTTTTTGGCCATGAGGTATGTGGGATCTTAGCTCCCTGACTAGGGATGGAACCAGCACCCGCTGCACGGGAAGGCAAAGTCTTAACGGCTGGACTGCCAGAGAAGTCCCTCATTCTCATTGTCATATTTATCAACAGTTTATTCCTTTTTACTAATAGTAGTATTCTACTGTATGGATATACCAAATTTGTTTATCCACTCATGTATTGATGGATATTTAGACTGTTTCCAGTTTTTGGCTACTACAAATAAAGCTGCTGTGAACACTCACATATAGGTCTTTGTGTGGATATATGCTTTCATTTGTCTTGGGGAGAGTCCTAGAGGAAATAATTAAATATACTATGAACCCTATAAACCAGCCAAATAACAAAACAAATCACTCTAGCTAATAACCCAACAAAGTAAATAAATGGAATTTTTAAAAGAGGAAAAAGAAAACAAATACGAATGGGACAAATAGACAGTAAATATCAACATGACAGATTTAAACCTAATCATGTCTATAATCTCATTGTTAAGTCACTAAGTCGTGTGCGACTCTTTTCGACCCCATGGACTACAGCCTGCCAGGCTTCCCTGTCCTTTGTTTGCTCCCTGTGTTTGCTCAAACTCATGTCCACTGAGTTGGTGATGCCATCCAACCATCTCATTCTCTGTCATCCCTTTCTCCTCCTGCCTTCAATCTTTCACAGCATCAGGCTCTAAGTCATTTCTTTGCATCAGGTGGCCAAAGTATTGGAGATTTAGCTTCAACATCAGTCCTTCCAATGAGTGTTCGGGACTGATTTCCTTTAGGATTGACTGGTTGGATCTCCTTGCAGTCCACGGGACTCTCAAGAGTCTTCTCCAACACCACAGTTTAAAAGCATCAATTCTTCAGTACTCAGCCTTCTTTATTATCCAACTCTCACATCCATACATGATTACTGGAAAAACCATAGCTTTGACTATAAAGACCTTTGTCAGCAAAGTGATGTTTCTGCTTTTTAATAGGCTATCTGGGTTTCTCATAGCTTTTCTTCCAAGGAGCAAACATCTTTTAATTTCATGGTTACAGTCATCTTCCACAGTGATTTTGGAGCTCAAGAAAATAAAATCTGTCACTTTTTCCACGTTATACATAATCTCATTACATATAATCTATATATTTTTTGACATACACACACTGCTTTATTTATTTAATTTATATTTGGCTGCACTGGGTCTTTCTCTAATTTTGGTGCACAGGCTTCTCATTGCATCGGTTTCTTTCGTGGTGGAGCACAGGCTCTAGGACCACAGGTTTCGGTAGTTGCGACTTGCTGGCTCCAGGGTATGGGCTTCAGTGGTTGTAGTGCACAAGCTCAGTTGCTCCACAGTACTGGGAGCACACGGAACGCTCCCAGACCAGGAACTGAACTTGTGTCCCCTTCATTGACAGGTGGAAACCTATCCTCTGCACCACCAGGGAAGCCCTATACATAAATAATCTAAGCTCCAATTAAAAGTTAAGGATTATTGAATTGGATAAAAGAGTAAGAAGTACTGCCAACCAGAAATGTACCTTAAATAAAATAGGCACATAGCTATGCTAACACTAATAAAAAGAAAACTAGAGAGGCTATATTAATATCAGGCCAGTAGATTCTATCAGAAAAAAGAATATTATGAGGATCAAAGAAAGTTATTTAAGGTATTAAAGTTATTAAAGGTAATGAGTTATCATACTGATTATCTTGAGTATGATAATGTGGTCAATTAATCAGGAAGACGTAATGATCCTAAACATTTATACATAAGAGCAGATTTTGCAAATAAGTGAAATAAAACTGATGGAAATAATAAAATGAGAAATAAATCCACAGTTATAGTCAGAGAGTTCAATACCCATACTTGTTAACTGGCACAACAAGTAGACAGAAAATAACTAAGGGTATAGAAGACTTGAACAACACAACCAACAAATTTGACAAAATAAGCATTTATAGAACACTTTATCCAACAATAGCAGAATACACATTCTTTTGAAAGTGCACCAAGAATATTTACCTAAGTAGCTCATATTCCAGATTGTAAAACAAGTCTTAATAAAGGTAATAGGATTTAAGTCAACTGATAGAAAAATTCATGATATAAGAGCTTTAATTTTTTAATATATTTTTATTGGAGTATAATTGATTTACAAGGTAGTATTAATTTCTGCTGTACTGCAAAATGAATTAGAGCTATGAGTTTTATTCAGGGTCTCACTAAGGACTATAGCCCAGCAGATAGTCACTCCATGAAAGTGAAAGCTCCTCAGTCGTGTCCAACTCTTTGCAACCCTATGGACCATACAGTCCATGGAATTCTCCAGGCCAGAATACTGGACTGGGTAGCCTTTCCCTTCTCCGGGGGATATTCCCAATCCAGGGATCAAACTCAGATCTCCCACATTGCAGGCAGATTCTTTACCAACTGAGCTACCAGGAAGCCCAGGGAAGTCACTCAGTAGTTCTGAGTAAACTGCTCCCAAGAGGTGGGAGAAAATCCAGTTTATATGTGACAGTTTTGGCAATCAGGTATATATCTTGGTAAAAGATTTCTAGAGCTTCCCTGGTGGCTCAGTGGTAAAGGATCCACCTGTCAGTGTAGGAGATGTGGATTCGATTCTTGGATTGGGAAGATCCCCTGGAGAAGGAAATGGCAACCCAGCCCAGTATTCTTGCGTGGGAAATTCTGTGGAGAGTGGAGCCTGGTGGGCTACAGTCCATGGAGTCACAAAAGAGTTGGACATGGCTTAGCAACTAAAGAACAGCAACAGAAGATTACTGTTCAGTTCAGTTCAGTTGCTCAGTTGAGTCTGACTCTTTGTGACCCCATGGACTGCAGCATGCCAGGTTTCCCTGTCCATCACCAACTTCCGGAGCTTACTCAAACTCCTGTTCATCAAGTCGCTGATGCCATCCAACCATCTCATCCTCTGTCCTCCTCTTCTCCTCCTGCCTTCAGTCTTTCCCAGCATCAGGGTCTTTTCCAATGAGTCAGCTTTTCCAATCAGGTGTCCAAAGTACTGGAGTTTCAGCTTCAGCATCAGTCCTTCCAATGAATATTCAGGACTGATCTCCTTTAGGATGGACTGACTGGATCTCCTTGCCCTCCAAGGGACTCGCAGGAGTTCACAGACTTAACTGTTTAACAGGTTTTATCTTTACAGTTAAAAAAAACATCAATCCTTCATTGCTCAGTCTTCTTTATGGTCCAAATCTCTCATCCATACAGGACTACTGGAAAAAATCATAGCTTTGACTAGACGGACCGTTGTTGGCAAAGCAATGTCTCTGCTTTTTAATGTGCTGTCTAGGTTTGTCAAAGCGTTTCTTCCAAGGAGCAAGCGTCTTTTAATTTCCTGGCTACAGTCAGCATCTGCAGTCATTTTGGAGTCCAATAAAATAAAATCTCTCACTGTTTCCATTGTTTACCCATCTATTTGCCATGAAGAGATGAGACTGGATGCCATGATCTTAGTTTTCTGAATGTTGAGTTTTAAGCCAACTTTTTCACTCTCCTCTGAAAGAGGAGGGGCTTTCATCAAGGGGCTCTTTAGTTCTTCTTCACTTTCTGCCATAAGGGTGGTGTCATCTGCATATATGAGGTTATTGATATTTCTCCTAGCAATCTTGATTCCAGCTTGTGCCTCATCCAACCCGGCATTTCAAATAATGTACTCTGCATATACATCAGGTATTCCCTGTAGCTCAAATGGTAAAAAGTTTGCCTGCAATGCAGGAGACCTGTGTTCAATCCCTGGGTTGGGAAGATCCTCTGGAGAAGGGAATGATAATCCACTCCAGTATTCTTGCCTGGAAAATCCCATGGACAGAGGAGACTTGCAGGCTATAGTCCATGGAGTCGCAAAGAGTCGGACACAACTGAGCAACTAACACTATTACTACTACTCTGCATATAAGTTAAATAAGCAGGCTGACAATATACAGCCTTGACATACTCCTTTCCCGATTTGGAGCCAGTCTGTTGTTCCATGTCCAGTTCTAACTGTTGCTTCTTGACCTGCATACAGATTTCTCAGGAGGCAGGTCAGGGGGTCTGATATTCCCATCTCTTTAAGAATTTTCCACAGTTTGTTGTGATCCACATAGGCAAAGACTTTGGCGTAGTCAATAAAGCAGAAGTACATGCTTTTCTGGAACTCTTGCTTTTTTGATGATCCAGCAGATGTTGGCAATTTGATCTTTGGTTCCTCTGCCTTTTCTAAATCCAGCTTAAACATCTGGAAGTTCACGGATCACATATTGTTGAAGCCTGGCTTGGAGAATTTTGAGCATTACTTTGCTAGCATGCAAGGCGAGTGCAATTGTGTGGTAGTTTGAACATTCTTTGGCATTGCATTTCTTTAGGATTGGAATGAAAACTGACCTTTTCCAGTCCTGTGGCCACTGCTGAGTTTTCCAAATATGCTGGCATATTGAGTGCAGCACTTTCACGACATCATCTTTTAGGATTTGAAATAGCTCAACTGGAATTCCATCACCTCCACTAGCCTTGTTCATAGTGATGCTTCCTAAGGCCCACTTGACTTCGCATTCCAGGATGTCTGGCTCTAGGTGAGTGATCACACCATCGTGGTTATCTGGGTCATGAAGATCTTTTTTGTACAGTTCTTCTGTGTTTTCTTGCCACCTCTTCTTCATATCTTCTGCTTCTGTTAGATCCATACCATTTCTGTCCTTTATTGTGCACCATCTTTGCATGAAATGTTCCCTTAGTATCTCTAATTTTCTTGAAGAGATCTCTAGTCTTTCCCATTCTATTATTTTACTATATTTCTTAGCATTGATCACTGAGGAAGGCTTTCTTATCTCTCCTTGGTATTCTTTAGTCACAAAGAATAGATATCTCAGGTTAATGATTTCAGTGCTTTCCTATATGTGGGAAGATGCAAGAATCTGAGTTCATTAAAAATCTTCCTGAGATATACATCTAAGGGGCCTGCTTGTCCAAAGCACAGAGCATCCTGAGATCATCCTTTCTTCTGTGTGAAGCAGAGTGTGCTGTTGGTGAGATCTGCAGCAGGTTATTCCCTGTAGAATTGGTTGGTGAGCAAAAATGCTCTTTTGTTCTTTGTTTACAGTACATACAAGGTATATCTGACCACAGTGAAGTTAAACTAGAAATCAGTGTTAGAAACATCTCTGGAAAATCCCTCAACATATGGAAGCTGAATAACAATACTTCTATATAACTCACAGATCAAAAATGAACTCAAAAGGAAAATTACAAAATATTTCTAACAAACTAAAGATGGAAGCAAAATATTTGTGGGATGCCATGAGTGCTACTTTGGGAAAATTAATAGCACTAAATATTAGAGAAAAATGTCTCAAAACAGTGACTTCAGCTTGCACCTTAATAAACTAGAAAAAGAAGAGCAAATAAATCCTGAAACAACCGGAAGAAAGGAAATAATAAAGATCAAGGGCAGAGATCAGTGAAATAGAAAACAAATAATAGAGAAAGTCAATGAACCTAAAAGGTAGTTCTATGGGAATTTCCTGGTGGTCCAGTGGTTAGGACTCCATGCTCTCACTGCTAAGGGCCTGAATTCAATTCCTGGTCCCAGAAATAAGAACCCATAAGCCCCATGGCGCAGCCAATAAATAAATAAAATAAATAAAAAGTAGTTCTATGAGAAGTTTAATAAAAATCAGTAAATCTCTAGCCAGACTGCTCAGGACGAAAGAGAGGAGACAAATTACCAATATCAGAAATGAGCGAGATGCTATCACTACAGATTCCACATATATTAAAAAGACACTAGGAAATAGCAAGACAACTTTATTCATTTAATAAAATAGAAAAATTCATTGGAACCCAAACGAACAAGTTTCACTCAAGAATAAACAAATGACCCAAATACCTGTATATTTATAAAGAAATTGAATTTTTATTTAAAAATCTTCCCACAGAGAGAACTCATATTTTCAAAACCATGATTTTATACTTTTATAAATTTATAAACTGAAAAGATAAATATTATCTAGTTTTTCCTTTGGAATTTTTCTTTGACCAATGGGTTATATAGATGTGTATTATTCAGTTTCTATAGATTGAGGGATTTTCCAGAGATGTTTCTATTACTGATTTCTACCTTAACTCCGCCGTGGTCAGATATACCTGGAGCCCTAAGGCCAGGTATATGGGTGTTCATGAATGAATAAGATACCATATTCAAAACCTTATATGCCTTGAATCCTTCTACTTTTATTGAGACTTAATTTACGATCTGGAATATGGGTTACCTTAGTGAATACACCCTAGTGAATGTTCTGAGTGCGCTTTGAAAAGAATGTATATTCTGCTATTGTTGGGTCGAGTGTTCTGTGAGTGTTAATGTACACAGGTTATGCATGTAAATAAGGACTGGAAAGGAAATTGAACCAATATTTTAAAAGTAGATTTTACTGTTCATTAATGGAGTTTTTTCCTCTATGTAAACTGCTTGAATCACATGAAGGAAAATTATGGTTTGGATTGGTGTAACTACCCTTCCAAGATGATTCTTAAAGATCCTATTCCCTGTTGTTTGTGTCCTTGTATAGTCCCTTCCCACACTGCATACGGGCTAACCTCTGTGATTTGTAGAATAATACAGAAGCAACCGTTTGTGACTTCAGATGTGAGGTCATAAAAGGCATTACAGTTTCTGCCTTGTCTCTTGAAACATTCACTTTAGGATGACCCAGCCTCTGCGGTATGAGCAGCCTTGTAGAGAGACCCCTGTGGAGAGGAACTGAGTCCTCCAAACAACAGTCAGCAGCAACCTGCCAGGCACATCAGGGAGCCACCTGGGAAGGAGAGCCTCCATTCCCAGTTAAGTGTTCATATGACTACCGCCTGTTAAGAGACCCAAGCAAGAACTGCCTAGCAAAGCCACACCTGAATTCCTGACCCATAGAAATTGTGAGAGACAATAAATGGTTATTGTTGTGTTAAGCCACTAAGTTTTGAGCAATTTGTTATGGAATAATTTTAAAAACCTCATGCTCATAGGTTTTAAAGTATACATTTATTAAAAGATCACATTCAAGCTTCTTCTCAAAGTTCATCTTCTTTGAGAAGATTTTCCTAGCCAACCTAGTGGAAATAGCCCCTGAACTGATTCTATCCCTTTGCTCTGCTTTTTCCTCTTAATGTTTATACCTGGAAGTAGTTTAGAGTTGTACATGTGTGTGTATCTTTCTTCTCTTTCTTTTACACTAAAGTGGAAGCCCCATGAGAATAAGGACCATTTGTTCACTACTGCCTAGAACCTGGAGAAGGAAATGGCAACCCACTCCAGTACCCTTGCCTGGAAAATTCCACGGACTGAGGAGTCTGGTAGGCTACAGTCCGTGGGGTCACAAAGAGTCGGACACGACTGAGTGACTTCACTTGCACTTGCTTGCCTAGAACCTAGATGTTTAGAATACTACCTGGTATATCAGTGGCACTCTACCAATAATTGTTGAAAGAGTGGATAATAACAAAATCATTAATATTCTCATTTGCCTTAATAGTATACTTGGATTTTATTTTGAGAATGTGGGTATGTATAGAGACTATGAACCACGTGTGAATTTGTACTAACTACTTTTCCTAATGTTTGCATTAGAATCATTTTTATAGCAACAGTTCTTGTTGAGTCCTTTCTCTTAACAAGGCATTGTGGTAGGTAGCCTCTGAAATGGCTCTTAATGACTTCTGAGTCCTGGTGCTCATGTCCTTGTACAGTCCCCTCCCACACTGAATAGGGTTGACTTGTGCAACCAATAGAATATTACAGAAATGCATGTGACTTCTGAGGTTAGATCACAGAAAACATTGGAGATTTTACTTAAAAGACATTTGGGATTTGATGTACAATGGTAGCTCAGATGGTAAAGCATCTGACTACAATGCAGGAGACCCAGGTTCAATCCCTGGGTTGGGAAGATCTTCTGGAGAAGGAAATGGCAACCCACTTCAGTACTCTTGCCTGGAAAAATCCCATGGATGGAGGAGCATGGTAGGCTACAGTCCATGGGATCACAAAGAGTCAGACGCGACTGAGCGACTTCACTTTTCACCTCATTACAAATTAATTTCTTCCAAAAATGTTTAAAAATGAAAAGGAGGCTGCGACTAAAGTTTTTGAGTGATTCATTATGTAAGTGTGGAGAAGGCAATGGCAACCCACTCCAGTACTCTTGCCTGGAAAATCCTGTGGACAGAGGAGCCTAGTAGGCTGCAGTCCACGGGGTCACTAAGAGTCGGACACAACTGAAGCAACATAGCAGCAGCAGCATTATGTAAGTGAGGAAAGTCATTTAATGATGACAAGTTCATTAAATCATATTTGATAGTAGCAGCCAAAGAAATATATCCAGAGCAAATAAACTTGCTTAAGAGTATTAACCTTTCTGTGAGAACAGTTGCTCAGAGTTAAAGACATTGAGAGCAATATCAATTGTCAATTAAAAAACAAAGGGGTATCAATTGGTTTTCCTTATTTTTTGTAATATTAATAGCTTCTTGAGTTTTAATGAACATACCATATAATTCACCCATTGAAAGTGTACAATTCAGAGTTATACAACCCCCACCAGAATCAATTCTTATTACCCCCCAAAGAAATCTTGTACCCATTAGCAGTCATTACCTATTCCCCAACAAGCACCCAGCCATAGGTAATCACTAATTTCTATCTCTATAGATTTCCATATTATGAACATTTCATATAAATGGAACCACACTGTGTATTGTCCTTTGTGACTGACTTCTTTCAGTCAGCATAAGGTTTTCAAGGTTCATTTACACTGTATCATTTGTTTTCCATCTTTTGGCTATTATGAATAATGCTACTGTGGACATTCATGTGCAAGGTTTTATGAGGACCTTTTTTTTGTAATTTTCTTGGGTGTATACCTAGGACTCTGGGTTATATGATAGCATTATGTTTAAACTTTTGAGGAAGGCAAGAGAAAAAAAAGAACCTCCGTGCATATTTTAAAAATTGGGTATTTGTCTTTTCACTTTCTTTTTATTTTTTTAAATATCTATTTACTAATTTATTTATTGGCTGGCTGGGTCTTTGTTGCTGCAAGAGGTCTTTCTCTAGCTGCAGTGCACTGGCTTCTCATTGCAATGGTTTCTCTTATTGAGAAGCACAGACTCTAGGCACATGGGCTTCACTAGTTGCTGCATATGGGCTCAGTAGTGGTGGAGCATGGACTCCAGAGCAGTGGCTCACTAGCTGTGGTGCATGGGCTTAGTTGTTCCTCACCATGTGGGATCTTCCTGATCCAGGCGATCAAATACATGTCTCCTGCAGCTCCTGCAGTGGCAGGCAGATTCTTTATCACTGAGTGACCAGGAAAGTCCTGTCTATTCACTTTCTTGATGCTGTCTTTTTGAACCACAAAACATCTTAATTTTGATGAAGTCCAGTTCATGTTTTTCTTTTGTTGCTTGTACTTTTGGTATCATATCTAATGAACCGTGGCTATTCCAGATCTTGAAGCTTCATGCCTTTGTTCTCTTTTAAGAGTTTTATAGGTTTAGCTCTTACAATTAGGGCTTGGATTATTGTGAGTTGATTTTTGTATGTGCTGTGACGTAGGAATCCAACATAATTCTTTTACATATGGATATCCAGTTGTCCCAGCACAATTTGTTGAAAAGACTATTGTTTGCTCATTGAAAATTGTCTTAGAACCTTGTTGAATTTTTCAACCATAAATATGAGGATTTATTTTTTGACTTTCAATGCTATTCCATTTAGATATAGGTACTTGAATCTTGATGAGTACACAGTTGTCGCTGATATCAGTCAGTTGTTTATCTGAGGAATCAATATTGAGTTTGAAGTGACTAAAGAATTACCTCTAAGAGTAGTAGTCTGTGTGGAACAACTACAAAAGAGAATGTTTTCAAGGAAGTTGTGAAAACCCTAATTCCGTACAACCTGCAGTTGAGTTGAATAAGATATGTTAAATTGATGGTGGTACTGGTGGCTCAGTGGTAGAGAATTCACCTGCCAATGCAGGAGACATGGGTTTGATCCCCAGGTCGGGAAGATACCCTGGGAAAGGAAATGGCAACCCATTCTAGTATTCTTGTCTGGGAAATCCCATGGACAGAGGAGCCTGGCAGGCTACAATCCATAGTGGCACGAAAGAGTCAAAAACGACTTCGTGACGAAGACAACAACAACAAACGAACATGTGTGGAGGAGAAAAAACTTATTTGAACAGATTTACAAAGCTTTGGAAAATGTAAGGTGTTTAAAGCCTTGTAAATATTTGAATTTATCATGTATCATCTTACTAACAGCATCAAGAGTGAACTTTATTTCCTCTTCTGGATTTAACCATCATGTGTTCCAGGAATTTTTTTTTTTTTTTTTCAGAAATATACCTGAATATCCTCACTTGCTATACCACATCGCAGTTTGATGGCTTAGTAATGGTAAAATATTATTGTGATTATTTGAGCTCTGGACTGAGATGGAAACTTTTTTTAATGGTGGTAAAATACATATAACATAAAATTTAATATTTGGCCAATTTTTTGTGTACCATTCAGTAACATTAAGCACAATCATCACCACTATCCATTTCCAAAATTTGTTTCATCTTGCAAAATTGAAATGCTATACCCATTAAACAATAATTCCCCATTCCCTTCACTCCAGCCACAGAAAATTACATTGTACTGTCTCTATGAATTTAACTATTTTTGGTACCTCTTATAAGTAGAATCATAACAGTATTTGTCTTTTTGTGACTGGCTTATTTCATTTAGCATAATTTCCTCAAGGTTCATTCATGTAGTAGCATGTGCAAATTTTTCTTCCTTTTTAAGGCTGATTAATATTTTGTTAATGAATATACCACATTTTGCTTATCCATTCATCTGGGTTGCTTCCACATTTTGGCTATTGTGAATAATGTTGTCAGTTGGATTTTTGTGAATGAGAAGTGCCCTCAGCCACTGTTGAACACTAAATGGCTTGGAAATTAGCTTTTATTGAAGACTCAATCATGTTTCTTAACAAGTTCAACCTAAATTACAAAGCAAACTGTATATATGTGAAATTTTACTATGGTCAATTCATTTCAGCAATGATAATTTTTTTAATCACAAACAATATCAAGTTGCTTTATATACTTCCTGTGCTGTCCAAAGATACAAGTAAAATGTCTATTACCATACAAATTTGCAGCATATGTCTTTTCTGAGCTCAAACTGCAGTACCTATGGAAGTTTCTGGACTTCACAGCAGTGAAAGCACCGAGTCCTAAACACTGGACCATCAGGGAATTCTCAGTAATCAATATTCTTAAGTAATATTACGTATCTGTATTTGGCAATACCTACCTGCGAAAAGATGTTTTTGAAAATGAAATACATGAAATTTTACTACAGATAAGCACTAACAGAAGAATATCTGGCAAAGTAGAAGTGGGGAAAAAAAAATCTGAAATCACATTTGATGACAGGAAATAATAACTTTGAATTCCAAGTAAGTGAAATGTTATCCTCATCCCCTGCCCAAAAAGAAAAATTATTATTCTCATTACAAATAATTCTTTATAATTACTGAATTACAAAGCTTAATTACTACATTTTGAATTTCATGAAAAATTTATGGAAAAAATTTTAATCTACTATTTTGTACCTACACAAAATCCTTGATTTTGCCACTTGGCCTGTAAAACCTGAAGTGTTTACTATCTGGCCTTTACAGAAAAATTGCCAATCCCAGAAAGAAACAGAAAGAAAAGAGCTAAAGATCAAGTGTTCAGACATCTTGGAGAGTGTGGCATCTCAAAAACCAAGAAAGGAAAGTGCCTCAAACAAGAGAAAATGGTTCATTGTGTAAAACAAAAAGGTAAAGACAAAAATTCAACTTTTGGATTTGACAGTATGGGAATCGATGGTTACCTTGGTGACTGGTTTCAGCATGGTGGTAGCACACAAGATAGAGAAGACAAGGTAAAAAAAGTAAATAATGCATCTCAAAATGTTTAGCATTTGCCTGATACATAGTGTGTACAGTAATTACCACTGTAGCAGAAATTGTCCATGCCCACCCATGTCCCTCACCTCCACTATTTCAGAAATGTCAGTGTAACTTTAGTTTATGCAGATGTTCCTGATTTTATTTGCCCCCAAAACATTTCTGGCTGCTATAGTTTGCTCTACTTACATGCAACAGGCCAGAGTTGCTAGAAAGCCTTCAACAGTGATCAATAGGAGTAGTTATATAAATAATTCTCCAGCTCTCTGGCCCCTCAAATGCAGTAACTAATATAAGTGTTCTCTAGTTTTCCTGAGCATTCCCCAGAAGGATTAAGAATGGGAAAACCCGGTACTTGTGCAATTTGAAACAACCACTCCCCAGAAATTTGATTCTTAATCATGATGATGCTGGGAAAGACTGAAAGCAAAAGGAGAAGAGGGTGGCAGGGGATGAGAGGGTTAGATAGCATCATTGACTCAATGGACAGGAATTTGAGCAAACTCTGGCAGACAGTGGAGGACAGAGGAGCCTGGCATGCTGCAGTCTATGGAGTCCTAAAGAGTCGGTCATGACTTAGCCACTGAACAACAAAAATCACGATACCCCAGGTGACAGTGAAGATTTGGATTGATCATGGCCAGATGTTAACGTTCTCCAACTCAGGCTGAAAATGGCTCCAAAGTAAGACACAGAATTGAAACTATCTATATCCACATGGGGGAGAAGGCAATGGCAACCCACTCGGGTACTCTTGCTTGGAAAATCCCATGGGCAGAGGAGCCTGGTAGGTTGTAGTCCATGGGGTGGCAAAGAGGCGGACTCGACTGAGCGACTTCACTTTCACTTTTCACTTTCATGCATTGGAGAAGGAAATGGCAACCCACTCCAGCATTCTTTCCTGGAGAATCCCAGGGACCAGGAGCCTGGTGGGCTGCCATCTAATGGGGTCACAAGAGTGGGACACAACTAAAGCTATTTAGCAGCAGCATATCCACATGGATTACTATCAACATTGACATAATTTTATTATTTCATTGTCATCTTCAACATTACTACTATTCCAGAACCATTCAACCAGGAACATAAAAATTGCAACTTTCCATTTCAGAAATTTCTCTAAGTCCCATTTTAATGAACATTTAACTACTCAATTTTTCAATAGATGTCTTAATTTTATTTATTTATTTGCCATGCCACTCAGCTTGTGGAATCTTAGTTCCTCCCCCAGGAATTGAATCCCAGGCCCCTTGAAGTGGAAGCTCGGAGTCCTAACCATTGAACTGCCAAGGAATTCCCTATTTATTTTTACTGAGGTATAGTTGATTTAAAATGTTTGTGGTAATTTGTTAAAGCAGCAATAAAAACTAATACACACTCAAGACTCTTAAAAACCTTTGCCTTGCTGTGTCTGCTAATCCTAACCTACTATATCATGATTCTTACCCAATCCCAATCAAGCCTCCTAAACTGAAAAACCCCCTTAGTCCAGACCTCAAAATCTTATAAATATCCCAAATTCCCCTTGGAAATGCTACTGAAACCATTCAAGGTACTAGTCTCTTTTACTAGTAAGCAATAAACTCAGCTTTGACTTATCAACACATAATTTTGGTGATATATTTGGGGATGCCAACATTTGACAATTGTTTTATTCATTGCCTAGAACAGTACTTGGTATAAAGTAAGTGTTTAATAAACAAAACATTTGATAAATAATGAATAATTTATTCGAGTTTCTTAACACAGAATAATATTTATGTAGGTATATTTATGACTTAGCAATTCATGTATCTAGAAGTGCCTTTTAGAAAATCAGTTTAAAGACTGAATGCAATCTAGTGCATGGGTGTTTATATAAATTTTACTCATAATCATTAAAGTAGAAACCACCCAAATGCTCTTCAACTGATGAATGCCTGAACAGTCTGTGTTATAGTAATAGAATACTGCTTTGCAATAAAGAGGGATAAATTACTGAGATATGCAATGACAATAGATAGATCTCAAAGGCATGCTAAGTGAAGGAAGCCAGATCTAAAAGGCTACTTACTATATGATTCCATTCATGTGATATTCTGGAAAAGGTGACGTATAGGGACAGAAAGTACATCAGTGGCTGACAGGAACTGGGATTGAACTGAGGGGTTCATTATATAGGAGCAAGAGGAAATGATTAGGGGTAGGGGTAAAGGAAATGCTCTATATCTTGATTAGGGTGCTGGTCACATAGCTGCACACATTTGTTAAAACTCATAGAATCAAACATTGAAAAGGATAAATTTTACTGTATATAAATTTTATTATTTTAAAAAATATTTGATTGATTCATTTGTAGCTGCGCTGGGTCTTTGTTGCTGCACTGTGGGTTTCTCCAATAGTAGAGAGTGGGGGCTACTCTTTGTTGGGATTTCTCTAGTTGCAGCAAGCAGGGGCTACTCTTCCTTGGAGAGCCCAGAATCTAGGCACATGTGAGGGCTCAGTAGTTATGGCTCAGGGGCTTAGCTACCCTGTTGGCATGTGGGATCCTCCCCATCAGGGATCAAACCCATGTCCCCTGCATTAGCAGGAAGATTCTTAACTACTAGATCACCGGAGAAGCCTCTATTTTTTCAACTTTCTTATTGAACTATAGTTGATTTACAATGTTGTGTTTAGCAAAGGGATTCCGTTTTATATTTATGTTTTTTCACTGTATGTCAATTACACCTCTACAAAAATCTGACTTAAAAAACCACAGAAGTCTACTAAGAATTGCTGTTGCAACAATGTATACTGAATACTTTGTTCAAATATTGCCTGTTAATAAAATAGTCATATTTTTCTCAGAGATTTTTTTCTCTTAAAGTTTTATGGTTGGTATTTTCTGCTATTATGCCAATCAGTGCAGTTGACTTACATTGCTCTAGAATATGAAGTTAAAGACAGAAAATTCATTTTGTTAAAATGGATGTATCTGATTAAAATGTTATGAGTTGAGAAATAATTTTAGGAATTTTTTCTCTCACTGCTAAAAGGGAAGGACATCCTTATTTGAATAAAAATGCCAAAGAAAAGTCCACCCCTATTTTTTCCACCCCTAGCCCCCCTTTTAGTTTTTAAGTAAGGTCTCATTTATATCAAAAAACTGTCATGATACTTTATGGAACAAAAAGCATATTATCTTTTAATTTAGCCAAACATTTACTCCAAAATAAATAAAGGAATTTTCCTGTAAAATTTTATCATCAATGCTTTAATACTTCTTAAATTATTGTGTAAAATGATAATCTTTCTTGTTGTCATTCTTCATCATCACTCCTTTCCTATATGGACTTGTAAATCTTCCTAGGCAAAATGAAATTGGCACTACTTCTATGGAGGCAATTAAACAATCTGTATTCAAATTGAAGGGACTTTCCAGGTCCCTCAGTGGTGAAAGAATCCTTCTGCCAAAGACAAGGGGCTCAGGAGACTCAGGTTCCATCCCTCAGCTGTGAAGATTCTCTGGAGGAGAAAATGGCAACCCACTCCAATATTCTTGCCTGGAGAATCCCATGGACAGAGGAGCTTGATGGGCTACAGTCCACAGGGTCCCACAGAGTCAGACACGACTTAAGGACTGAGCATGCACGCATTCATTCAAATTGAAAATACCTTTCCATCTAAAGATTGTGGTCTAATGAATTACTGGTATAGTTGTCTATCTTGTGAGATTATTAGTTGCAGCTTAGTTTGTAATTTAGTAATGGTTTGGCAGCAACCTAAATGTTCACCTGTAAGGGGTTGATTAAATTATTATATTTGCATATAATGAAATAGTATACTGTCCTTAGGAAGAATGAGGCAGTCAAACTACCGCACAACTGCACTCCTCTCACATGCTAGTAAAGTAATGCTCAAAATTCTCCAAGCCAGGCTTCAGCAATACGTGAACCGTGAACTTCCAGATGTTCAAACTGGTTTTAGAAAAGGCAGAGGAACCAGAGATCAAATTGCCAACATCCACTGGATCATGGAAAAAGCAGGAGAGTTCCAGAAAAACATCTATTTCTGCTTTATTGACTATGCCAAAGCCTTTGACTGTGTGGATCACAATAAACTGTGAAAAATTCTGAAAGAGATGGGAATACCAGACCACCTGACCTGCCTCTTGAGAAACCTATATGCAGGTCAGGAAGCAACAGTTAGAACTGGACATGGAACAACAGACTGGCTCCAAATAGGAAAAGGAGTACGTCAAGGCTGTATACTGTCACCCTGCTTATATAACTTGTATGCAGTGTACATCATGAGAAACGCTGGGCTGGAAGAACAACAAGCTGGAATCAAGATTGCCAGGAGAAATATCAATGACCTCAGTTATACAGCAGAGAAGGCAATGGCACCCCACTCCAGTACTCTTGCCTGGAAAATCCCATGGATGGAGGAGTCTGGTAGGCTGTGGTCCATGGGGTCGCTAAGAGTCGGACACGACTGAGCGACTTCACTTTCACGCATTGGAGAAGGAAATGGCAACCCACTCCAGTGTTCTTGCCTAGAGAATCCCAGGGGCGGGGGACCCTGGTGGGCTGACATCTATGGGGTCGCACAGAGTCAGACACAACTGAAGTGACTTAGCAGCAGCAGCAGCAGCAGATATGCAGATGACACCACCCTTATGGCAGAAAGTGAAGAGGAACTAAAAAGCCTCTTGATGAAAGTGAAAGAGGATAGTGAAAAAGTTGGCTTAAAGATCAACATTCAGAACCTAAGATCATGGCATCTGGTCCCATCACTTCATGGCAAATAGATGGGGAAACAGTGGAAAGAGTGTCAGACTTTATTTTTCTGGGCTCTAAAATCACTGCAGATGGTGACTGTAGCCATGAAATTAAAAGATGCTTACTCCTTGGAAGGAAAGTTATGACCAACCTAGATAGCATATTCAAAAGCAGAGACATTACTTTGCCAACAAAGGTCCGTCTAGACAAAGCTATGGCTTTTCCAGTGGTCATGTATAGATGTGAGAGTTGGACTGTGAAGAAAGCTGAGTGCCGAAGAATTGATGCTTTTGAACTGTGGTGTTGGAAAAGACTCTTGAGAGTCCCTTGGACTTCAAGGAGACCCAACCAGTCCATTCTGAAGGAGATCAGCCCTAGGATTTCTTTGGAAGGAATTATGCTAAAGCTGAAACTCCAGTACTTTGGCCACCTCATGCGAAGAGTTGACTCATTGGAAAAGACTCTGATGCTGGGAGGGATTGGGGGCAGGAGGAGAAGGGGACGACAGAGGATGAGATGGCTGGATGGCATCACTGACTCAATGGACATGAGTCTGAGTGAACTCTGGGAGTTGGCGATGGACAGGGAGGCCTTTTGTACTGGAATTCATGGGGTTGCAGAGTCAGACACGACTGAGCAACTGAACTGAACTGAGAAGATATCCAGGATATTTAACTGAGGAAAAGAACTTAACGGTATACACAATATGTTATCTTTTGCATAAAAAGTACATGTATTTTAATATACATTTATGACACATCTTGGGGAGGGTTAAGGGATTGCCTCTAGAATTGGAGTAGTTGAAGGTCAGAGATGCGGGTGCCAATTATTTTTCACTCTACTTTATCATAGTTCATTTTGGGTTTTGCATGACTACATTTCCTAATTTATATAGATACATAGACAAAATCTATATAAATAGTTTAGCCTTAAAGAATATGTCGTCACTTCAGAATTATATGAAGAAAAAATAATGCTGATGAATTTAGGACTAATAAATTCATTAGTCCTAATAAATTTAGGACCGGCTTTTAGGACTAATAAAAACATTTTCATATGCACATTCTTTATAGTTTATCAGAAAGCTCCTAAAATCCTTGAATTTTATTTTAAAAAATCTTTAAAATGCTTCCTTCAAAATTAGTAGAAAGTGAAAGGAAAAAAACCCCAGCTTTCCATGACGGCCCTAGGTGGAAAGAAAACAGATAAGAAGCAGGAAGTTATAAAGTGTTTTCCAAATAATGAACCCAAAGTAGTTTCTCTGGATAGTTACCATATTGGTGTAACCATGTATTGTATGAGACACTTTGAAAATCCTGTCTAGTCTGAAGCTGGATTTAGAAAAGGCAGAGGAACCAGAGATCAAATTGCCGACATCCATTGAATCATAGAAAAAGCACGAGAGTTCCAGAAAAACATCTACTTTTACTTTATTGACTACGCCAAAGCCTTTGACTGTGTGGATAACAACAAACTGGAAAATTCTTAAAGAGACAGGAATACCAGACAACCTGACCTACCTCCTGAGAAATCTGTATGCAGGTCAAGAAGCTACAGTTAGAACTGGACATGGAACAACAGACTGGTTCCAAATCGGGAAAGGAGTTTGTCAAGGCTGTATATTGTCACCCTGCTTATTTAATTTATATGCAGAGTACATCATGAGAAACACTGGGCTGGATGAAGCACAAGCTGGAATCAAGATTGCTGGGAGAAATATCAATAACCTCAGATATGCAGATGACACCATCCTTATGGCACAAAGCAAAGAACTAAAGAGACTCTTGATGAAAGCCACTCCTCTTTCAGAGAAGAGTGAAAATGTTGGCTTAAAACTCAACATTCAGAAAACTAAGGTCATGGCATCTGGTCCCATCACTTCATGGCAAATGGATGGGGAAACAATGGAAACAGTGAGAGACTTTTTTGGAGGGGGCTCCAAAATCACCACAAGATGGTGACTGCAGCCATGAAATTAAAAGACACTTGCTCCTTGGAAGACAAGCTATGACCAACCCAGACAGCATATTAAAAAACAGAGACATGACTTTACCAACAAACGTCTGTCTAGTCAAAGCTATGGTTTTTCCAGTAGTCATGTATGGATGTGAGAGTTGGACTATAAAGAAAGCTGAGCTAGGAAGAATTGATGCTTTTGAACTGTGGTGTTGGAGAAGACTCTTGAGAGTCCCTTGGACTGCAAGGAGATCCAAGCAGTCAATCCTAAAGGAAATCAGTCCTGAATACTCATTGGAAGGACTGATGTTGAAGCTGAATCTCCAATACTTTGGCCACCTGATCGGAAAAGCTGACTCAATGGAAAAGACCCTGATGCTGGGAAAGATTGAAGGCAGGAGGAGAAGAGGAGGACAGAGGATGAGATGATTGGCTGGCATCACCGAGGCGATGGACATGAGTTTGAGTAGTCTCTGGGTGTTGGTGATGGACAGGGAAGCCTGGCGTGCTGCAGTCCGTGGGGCTGCAAGGAGTTGGACACGACTGAGAGACTGAACTGAACTGAGTCTGTAACTATGATTTAACTCTCCATAAAATTATAGCTTGCCCTGACTGGCACGGATGTTAAGAACTGAAGGAAAGTGTTTGGAATGTCCTGAAGAAAAGTACTAATGGTAGAAGCTGTTGAGATGACGAAGAAAAAAGGGCTGGCTTGGCTTCGTGGAAGTTCATGCGAGGTTCTAGGCGGCCTCCTGCACAGAAACTCCCGGCAAACTTCCCTTTTCGGCCGGAGCTGTGGAGGGTCTCCTAACTGACCCCGGGCTTAGACGTCAGCACCTGACAGAGGGTCTGGGGGCTTCAGCCACACCCTTAGGCTGACAAACTTCTCTCCTGAGCCCCAGAACCGGTTGATCCGGCTCGGCCCGGCCCCGCCCTTCCGAACCTCACTAGCGGCTACGCGCCGGGGTGTGCAGGCCGGGCAATGCCCAGCCCGCCCTGTCAGACGCTGCCGCCGGGCTCGGGACGCTGGCCTAGGCCACCTGAGGCAGTACCCGGCTTGCCCCGGGTCTTCGGATCCGGCGGCCGAGCACGTCACCACCGTCAGCGTCACCCCCCAACGCAGCAGGCCCCGTAGCCCTCCGTTTTTGTGGCGGGGAGGGGCGCGGCGTCGCCACGTGACGCTCTGGTCCCCGCCCGGCCCTGGTCACATGGGTGGCGCGGCCGCTGCGTCAGTCACAGTCCTGGCTGCGGTAGTCGAGCCGCCGTCGCCAGCGGACGGGGCGGGGGAGCCCGGAGCCAGGTCCTCGTCAGCCCGCCCCTGTCGCCTCAGCCGGCCGTCGGGGGCTAGACCCGACAGTCATGGAGCGGGGCGGGACCTCCGCCTGTGGTGTGTGAGGTACGTCGCCGCCGCCTGCGCTTTTTGAGACCTCTCGAACCCCCGCCGCCGCCGCCGCCGCCCGGAGCTCCTCGCCCTTGGCAGCCTGTCGCCGCCCCCCCGGCGGGCTCGAATGCGCGTCCCTTGAAGGTGCAGGCTCGCCGCCGCCTCTGCCGCAACCGGGAAATGGTTCGGGCCTAGCGGAGCCGGGACTGGAGGTGAGAACAGCCGACTGACTGACTGAGGGCCGGGCCGGCCGCGGGGAGAGAGTGGGGGGAGGGGAGAACAGGGTTCGCCTGGGGGCTCGGAGAGACCTTCCAGGTTAGGGCTGCTCGATCCGGCTTCTTCCCTCATCTTCGCCTTCCACCCCCGATCCTCAAAAAAAAAAGAAAAAGAAAAAAGAAATTTAAAAAAGCTAACCCAATCCTAACAAAAATTCCCAGAAATCCATCTTCACCGTTTCTCCTTTCGTCCCTTAATCCGTTCCTTCCCTCAGAAATTCATCATCGACTGATGTGTTACTTTTTAATACCTTCCTCAATTTCAAGTCATTTCTAGTTAAAAGAGAGAATAGGCCTAGGTTCTGGCTATCATTACCCAACTAGTTCTCGCTTTCCTTCTCGCGATCCTGCGCACGTCCTCCTCCTCCTCCTCCTCCTCCTCCTCCTACCCCGCCCCCCCCCCCCCCGCAAAAAAGAAAAAAAAAAAAAAAGGAAAAAAAATTTCCGCCTTCGACTGGCGAAGGGGATTGACTAAAAATGGGAATATGGGGGTGTAATACTTGAATACTCCCCATAACTTCTGAATCGTCCTGCTAGCTAGTTACCCCGATAGCTTGTATTTGGGTGTTGATGTGTAGGCCTTCCCTCCAGCTGCCTGTGCCCGGGGTTAATCTCGTAATTGACGTCAGTGCTTTGTTCCTTCCACTTTGCTGTTCCTTCCACTCTTTGAGGATGGATCATGGGATATAGGAGTTTGAGGAGTATCCTTATTGTCTTTTCTTTCACAAACGATATCATTTATAGGAAGTTGAAGGTACAGATGTGAAATGCTTGTGTATAGAGTTCAGCCAAAGACGAAGAGTTCGATTTAGGGTTCTCAGACACTTGCAATTCAGAATTGTGCGATTTCTTTTCTGCTGACCTGTTGGAGATTTTAAACTAAGGCCGGTCCCTTTTCCAGTTATCAGTACTTTTCCTGACGGAATTTAGGCTATAGTTGTTTGTGAATAGGAGGTTTGTAAATGTGATGTTTAAAATATGGCTTGTGTTTGAGGGCTCCGATGTTAAAAGCACAGAGCTTTGTTTCCGTATTGATTCTGCAAAGCTTTGTAAAGTGCTCCTTTTATTTAACTGTCCTTTAACTTACTAAAATTGAAATATTTATGAGAACTTTCTTGATTTTGTGTTTAATAAAGAGTCCTCTGTGGCCAGTGAATCTTGCCTAGAATCGTCTTTGGTCTTATGTTCCTGAAGAAGTGTTGGCAAGTGGCCATCTGGTTTTTAACAAAGCTGGCTTCTTTAAATTGCTCAGATTTATTTTACTTTTTCATCACTGCCTCTTTCAGTCTTCAAACACAAAAAAAGCTTAAGTTATTTTAAATTCTCTTTTAGCCTTAACTTACCTGAAGCAATTAAAAAATTGTGTGTGTGTGTGTGTGTGTGTGTGTGTGTGTGTTGTTTAACACCAGCAGTTTCATTCAGTTTATGGTGGCTTGCAGGCTCACGACTTTGGTTTTTGTTAGCTCTACAGGAACAGTAGACAGATTTTGCTTTAAATAAAATTCTGTGTCAGGTGGGAACAAGATAGGATGTTTGTGAATGACCAAATCTTTACTGTTTGATTAAAGAAAGAGCTTAGCTGTATTCATTGGAAAATAGTCTACCATTTTGAGGTGTAAAGGTGATTCTACAGTGCTCTGAAGCTGTGTAATTAAGAATTCTTAAAGACAGCATCTTTTCATTTAGATTCAGTTTCTGCTTGTCAGATGATGTACATTCCCTTCTCTGTGCCCTTAAGATGTTGTAACTCTTCGTGACAGTTGATGCATTCTGCTTTTTATTGTGATTTTTTTATAGGTCTTTTGTGTCTTTAGAGCAAGGACTATATATCTTTGTGTCCTCCCCAATATTTTATACAGTTATTAGATTGAATTTGAATGGGATATCCAACCCAAGATTTCACAAAAGGGTACTCCTAAAAAAATCATATGAGCAAGTGACCAGTATTTGAAGGGGAAAAAGTAACTATCAGCTACAGAAGATGACAGAAGGTGAAGACTTCTAAAATTATGTATCTTTTGTTTTTAAGGGTTAAGGTAAATGTCATATTTTTATTTGTACCTGAGAGAAACAAAGAAAACAGGTGTTTCTTTTGTGATCATCTACTGGTTTAGAATGGAGTCCAGAATGTATGAGGCCTTCTCTTCAAATTTTTTTTCATAAAAATCAGAGGTATTCCTAAAGTATCAAACGAAAGTACACCTGGACAGTGACCCAGAAGTGAAGTGTGTATTATAAAAATAGATGACTTAGATTTTATTTTATTAGTTTTTAAAATTTATTTTTAATTGAAGTATGTTATGTTAATTTCTACTGTATAGCAGTGCCTCAATTATACACATATATACCTTATCTTTTTATATTCTTTTCTATTATGGTTTACCCCAGGATATTGAATATAGTTCTTTGTGCTGTACAGTAGGACCTTTGTGCTCTACAGTAGGATAAACATACAGAATGTTTATCCATTCTGTATGTAACAGTTTGCATCTACTAACCCTAAACTCTCAGTCCATGCCCCAGCCTAGTTGCCCTCTCCCCAAACCACAAGTCTGTTCTCTATGTCTGTGAGTCTGTTTCTGTTTTGTAGATAGGTTCATTTGTGCCATAGTTTAGATTCCACATAAGTGGTATCTTATGTTATTTGCCTTTCTCTTTCTGACTTCACCTAGAATGATAATCTCTAGTTGCTTCCATGTTGCTGCAAATGGCATTATTTTGTTCTTTTTTTATGACCGAGTAGTATTCTATTGTATATATATAGACCACATCTTCTTTATCCATTCATCTGTCAATGAACATTTAGGTTGTTTCCATGTCTTGG
This sequence comes from Bubalus kerabau, assembly GCF_029407905.1. Taxonomy (NCBI): domain Eukaryota; kingdom Metazoa; phylum Chordata; class Mammalia; order Artiodactyla; family Bovidae; genus Bubalus; species Bubalus kerabau. The sequence goes on along the minus strand of NC_073624.1, from coordinate 213,391,262 downwards.
CTATTGTGAGTAGTGTTGCAATAAACATAAGATACATGTATCATTTTGAATTATAGTTTTTGGCCAAGAGTGTGGTGGTTGGATCATATGGTAGATTTTATTTTTTGTTTAAGTTGTATTCTACAGATATCTTACTATAAAAACTTTTATGTATAATATAAAAGTTTTTCAACTTTTTAACCCCCCAGTCTTCATTATGCTTTTCCCACTTCCTTTTTTATTTCCTCTAAGTTGAAACAATTATATTTGATCCCTGGGATGGTGTTTTCCAGTCTCAGTTATTATGGAATAAGGTATAGTCAGTGACTAAAAACCGCTTAAAGCTAACTTGACTTGTTACCTTGCTACCTTTCTCTTTGGTTTAAGAAAAGCACTCCTACACTTGTGGTTAACTCCTCACGCCCAGAAATTGACTCTATAAATAGATTGTTCTGGATAAAGCCAGTGTGGTTTGGCTACCCAGATACTGTCGTGATCTGTCCTGGAACTGGGCTTCTATTCGGCTTCTTTGACTTTTTCTTTTTGTCATCATTAGGGTGGGGACAATTTTCTGGAAAGGTGAGCACAGTCAGTGCTCTTCATAGATAGGTCTTCCCACCTCTTTCCAATTGCTATCATTTCTTCCATCTGGAATATCACTTTTCCTCTTTTATTCCTGCCTCTTTACATTTCACCATCTTTTAAGGCACAACGCAAATACCATTACCTTAAGTTTTACTTGACGCCACCCTACCCTAATTGTGCCCTATCTCCTTTGAGTCCTTGTATCACTGTATCTCTCTTAATAATTATGTGTTATGCATTAACTGTGAAACTGTAGCACACTGGATGACTTCAAGCACAGTCAGGGAAGACTCATTAGTAGAATAAAGACCGTTATACAATATTACTGTGTGGTTCTAAGAATTAAAGCACTAATCCAATTTAAGATTTTACTTAAAAAATTAGTAGTGATTCCTTAATGTCATCACATATTGTAGTCATTGTTCAAATTTCCCTTACTGGAGTTTTTGTTTTAAACAGTTTGTCTGAATTAGGATCCAAATAAGATTCATACATCATATTGGATTGATGTGTGTCTCAACCCTCTTTTCTTTTTTCCTCTATGGGTTCCTTACTGTCTTTTTGTTTTTATTCCTATGCAGTTGGTTTGTTAAAGAAGCCAAGCCTTTGCCCATGAGATTTCGCATAGTCTGGATTTTGCTGATTACATCCCTGTGGTTTCATGTAATATGTTCCTCTGTCCACTGTTTTTCCTGTAAATAGGTAGTTACATCTAGAAGCTTGATCCAGTTCAGACATGAATTTTCTTTTTAATGGGAAGAATACTTAGTAGGTAGAGTTGTGTACTTCCCGTGTATTCTTGAACTCTCAGCCTGGCTTCTCATCCTAGCATGCCAGTAAAATTGCTCTTACCAAGGCCACCTGTAACTTCTGCGTTGTCAAATTGTATAGTCATTGCTTAGTCGTTTACCTCTTTCTATACTTGGTATTGTTACCCATTGTCTCCTTGATAACTGTTTATTTACTTGACTTTTATGACTCTGTCCCTTTCCTGCCTTTCTTAGTACTAGCTGCCTCTTTGCAGATGCTTAATTCTCTGCTGATCATATTGATAGTTATGAATTTTCACCTGGACCTGTTTTCACTCTTCTAGGTGATTTCATCCATTTTTATTGCTGTAACTACCATCTTTAAGTGTTTTAAACTCACTAGAACTCTTTGATCTAACTGACTGTCCCTCTTGAGATTGTCCAATAGGTACCTTGTTTTAGTCAGGAAAAAGACACATTCCTAACTTAAGCATAAAGAAGAATTTATTGGAATTGCCATGAATTCTCAGGAAGGCAGTCAAGCCATAGGAGGACAGCTGGAAGTCAGGAAAAACTAGATCCAGAGGCTCCATGTGAGGTCAGGAGTATCCTCTGTATCTCAGAAGATACTCTTTTTTTCTACAAGATGCTAGTTGTGTGTTGAGTTAGTTCTCTTTTGCTGCAGATCAACTTTAATACTTACTAGTATCTTTTGAATTTTTAATCTTGTATCTTCTGCCATCAGAGAGGCTGACATGATTCTTAATCTCAGATCTCAATAAAGGGACTCATTAGGTTATATGTCCACCTCTGGACCACAGCTTTGGCTACAGGGTTGCATCCTGCAGAGAAGAGGAATAAAGGACACACTAAAACAGTTGTCCAGTTCATTCATTCCATGGCTATTTAGTACACACAGAGTCCTACTTTTCTTATATATATTTAATATTTTCTTTAATATAATATCACTATATATACCAGCAAACACTCTCATCTCTGCTACGGAAATAACCCAAATCATATCTACTTACTGCATCCAGAGGTACATTGTTCTCTGAGTCCAGATTCTAAAGGTGATACTCTTTGTTAATCAGGCCTAGATATGCTTTGTCACAGGTCTGAAAATTGTGGGCTAAATACTTAATTTAAGCATTCCGAACATAACTGATACACAGTGATAGGGGAAAAAGACCCTGAAACTCTTAGGAGGGGAAGGGAAAGGAAGGTATCATTGTTCCCAAACTTACACCATGTCTTGCTGGACAGGTACAGTATAAGGTGAATGATAGAACCAGCAAATTACATGGGCCTTCATTTGTTGACTTATTTCCTTGAAAGTGGAGTGAGTTCTTTGATGAGCCAAATGAAGATTTTCAGTTCTGTCCACTAGAAAGATTTTCCTTTTCTGTTGTTTTAGGTTGAGGCTTATACTTAGAGGGCATTTGAAAGAATTTTAGGAGAGGGCTGTTCTGTTGCCTTTGCACAAGGATTGACACGTTATGGTTGGTAGGTCCAGTGCTGCCTGCTTTTGTATGGCCTGAGAGCAAAGAGTGGTTTTTACGTTTTTTTAAATGGTGAGAAAAAAATCAAAAGAAGAATATTTTATGGTATATGGGAATTATAGGAAGCTCAAAATTCAGTGTCCCTGAATAAAGTTTTACCAGAGCACAGACAGCACACCCATTTGTTCATGGCTTTTGCTACTACAGTGGCAGAGTTGAGTAGTCCTAACTTTATGCCTATAAAGCCAAAAATATTTACTTTAAAAAAGTTTGTCAACTTCTGTCTTAGCAGATGAAATGGCCCTTAGTGGATATTTTAGTCTGAGGATTGCCTTAGGGTTGAGCAGTTAGTTACAAGGTCCTATTTACTGTGATGACTGTTAGGGTATTTTTTGTTTGATTGCATGTATATGTATCTATTTGTATGTATGTATATGTGTGTTGCTGCTGCCAAGTCGCTTCAGTCGTGTCCGACTCTGTGCGACTCCATGGACTGCAGCCTACCAGGCTTCTCTGTCCATGGGATTCTCCAGGCAAGAACACAGGAGTGGGTTGCCATTTCCTTCTCCAGTGCATGAAAGTGGAAAGTGAAAGTGAAGTCACTCAGTCGTGTCTGACTCTTAGCGACCGACCCCATGGACTGCGGCCCACCAGGTTCCTCCATCCATGGGATTTTCCAGGCAACAGTACTGGAGTGGGGTGCTATTGCCTTCTCCCATGTATATGTGTAGATATATGTATATGTGTGTATACACATACAAGTGTTTATACACACACACTTGCATATATAGATAGATATTTAAATAAAACAGGTGGGGTCTGCACATTGGCCTAGCTTTAGTTAAATCTCTAAACTTTATCTGTCAACTGTACCCTGAAGGTAAGATTACACTCTAGCTTCTGTTGTAACATGGTTGCTCTTAGTATATCTGCGTGAATGGGGGAGAGAATTTTGAGAACAACTGGGTGTGAGTAAACTTCTAGGACTAGAAGCTGATCAGATAGTCCCTGTAAGTGTTAATTATGTTGAATTCTACTGCTTCTCAATCTCCTTACTCCTAAATTCTGTTTTCCTTCCTCAGAGATTATACCACTATTGTTTTTCCTAGAAACCTGCAGGTTGTCCTTGATTCCTCTGTTTTACTTCTCACATCTGTCTATCCCCAAGATTCTGCCTCCATAAAATCTTTGAATCCAAACCCTTTATCTACATTATCAGCAATCCTACCATTACTGTCTTAATCCATGCTTTCATTTCTTACCTGGATTATTGCAATAATCTTCTCATTTGTTACCTTGTAATCTACTTCATCCTGTACCAGAGTGATTTTTTTTTTTTCCCCTCAAATGGCAAATTCACTTCTCCTTGAACTCCTTAGTAGTGTGGCATTTTCTGTAGTATTCTAACTGGGGATTCTTGTACATTAGTGAATTTTTATGTTAACTTCTAAAGGACTGATTTATAGCCAAGTAATGGCTTGGGAGTTTAGATTTTGTTTATTTATTAGATTTTGTTTATTAACCTGTTTATGCCAAGTTATAAAGCATTATAACTAATGCTTTAAAGCATCATTATACTAATGATGCTCAGGCAGGGCAAGACGGTGAGTTAAATTGGATCATGTATATGTTAATATAAACCTGGGCTAGTAGTTAGTATTATGTTTTCACTGTGAGGTGTATCTGGTAGATCCCATCTTGCAATTAATCAATATGAAACAGTTTGTTTGCAGTATGAGTGTTTTATTCAAACTTCAGCAGTCATTATTCTAGATACACATTTAACATAGTTTTCATTAAGGTACATGCATGCTCAGTCGTGTCTGATTCTTTGCAACCCCATGGACTATAGCCCACCAGGCTCCTCTGTACATGGGATTATCCCTTCAAGAATGCTAGAGTGGATTGCCATGAAGGTACGAAACCACAAATGAGCAAGAAAGATTGCCAGAGTTAGCAAGTAAGGGCTCTTTAAAATTGATATTTAAGGACTACTAGCTGATATGGTCGGAGAAGGCAATGGCAAGCCACTCCTGTACTCTTATTTTTTTTTTAGTGTTTCATTTGATATTTATTAGATAAAAAGATCTCAGGACTTGGTCTTTTGAGTGTTGAATACAGAAGTCAATTTCTCTTCTCAAACTTTAAGTCAAACAGTAGAGAGGGAGGTTCAAAATACACAGTAATATTCCGGGAAAGCAGCTCTCTGGAAGTAATCCTGCCTTTTAGCAATTGCAGATTTCTCTGGTATAAATACTCCTGCTGCTGCTGCTGCTGCTGCTGCTAAGTCGCATCAGTCGTGTCCGACTCTGTGCGACCCCATAGATGGCAACCCACCAGGCTCCCCCGTCCCTGGGATTCTCCAGGCAAGAACACTGGAGTGGGTTGCCATTTCCTTCTCCATTGCGTGAAAGTGAAAAGTGAAAGAGAAGTCGCTCAGCTGCGTCCGACTCGTGGCGACCCCATGGACTGCAGCCTACCAGGCTCCTCCATCCATGGGATTTTCCAGGCACGAGTACTGGAGTGGCTTGCCATTGCCTTCTCCACACTCAGGTACTCTTGCCTAGAAAATCCCATGGATGGAGGAGCCTGGTAGGCTGCAGTCCATGGGGTCGCCACGAGTCGGATGCGACTGAGCGACTTCACTTTCACTTTTCACTTTCACGCAATGGAGAAGGAAATGGCAACCCACTCCAGTGTTCTTGCCTGAAGAATCCCAGGGACGGCAGAGCCTGATGGGCTGCCGTCTATGGGGTTGCACAGAGTTGGACACGACTGAAGCAACTTAGCAGCAGTAGCAGCAGCAGCTGGTATGGTGGAGAAGGCAATGGCACCCCACTCCAGTACTCTCGCCTGGAAAATCCCATGGACGGAGGAGCCTGGTAGGCTGTAGTCCATGGGGTCGTGAAGAGTTGGACACGACTGAGCGCCTTCACTTTCGCTTTTCCCTTTCATGTATTGGAGAAGGAAATGGCAACCCACTCCAGTGTTCTTGCCTGGAGAATCCCAGGGACAGTGGAGCCTGGTGGGCTGCCGTCTATGAGGTCGCACAGAGTCGGACACAACTGAAGCGACTCAGCAACAGTATGACATATTTATAAGCATTTTCTACACTATGTTCTTGTAGTCAAATTACAGAAGTGGTTTAAAATTGTAGAAAACTGGGAATTTCCTGGCTGTCCAGTGGTTAGAACTCTGTGCTCTCATTGATGAGAGCCTGAGTTCAGTCCCTGGTCATGGAACTAAAATTCCGCAAGCTCTGTGGTGCAACCAAATATCTCTACCTGTATATCTATATCTATCTATCTATTGTTCTATCTATTGTTCTATTGTTGTATCTATCTAAACTATGTTGTTTAGTTGCTATATATATAGATAGATAGATCTATGTATCTACTTGTATATCTGTATCTGTCTATCTATTGTTGTTTAGTTGCTATGTCTGCAACTCCATGGACTATAGCCCACAATGCTCCACTGTCCATGAGATTTCCCAGGCAAGCATACTGGAGTGGGTTGCCATTTCCTTCTCCATCTCTCTGTCTATATATCAAACTAAACCTGAGGCTACATATTTTCAGGATCAAATACATCATTGGTTTAGTTTATGTAAAATAGCATAATCTGTAACAATAGTGTTATGCAGGATGTGGGATCCTAGTTCCCCAACCAGGGATAGAACCGTGCCCCCTGAAATGGAAATGTGGAGTTCCAACCACTGGACCACCAGGGAAATCCCACATTAGTGTTATTTAAAGTTGTTTTAAAGTGTTTAAAGTGTTTTAAAGTTGTTTAAAGTGTTACAGTTCCATAGAGCTATAAACAAAATTAGTTCATACCTAATTTTATGTTCATACTAAATTCTTAGTATTATAATTTTTAAAAGGTCATCACTCAAGATCTGAGAGATATAATTTTCTCTGAAAAGATATCCTTATGTCTTTCAGATTTCAGAAACAAACCCAAAGGTCTAGTTTGATCCCATGTATTTCTCCAGTCTTATCTTTCATTTTCACTCCCCCCAACCCTATTATCCAACTACTCTTGATCCTGTCTCTCTTCCTTGGGTATATGCTGTGTTCACTCTTCAGGGCTGTTCCACAAGATGTTCTTTCTGCTCAAAACTAACCTTTCTCCCTCCCTTTTCTTTCTTCCCTTCTCTTCTCCTGCCCTCATGCCACCTTTCTGTAGTTAATCTAGCTGCAACCAAATCTTAGGAAATGATGGCTAACTTTTGTTTTTATATCTTAGCCTTAGTGCAGTGTCTGATACAACATATGCCCTGGTTAACTACAATATTAATGTACCTTATATATAGTATTGGTTTATACCAAACAGACATTTTAAAATCAGAGTTATAAAGCCTTCAGAATTCCTTCTGAATTCTATTTAAATATGTTACAAGTCTGAATTAGAAAATATTTTGAAAGTACATTTACTCATCCCTTTATAAATTCATTTTTCAAAGTAAATATTCTTTGTACCATAATAAATAACTAATTTATAATTTGTAAGTTTATATTCCAGTAATTTAAGAGAAGTAACCTTAAATGACCTTAGCTACCTTTAAAAGTAGTATTCTTATTTACATTTTTAAAAATGTATTCGATTGCACCAGGTCTTAGTTGCAGCGTGTGGGCTTAGTTGTGGCATGCAGGATCTAGTTCGCTGACCAGGGATGGAACAAAGGCCCCCTGCTTTGGGAGCTCAGGGTCTTAACCACTAGACCACCAGTGAAGTCTCCTTATTTACATCTTAATAGAACCTTATTAACAAGAATTTAGGGTAATTAGGGTAGGGGCTGATGTAAGTTTGTATGTTAGCATTTTTTCTCTCACCATTTTTTTTTTTTTAAGTATTCTAAGGCACTAAATGGGCTTCCCAGTACTGCTGCTGCTGAGTCACTTCAGTCGTGTCCGACTCTGTGCAACCCCATACATGGCAGCCCACCAGGATGCCCCATCCCTGGGATTCTCCAGGCAAGAACACCGGAGTGGGTTGCCATCTCCCTCTCCAATGCATGAAAGTGAAGTCGCTCAGTCATGTCCGACCCTCAGTGACCCCATGGACTGCAGCCTTCCAGGCTCCTTCATCCATGGGATTTTCCAGGCAAGAGTACTGGAGTGGGGTGCCACTGCCTTCTCCCCCAGTGCTGCTAGTAGTATAGAACCCGCCTGCCAATGCAGGAGATGTAAGAGACACAGGTTCGATCCCTGGGTCAAGAAGATCCCCTGGAGGAGAGCATGGCAACCCACTTCAGTATTCTTGCCTGGAGAATCCCTACGGATAGAGGAGCGTGGTGGGCTGCAGTCCATGAGGTCGCAAAGAGTCGGACGTGAATGACACGACAGCACACAGGAAAAGCACTAAAATATATTTCCGGAAATTCAGATACTTTTTTACCACTTGCAACCCACTCCAGTACTCTTGCCTGGAAAATTCCATGGACTAAGAGGCTCCTCAGAGCCTGGTAGGCTACAGTCCATGGGGTCGCAGAGTCAGACACGACTGAGAGACTTCACTTTACTTTGGAAGTAAGCAAGTGAAGATGAAATTGATTAGAAAGAATTCCTTTTTAGTGTTAATTCTAAAGAACCTTTGCTATGTAATGCTTTTTAACTTTTGCTGAATTTGCTAGATGCATTTTTAAGTAATAAAACTTTTATTTAGCCTTTTGGACCCGTGTTATTTTCTCTTGGCTTCCTCAGGTCCTATAAGTGAAAGCAGTCTTGCAGTACTTTTTGAGCTGATAATTTCTTTCTGAGTGTTGTTACTGAAACAGTTTGCATACCATCTCAGTTTGCCAAGTATGATGCTGAGATTTTATAGTCTAGCACTTATATTTGGTGAACATTTGAGAGTACAGGGTTTAAGTAAAAATAGAAATTAATCATTTCTATACTTGTGTTTCTTTTGTTTTTTCTTTTAGAGAAATTGCTTTAAAAACAACAGAATTCATTTAGTATCAATAGTAATGATTTATTGGGTTTATAATGTATTGAATGTGGGAAAAAGAAAACCTACTGTCTTATTGTTGTGAAATGTAAGCAGGTCTTAAGAAATGGGAGACTATGTGGGTAAAAAAAGATGGGCGACATATGTGAAACACAACTTTCAGTGAGTACTCTCACTGCCTCTTTGACTCTTGAGGCTGTAAGACTTTAGTGTTACCTTTATAAAATTCATCAAGTGTTTTGAGTATATATCTGTTGTATGCCAGCCATTTCGTTAAGTGCTAGAGAGGAGAGAGGGGAAGTTAAATCATATCTTTAGTTCTTTCTCTCTAGAGGCTTATAACATGGAGATGAGTAGAGAAAGCAGGTAGAAAAATAACAATAATGTGAGGCAAGTGTTAGTGCCAAATGAAATAAAAAGAAATGTTTCGGGAAGTAAATGAGTTTAGTTCCCAGAGGATTCTTAGAGACCTTCTTGGAGGAGGGGTGCTATGTGATAAACTTTCAAATGGATGTATTTGGAAATGGAGAGAAGGAAGGACATTATATGTAGAGGGACTAGTTTGAGCAGAGACCTGGATCTGAATATGTGTAGGTTATTTTCGGGCTCAGATAAGTACTGAAGTCTTTATAAAAGTAGATAGAAATTGGACTTTGGACAGCTTTGCAACCTGAGATAAGATTGTTAGATTTCCATGGAGAGGAGAGTTATTAATGACTTTTAAGTAGAAAATGTCTTAATTAGATCGGTTTTATAAAGTTGTAAAGATAATTATTGGTTCATATGTTACATAAGTTTCCAATAAGATACCTTTGCAGGTTTTAGATATTTGTATGCTTTCAAAGTAAGAAACTGAGTCAAAAGATTTTCTTCTTTATAAAGAGATTTCTAAAATTTGACTTTTAACTATTCTTTCCACCCATTTATTTATCTTTAAAGATAAAGGTGGACTTCTCAGGTTGATTTGTTTATATGCTTTTAGAGTGGTAGCACAGTTTTTTGAGATAAATGCAAATGAATTAAGTTTGGTTTAAACATTTCTCAAGTATTAGTAAATGCCCAAGAAGTATAATTTTATTTCGTTATGTTTCTAAAACAGCTTCAGGGCATGTAACCATGAAGGATTACTTACTAAGGGAAGCAGGAGCGTTTAGTTTTAGTACTGAGAGAAACATCTAAAGAGAGGCAGCTGGCTACAAATAATATGAATACTCATATTCTAATGCTTACACTTAAGTGTGAGCATACTTGTGTATGTAATAAGCATTTCTGCTCTTCAATTAAGGTTTTAAATTGTCTAATATTTTAAAAAGAGCAACTCAGTTTATCAGTAATCAGTTTGGCAAATAGTGTTTCAAATTGGATACTGCTTAATAACATAATAAACCTTGTGATACTGTTTGATTTCTAAGGTAAGGAAGTATCATTAAAGTATCAGAGTTGTATATATAGCTTAACACATTAGTAAAGAAATACATTTCAGTTCTTGTCAATCTCAAATCATTAAATGCAAATGTTAAGAATCTACTAAGTTAAAATGTGTTGCAGAATAGTGTCTGATTTTAGTGTGATATAAAGTACTAATTGTTTCAATTTTGAAATGTTAGTATTTTAAAAAATTATTTTTTTGGCTGCATCAGTCATGTCTTAGTTGGGGCACCCAGGGCCTTCTTTGCATCATGTAGGATCTTCTGTTACGGTGCACAAACTCTCGCTGTGGCGTGTGGACTCAGTAGTTGCAGTGTTCTGTCCTAGTTGCGCCAAGGCATGTGGGATCTTAGTTACCTGACCAGGGATTGAACCTGCATCCACTACACAGCATGGTGGATTCTTAACCACTGGACCACCAGGAAAGTCCCCAAATAATAGTATTTTGTGGTATTAGGTAAAGGATATCATGATCTCAAGATATTATCTCCTAATAAATGAGATAATCACTCCTTTTTAATCAGGTTGTAAAGTTCAGCTTACTTATTTGGTTGTCTGCTAGGTTATGTTCAGATATGTGATGCTGGAAAAAACATTCACGGATTATTGTCTAGTGGAAGAGGAAATACTAATGAACATCAAAATAAGTTTATACTTAATTGTGATCAGGTACTCTGAAGAATTATCTGCATGAATTTCCTTAAGCTGGAAGGAGTACCACAAGTTCAAGAAACCCGAAAACAGCCCTTGGTGGGAGCTGGGAGGGGAGAGTGTCAGGATATAAAATGAATCTGATGAGATAGATAGACAGGAGTCACATCAGGAGAAAGTCAAGTCCTGGCTTTGCAGGCCAATGTTAAGTACCTTAAAGTTTATCCTACAGGTGGAAAGCTTACTAAAAGTTTTTAATCAGGGTTTGAGTGACATAATCTGATTTGTGTTTTAAAAAGATCACTTTGACTGCTGTATGAAATATGGATTAGAGAGAGAAGAGGAAAACTAGGCGTCCCAATTAGAAGGCCCTAGCATTTGTCCAAGTCAGAGATAAAATGATGGCTTGTTTGAACAGTGGCAGTAGAGGAGGAAGTGAACTGATAAATACAAGATATATTTTGGAGGCTATGATTATGGATTGGATGTGGAGAGAGGTTGAAGGGAGGATTCAGCAAGAGCAGTTTGTTGGTAGAATGAGGATCACTGGAGCAGGAGTTGTTGAAGTGAAGGGAAAAGAGATCAAGAAATCAGTTTTGGATGTACTGAGATTGATATTCCTCAGACAAAGAACATGATCAAACAGGTCCCTGAATTTGTGGTTCTCTATCTCAGAAGAGAAAGGTGTGATGTGGAGCATATCTTGGTATTTGTAGTGTAGGCATATACTTGGTATTTTAATCCATGAGAATGTAGGGAAAGAATGTAAACTTAATCAGAGACTAAATAAGACCCACGACTGAGTGCAGAGGAGCACCACTTTTTAAGAGGTCTGGTAAGATAGAACGGAAGAACCTGATGCTAGGAAAACTGGGAGGTTATAGAGGCCAAAAGTATGTTAAGGAGCCATTAGTGGCTGAGTATGTGGAATGGTAGGTCAACTAAAATGATAGAGGGTCTGTTGAATTTAGCAACTTGCTAATGAGTGTGATCTTGGCAAAGGAGTGGAATGTGGGAAGCTGGAAACAGAATGTTGCAAGGTTGGAAACAATGTTGCATAGTGATTGGATACATTTTGGAAAGCAGTTTGTGTGTATCAGTTAAAATAGGAGATGCTCATTGCCTGAAACCTAGCAATTCCACTTGTAGATATGGGTTCCAGAAAAACTAACTCAGTCATTGGTACAAAGAGAAGTGTATAAAAATGATCATTACACCATTGTTTGTAATGGCAGAAAAAGAGGAAACAAATCTGGAGAGTGTATAACACAGTAGTGGAAATAAATGAACTACAGCCACATGAGTCAGGATGGATTAATTTCAACATAATGTTGAAAATTTTAAAGGCTCAGAGTCTTTATAGAGTGTACCATTTTTAAAGGTTGAAAAATATGCATAACAATTCAGGGTCTTATTTAGGGATTCATACATATATAGTAAAAATATAAAGAAATTTATGAGAAAACGATTAACACCAAAATCAGAATAGTGGCTGTCAGGAAGGGAGCACAGAAGATGTGATCCAGGAGGGGTACACAGTAGCCTTCACAGGCAATGCTGTGTTTCCCAGGCAGCTGATAACCCAGGTATTCACTATATTGCTCCGAACACCTTTTGGGTAACTTAAATGAAACAAATGGTTGTAGAGAAAATGGAGAATCACCAAGAGTCCTTCCCGTGGAGGAGAATAGAGGAGAGGTAGAATGGTCGCTTGAGAGATCTATGGGATCAGGAAATACTTTATTTTTTGTAAAGAACTATATGTTTGAATGATGATAGAAAGGATTAATTAAAGAGAGAAAAGTTGAAGTTACTGTAGAAAAGTCAGTTACTGATAAAAGTCCAGAAGAAGATAGCAAAATGGGCATAATTGTTCTTTGATAGATGCTTTTTCTTTTTTAGCCAGAGGAAAGAAGAAAATGGATCCAGTGCTGATAGTTTGAAAGTTGATGGTTGATTGATGAGAAGATTTCTCTCTGATCTTTAATCTTTTTAATCTTTGTTCAGTAAGACAAGGTCATTTGTGGAATGGAAGTTAGGAGGAAGAGTCATAAAGCTCCATGAAAATTCTTTTGAGGAATAGGAAAGAGCATTTGTCAGAGAAAAATAGTAAAATTTCTGGGAAGCTTTGAGGGCCTAGTTGAAAATGATTTATGAAACGTTATTATGAAAAGTTAGATGATATGTAAAGATATAATAAAGAAAAAATGGTATGGTTTCCTTTTTTTTTTTTTACTGTTATTTTTATTTTTTGGCCATGTGGCGTGGCATGTGGGATCTTAGTTCCCCAGCCAGGTATCTACCCCTCTTACCCTTCCCCCCACATTGGAAGCACAGAGCCCTAACCACTGGAACACCAGAGAAGTCCCTTTACTAGTTAGTTTAAACCTGAAGGCTATAGAAGTCTCTTCAGGGGAAAGGTCCTTTCATGCAAAATTCTATTTTGGTACCTAATTTTTTTTTTTTTTTAATGTGTGCTTGGAAAATAAGCCCAGCTTAGTTTTAATTTTTAAATTGAAGGATAATTCCTTTAGGGAATTTTGTTTTCTGTCAACCATCAACATGAATCAGCCATAGGTATACCTATTTCCCTTCCCTCTTGAACCTCCCTTCCATCTCCCTCTCCATCCCAGGTACCTGATGTTTTGTTACTGTTGGCTTTGATCTCCACAGGTGTACAACCTGTTTCCCTTGCTTGTAGGAAATGACCTCTTCAGACTCTTTTTGGGTGGAGAAATCCTGTCAAATGAGGCAAGAGGAATTTCTATACCAATGAGGCTTTTTGCTTTAACATAAAGTTATAGTTTAATAGCAGTTGTAATAAACTGGATTCTGAAATAATTGAAATCTTAGCTCAATTCTCATTTTGACTTTTGAAGTGTAAATCATTTAATAATAGACACTAGTTTAAAAAAAAAAAAAAAACATTGTAACATGCCAGACACTAGTTCTGAACATTTGAAAAAGGCAACTTAAAGGTCACATTTTACTCTTTCAACCATTTTTGAGGTTTTGAATTTTAAAAGGTTATAAAACTACATGTTTTTACTTAAAAAATTATAGGTGATGAATTTCTGGTTCACTGGGAATTCCCCCCTTTTTTGAACTATGATTACTATATTTTCTTATTGTGGTTTTATATATATATAGTGAAATTTATTTTAGTAATTTTAAATGTACAGCTCAGTGGCATTATGTACATTTACAGTGTATCTTGAACAGAGGCTCCATACCCATTGAATGATAATTCCCTATTCCGTTATGCCCAGTGTCTTGCAACCACCATTCTGCTTTCTGTCAATTTGCCTTTTTTACATACCTCATGTAAGTGACTGGTTTATTTCACTTAGCCTTGATATCCTCAAGCTTCATTCATGTTGTAGCATGTGTCAGAATTTCTTTCCTTTTTAAGGCTAAATTATATTTCTTTGTATGTGTATACCACATTTTGTTTGTCCATTCATCTGTTGGTGAGCACTCAGGTTGCTTCCACCTCTTGATTTCTGTGGATAATGCTGCTATGAACATGGGGTGTACAAATACCTATTTTGAGTCCCTGCTTTCAGTTCTTTTGGCTGTATATGTAAGCGTATGATTGCTGGATCATATGGTAATTCTATGTTATGAGCAACAAACTTTTCCACAGCAGCTGCACCATTTTACATTTTCACCAGCACTGCTCAGGGTTCTAATTTCTTCATATTCTTGCCAGCATTTTTTAAACAAGATTTTAAAATGTTGATAATAGCCATCCTAATGGGTGTGATGTTGTATCTCTTAGTTTTGATTTCCATTTCCCTAAAGACTGATGATGTTATAGATCACTTCATGTGTTTATTGGCTATTTGTATATTTTCTTTGGAGAAAAGCTTGTTCAAGTCCTTTCCCCATTTTTTGATTGAGTCATCTTAGCATTTTTGTGGAAAATCTGTTACAAATGTGAAGTATTGATATATTTCCAGACTCCTGGTTCTCTTTTGAGGTTTCTAGTAAATTTTGAAATTGAGAAGTGTGTGTCTTCCAACTTTCTTCTTTTGCAAGATTGTTTTGACTATTCTGGAACTCTTGAATTTGCATGTGAATTTTAGTATCATCTCATCAATTTCTGTGAAGAAGTCAGCTGGGATATTAATAGGGACTCTGTAGAATCTGTGGATCAATTAAAGGAGTATCTTCATCTTAATAAATTCTCAAATCCATGAATAAGATTGTTCCCATTTTTTTTAGATCTTCTTTAATTTCTTTAATGTTTTGTAGTTTTCAGAGTTTGAATTTTGCTGTTCTCTTGTTAATTTTTTTCTAAGTATTTGTGTGTGTGTGTGTGTGTGTGATATTGTAAATGGAATTGTTTTCTTAATTTCATTTTTGGTTTGTTTATTGTACTTTATAGAAGTAGAATTCATTTTTTTCTGTATATTGATCTTATGTCATACAACTTTGTTGAGCTCATTTATTAGCTCTCACAGATATTTTGTGGATTCTTTATGGTTTTCTACATATAATATCATTATTCTACTTTTCCTTTCCAGTTCAGAGCCTTTTATTTCTGTTTCTTGCCTGATTGACTTGACTAGAACGTCTTTACAGTATGGATTAGAAGTGGTGAAAGGACATCCTTGTCTTGTTCTTTTCTTGATCTTAAGGGGAAAGCATTCAGTCTCTCACTATTAAATATGATAGCTCCATTTTCCTTGTAGATATACCTTGTTAGCTTTAGGAAATTTCCTTCTGTTCCTAGTTTGTTGAGTGGTTTTGTCAAGAAGAGATGTTACAACTTGTCAGATGCATTTTCTACATCCGTTGAGATGGTCATCTGGTTTTTGTCCTGTATTCTATTGTTAGGATGTGTTACTTTAACTGATTTTTGGATGTTAAGCCAGTCTTGCATTCCTCACTTGGTCATGGTGTATAATCCTTTTAATATTGCTGGATTTGGTTTGTTAGTATTTTAGGGGGGACTTTTTGTGTAAATATAAGGTTTGTATTGATCTGTAGAATTTTATTTTATTTTTTTAGGTAAGAAATGGATTTACTCAGATTCAGAGAGAAGCACACTCCACAGACAGAGTGTGAGCCATCTCAGAGGGCGAGTACAGCAACCTGATCTGTAGATTTTTTTTCTTGCGATGTCTTCGTCTGGTTTTCATATCAGGATAATATTACCTTTACAAAATGAATTAGAAGTAGTTTCCTCCTTCCTTTTTTTGGGAAGAGTTTGTGAAGGATTGGTATTAATTCCAGAGAAGGCATTGGCACCCCACTCCAGTACTCTTGCCTGGAAAATCCCATGGATGGAGGAGCCTGGTAGGCTGTAGTCCATGGGGTCGCTAAGAGTCGGACATGACTGAGCGACTTCCCTTTCACTTTTCACTTTCATCCATTGGAGAAGGAAATGACAACCCACTCCAGTGTTCTTGCCTGGAGAATCCCAGGGACAAGGGAGCCTAGTGGGCTTCCGTCTATGGGGTCGCACAGAGTCGTCCCGACACGACTGAAGCGACGCAGCAGCAGCAGTGTTAATTCTTTAACCATTTGTTAGAATTTACCAATGAAGTCATTCAGTTTTGAGCTTTTATTTATAAGAGTTTTTTTGACTGCTAATTCAGCCTCTTGTTATGGGTCTTTTCTGGCTTCCTGTTATTTCTTGACTTATGTGATCTGGTGTCTTTTCAGGAATTTTGTCCATTCCATTTAGATTACCTACTTTGTTTGCATACAGTTTTTCATTGTATTCCTTTGTAATCTTTTATTTCTGTAAGGTTGGTAATATTGTCCCCTCTTCATTTTTGCTTTTAGTAATTTTAATTCTCTTTCTTTTTTCTTGGTGATTGTTTACTAAAGGTTTTTCAACATTCTTGGTCTTTTTAAAGAACTAGTTTTTGGTTTTGCTAATTTTCTCTATTATTTTTCTATTATGTATTTTATTTCCATGCTAATTTTCATTCATTTCCTCCCTCCTGCTTTCATTTGGTTTAGTTTACTTTTAATTCTTTTTAGTTTTTTATTTATTTATTGTTTTGGTTTTTTAAGATTCGTTTAAAATCTTTCTCTTTGCTTAATATCAGTGTTTATAATTACACATTTTCCTTCAGCACAGCTTTAGCTGCATCTCATAAGTTTTGGTTTGGAGTTGTGGTTTTATTAATATCTCAGAGTTTCCTTCTTAGGACTTCTTCCTTCTTTGACCAACTGGTTATTTAGGATTATAATTTCCATACGTTTGTGAATTTCTCAGTTTTCCTTCTGCCCTTGATTTCTGATTTCATCCCATCGTGATCCAATAACATACTTTGTATGATTTCAGTCCTTTCAGATTTATTTAGATTTGTTTTATGGCTTAATGTACAGTCTGTCGGAGAATGTTCTGTATGCACTGGAGGAGAATGTGTATTCTGCTTTCGTTGAGTGTTCTATACCTGTTAGACCTAGTTGAATTATTACAGTGTTGTTCAAGTCAGTGTATCAAAACCTGAGAGACTGTTAATATTTGTTCTACTCATATCCTTTATCTCTTGAATAACACCAGATTATTTTTTTTTATTTTACTTTATTTATTTTAATTGGAGAATAATTACTTTACAATATTGTATTGGTTTTGCCATACATCAACATGAAGCCGCCACGGGGGTAACATGTGCTCCCCATCCTGAACCCCCCTCCCACCTCCCTCCCCATACCATCCCTCTGGGTCATCCCAGTGCACCAGCCCCAAGCATCCTGTATCGTGCATCGAACCTGGACTGGAGATTCGTTTCTTATAAGATATTATACATGTCTCAATGTCATTCTCCCAAATCATCCCCCTCCTCCCTCTCCCACAGAGTCCAAAAAACTGTTCTGTACATCTGTGTCTCTTTTGCTGTCTCGCAATCCCAGGGACGGCGGAGCCTGGTGGGCTGCCATCTATGGGGTCACACAGAGTTGGACACGACTGAAGCGACTTAGCATAGCATGGCATACAGGGTTATCGTTACCGTCTTTCTAAATTCCTTATATATGCGTTAGTATACTGTATTGGTGTTTTTCTTTCTGGCTTACTTTACTCTGTATAGTAGGCTCCAGTTTCATCCACTTCATTAGAACTGATTCAAATGTATTCTTTTTAATGGCTGAGTAATACTCCATTGTGTATATGTACCACAGCTTTCTTATCCATTCATCTGCTGATGGACATCTAGGTTGCTTCCATGTCCTGGCTATTATAAACAGTGCTGCGGTGAACATTGGGGTACACGTGTCTCTTTCAATTCTAACACCAGATTATTTTAATGTTGTGAGACCTCAGTTGTTTCTGATAGGGAAACGAGCAGTTGAGGCAGAAAGTTGGGATCCTCAATTCTTTAAAGGAACACACTGGTCTGAAACTTGTTAATAATGCCATAAAGATACAGGAAGAATTGACAAAGATTTCTTCATTCTGTTTTCAAAAACAGCTTTATTGAGGAATAATTTGCATTCCGTAAACTCACTTGTTTTTAAGTGTACAATTCAGTGAATCTTAATCGGTTTATGAGTGTGCAGCTATCACCACAATTTAATTGCTGAACATTTCCATTACCCTAAAAAGATATGTTGTGTCTGTTTACAGTCACTCTTTATTCTTTGTTTTACCCTTTATTCTGTTTTTTAGAGGGAGGGGGAGGGGGGCTGCACACCAAGTGGCTTGTGGGATCTTAGTTCCCTGACCAGGGATCAAACCTAGGGCCTTGGCAGTGAGAGTGCCAAATCCTAACCTGGACTGTGTTAAATACTCTGCTGCTGCTGCTGCTAAGTCACTTCAGTCGTGTCCGACTCTGTGCGACCCCATAGACAGCAGCCCATCAGGCTCCCCTATCCCTGGGATTCTCCAGTCAAGAACACTGGAGTGGGTTGCCATTTCCTTCTCCAGTGCATGAAAGTGAAAAGTGAAAGTGAAGTCGCTCAGTCATGTCCAACTCTTTGTGACCCCATGGACTGCAGCCCACCAGGCTCCTCTGTCCATGGGATTTTCCAGGCAAGAGTACTGGAGTGGGGTGCCATCACCTTCTCTGGTTAAATACTCTGGACCATGTTAAATACCACTGGACTGTATTAAATACTTGTATAGTGTTAAATATTCAAATACATTGTGTATATGTACCACAGCTTTCTTATCCATTCATCTGCTGATGGACATCTAGGTTGCTTCCATGTCCTGGCTATTATAAACAGTGCTGCGATGAACAGTGGGGTACACGTGTAGTTCTCATGGGTACACAAATAGTTCTCTCATCTAATTCTTACCATCCAATTAGTTTGGACGTTTTTTAAAGGACAGAAGTGAGATTTATGTAGATTACTTACCTAAATCATATGTCTAGTGTGTTATATAATCACAGCTAAATATCAAGTATCCAGTTCCACTATAAAGACAGTTTCACTTGGACATAGCTGCTAGTAGTGGGTGGATAAAACTTAAATAACTGCAATGAGTAGCAGCTATTAAAGGGCTATTAAAGCCAGCCCTTTCCTTTATTGAGTACCCTAGTCCCATGTAGTCCATAGTATAGTTCACTTTTAGTCTCTCGTTACAGGTAACTGAAAAGTAAAGATACAGATAGCACATAGTCTGTAGTAAAAATACTTAAAATTATTTATTTAGATTGATTATAGTTACTCCATTGACATAAAGAATGGGAAACTCCAGAGAGGTTGAACAAATGTGGATCAAGGTGAAAGTCAAAAAGACAGAAAGAAATCAAGAGACTTGGAGAGAGTATTGACAAATTTTCAAAAACTGCAGTGTGAGGTTTGCATTTTAGATTGAGGAGACTGTAGGCCTGCCTACAGAGTTTGGAAGTAGTCCTGAAGGAGGAGCCAGAAGACTTGAAGAGGGGGTCAGTAGAGTAGGATGCAGTTTAGCATAGGGTTTAATCCTAACCTCATATTTCTCAGCTAAGATGTAGAACAGATTGGAAAAGCATGGTTATTATATAATCAAAAGACTATCACTTTAATAGGAAAATGGACAAAAGATATAAATAGGCAGTTCACAGAAGAAGAAATATGAAATATGAATGGCTAAGCAGCTCATGAAAAAGATGTGCAATCTTAACTATCAGAGAAATTGAGTAGAATGCAGCTATGAGCTTTCAAGATCAAGGACCATCTAGGAGTCATTCTTTATTTTTTCCCTGGCTTCTCGAACAGTGCCTAGAAGTAGCAGACAGGTTCCTGTATTTTTTGGATAAATAAAACAAGTAACGTTGGAATATTTTTTTTTTTTAATTTTTTAGGTGATTCAATTAAAAAAGACTCAGAATGCCTGGATTGAAAATGGCATGGTTAAAGGGCAGTGTCACACTCTTTTTAGTAGTCTGTCAATTAAAACAGTCTTTTTGAAAAGCAGTTTAGTGGTATACATTAAAGTTGTACAGCATATATCCTTTGACTTAGCAATTTCACATGGAGAAATTTATCTGAAATGAAAATAGTGTGCACACCATGTACAATCATTATAATGTTTGTCATACAGAATTCCAGATACAACCTCTTCAGGGGCTTTCTGGTTAAATGAATACTATGCAGGCAATAAAAGAATGAAAATTCATGTATATTGTTATGGAACTATGTTCATTACTTTTTAAATGAAGTAAGAATTGTAAGTGTAATAATTTTCACCTTTACTCTATGTGACTCCTTGGAATATGATTTATTTCAGGGAAATAAAACTATTGGTGACTTTACTTTCTACTTTATAGTGATCATATTAGAGTTTGGGGGCCAAGAGCGAGTATTACTTGTGTAATTGGAAAAACAGACCCATCAAGGTTATCTTTTTTGAAAAAGGAACCTTTTTACACTGTTTGTGGGAATATAAATTGGTGTAGCCACTATGGAGAACAGTATGGAGGTTCCTTAAAAACCTAAAATAAGAGTTACTGTATGATGCAGCAGTCCTACTCCAGAGCATGTATCTGGAGAAAACTATGATTCAAAGAGATACATGCACCCCGTTGTTCATAGCAACACTATTTACAGTCACCAAGACATGGAAGCAACCTGTGTCCATCAACAAATGAACAGATAAAGGTGATGTGATATATATACACAATAGTATATTACTTAGCCATAGAAAATAATGAAATAATGCCATTTGCAGCCACATGGATGGACCTCGAGATTATCATACTAAGTAAAGTAAATCAGAGAAAGACAAATGTCATATGATAGTGCTTATATGTGGAATCTAAAAGAAAAATATACAAAGAACTTATTTACAAAACAGAAATAGATTTAAAGACATAGAAAACAGTTACCAGAGGGGAAAGAGGGGAGAGATAAATTAGGAGTTTGGGTTTAAAATATACGAACTACTGTATATAAAATAGATAACCAGCAAGGACCTACTATATAGCACAGGGAACTGTAGTCAGTATCTTGTAATGACCTATAATAGAAAGGAATCCAAATATATATATGTCTATAATTAAATCACTTTCCTGTATACCTGCAACTAAAACAGTGTTGTAAACAACTATATTTTATTAAAAAAAATTTCTTTAAAGGTTTGTCTTTTTTGGAAAATACATAGGTGGAAGACTATTCCCTATTAACATTTGCAATAATGGCCAAAATATTTACTGAGGGATAAGAAAGATGATTTAACTAAATAGGGAGACATATTTCATATTATGCATGAAAACTGGATATTCAGATTTTCAGTTTCTTGTGTTTAGCTTATGAGAATGGTGGTGGGCATGTTTTCCTATTAGTTGAGTTAGTTGTATTTCTATATACTCAGCACTTAACAATTCTGCTTCCAGGTTTAAGCTAAAGAAATACTGAGGCTGTCAATCATATGGCATACATTGTGTTGCACCTCCTTTTCCTTACATAACAGCATTTATGGAAATTCCCCAGGTTAATTGGAAATTATCTACTTCATTTGCTTTAATAAATCATGGTTTATTTAACCATCTCTTTATTCTCAGACATTCAATTAAATTGTTTTACCACTAAAAACAGTGCTGCAGTGAACATCTTTGTAGCCTATAGCTGTGCTTTTAATTCTGTGGAATACAGTCCCACAAGTGAGGCTACTGGGCTGAAAGGTTTGTTTTTATTCTGGCTGAGTTTGAAATGTCTTCACCATTTTAATAACTGTCATTTTAGAAAAGTACATGGCTCTTAATTGTTATTAAATAAAACATTTTATTATTGAATTGGGCTTTTTAAACTATTAAAATCCCACATGTTTTGGGATTTATTTCTTGCCTCTGGTTTACTGATCAATTTATTCATTTCTTTACCATGCTATTTTGATAATGGTAATGGATTATAATAAGTTTTAATCTAGTATGGCAGGTTATTCTTGTTCTCCCTGATACTAAGTATAAAATAAACGCTTGTTGCATATTAACTTAAGAGCACACTTAATAATACTAAATTTTGCTTTAGATAAATTTTGGATGTTCATTTACTTTTATTGAACCGAAGCTTGGCCTGTGGATGTTGTCCCCTTCTTACAAGTAATAACTGTAATTTTTTTCTGAAATGTGATAAATCATGACACACAGGAGTTGAGGAGAACTGGAAATCAGAGTGGATTTGGAGGTGCACCTTAGTCATGAGAGAAATACTGTAAGCCCTAGAGGAGAAGTAGTTTGATGGTAGTCCCAAGGCTGAAAAATGTTGGAAAGCACCCATCATGCTCTAACATTTTAATCACTCTTAACCTTTCATATTTTATTTTTTTTAAATCTCAAACGTAAGAAAAGTATAATACAGATCTCTATACCCTTCACCTAGATTAACATTTTTACTGTTAACACTTAGTTGCTGCTGCTGCTCCTACTCTTCCTTCTCCTCTTCCTGACTCTTTCCTTTACCTCTGTCTTTCCCTCCTTCCTTTATCCATCCCTCTCTCTCTTGTCTCTCCCCCCAACCCCACATACGATACTTTCTATAGACATACTATCTATACATACTTGGTGTAGATTCCAACCATTTGAGAGTTGGCAAACATAACATTGGAGAAGGAAATGGCAACCCACTCCAGTGTTCTTGCCTGGAGAATCCCAGGGACGGGGGAGCCTGGTGGGCTGTCGTCTCTGGGGTCGCAGATTCAGACACGACTGAAGCGACTTAGCAGCAGCAAACATAACATTTCGCCTGTATGTTGTATATGTCCTAAGTAAGAATCAAGGATTTTCTCCTACATAATGAAATAGAGTTATCACAGTTGAGGGACTTAACATTGCTATGTTATCTGAAATACCATCCATAAAAACAGAATTACCATATAATCCAGCAAACAAAAGAAAACAAAAACACTTGAGATATATGCACCCTTATGTTAGTTGTGGCATTATTTGCAACAGCCAGGATATGGAAGCAGCCGGAGTTCCATTGGTAGATGAATGGATAAAGAAGATGTGATATATGAATATGTATAATGGAAAATTACTCAGCCATCACAAAGAATGAAATCTTTCCATTTGCAACAATATGGATGGACCTAGAAGATATTATCCTAAAAAGTTAAATAAGTCCGACAAAGACAAATACTACATGATTTCACTTATATGTGAAATCTTTAAAAAAAAAAAAAAAAGAGCAAGCACAATAAAACAGAAACAGAGTTTTCATACAGAGAACAAACAGATGGTTGCTGGGGGGAGGGGTTGAGGTTGAAGGAAAGAAACAGGTGAGGATGATGAAGAGGTACAAACTCCAGTTAGGAAGTAAATGAATCAAAGGTTTGAAATGTACAGTGTGAGGAATATGGTCAGTAACTATATATTATCTTTGTATGGTGAGGTATCTTACTAGATTCATAAATGTATAGAGGTAAAACAGGTTGTATAACAGGAACTAACATAGTGTTGCAGATCAATTACACTTTAGAAACAAACTCAGAAAAGGCAGAGTTAAGATTTGTGGTTACCAGAGATGGGGGATCAGGGTCAGGGGAATTGGATGAAGGCAGTCAAAAGATACCAACTTCCAGTTATAAGGATAAGTGCTAGGGAGGTGCTGGACAATATAATTTAAAAAAATTAACAGTGCTGTATGTTTTACTTAAAAGTTGAGAATCAGTCATTGAGTTCTCATCAAAAATGATGTTTTTCTATTTCTTTAATTTTGCATCTGTATAAGATTATGAATGTTCACTAAACTTACTGTGATGATGACTTTATGATACATATCAAACCATTATGCTGTTAACTTTTCAAGTGCTGTGTATTATATCTCAGTAAATTAACTAGAAGAAAAAATTTGTAATTGGTATATCAACTTTAAGTACTGGATAGGTACTTAAACAATTTACCTTAAGTAATTAAAAATTTTAGAAGAAGAACCTTCTTTCTGCTTGCTAATTTTCTTTTAGAAATTATTTTATCTAGTAGAATGGTTGTGATATAGCAGTTTGTTATTTTTTACTGAATTCTGTTTCAGTATAGTAGTTGCAAATATAGGAGGAATATAGTTTTGGCTGTACAACAGAGATATACTTCAAATTGAGTCATTTGAATTTCATATTAATTTTAGGTCAGCTCAAGTGGAATTATTGGAATTCTGCTTTGGGGAAAACTTTATTTTAGGCAGAGATACTGATATTGAAAGACACAGAAGGAAAAAAATAGAACTAGTGTATTAGATGTGAAAATAAGTCAAATCAGAAAAAACCTAGAGAATAAGAACTGAAACTGGGATATTAGTTCTTATTAGCAATCATTTAATTTCATCATGAGCTTCTTGGCAGTTTTGTTAAAAGAGGAAATATTCAGTGTGATGACTTTTACTGTTTAAGAAAACAAAGTTTTTTTATTATTGAATTATAGGAGGAATTTTATTGTGGGAATCATCCATTTTTGCAGTAAATGTTCACATGTTTCTTGCATGATTATGTTAGTGCTGTTGAATACATAAAATTAAATCATAATTTAAATAAGGCACGTCTGTTGTTTTCTGATTGTTCAAGAATTTGGGGGTGGGGACTGCTCTGGGTCTCCATTGTGTTGAGCGGGCTTTCTCTAGTGGTACACAGGCTTCTTGTGGTGGGTGAGATTCTCTAGTTGGGGCACATGGGCTTAGTTGCCCTGCTGTATGGGATCTTAGTTCCCCAACCAGGGATTGAACCCGCTCCCCTTGCAGTGGAAAGTTAGAGTCTTAACCACTGGATCACTGGAGAAGTCACTGAGCTTTCAAGAATTAAACTTAGGAAATTAGAGGAAATTGGTAGTTAATGCATATATGGACACAAGTTCATGTGTTGTGGCACTGTAGCTCTAGAGGTCTATTTGAAGTTTGATTGTTAGTGATACACAGTTATTAGTTGGCACAAGTGTGCTAGGGGATAATAAATGTTCTTTCATTTTAATTTCTGAATACCAAAGTGTAGATGTTTTATGGTGTTTATTAAAGAAAGAATCAAATATTTTTTTGTGGTTCTGATGGGAGACCAAAGAAAGCACACACTATTCCCATAACCTCAAAATAGTTTATATTCTTTTCTAAGTTTATTAGAAACTTGTACATAAAAGAAGGAACTTGAATATACATTTGGATACCTGGAACACATTTTTAAACACTAAGTTGCTCTATTTGAATGACAGTAAATTGCAAATCAGAAGTTTTATATTTTAATGTTTATTTGTGCTTACAAAAGTCCTCAAGAATTGGTTTTGCTGTCCATTCTCATTTTACAATTATAGTTTCTACCAGTCTTGATTGACTTTAATTTTCTGATTTAATTTGATTTCTGAATCTTATCATAAGGCTGGAAATACTCCACTGTGTAACCTGGTCTTTCTGTCTGGCCTCCAGCAGAACTTTCAAAGCAAAACAAAGCATAACTAGGACAGATGATTAAATGTCTCCAGGGAAGAGTGTGTTGCAGAGTCCCTGATAATCCCTTGTCCCAGGATTAGACAACAGTTTTCATCGTTATCTATTAACCAAAAATCCCTCTGATATAAACTATTTTCCTTGGTTTCTTCTTAGTGAAAACAGAGCATACTGTCATGATTATAGAAATGACACCCTCATTTAACCCTTCTCCCAAAAGACTTTTTCTGTAAAATTTCAACTACTGTTACTAACCCAAGTTAATTGTAGATTCTGCTGCTGAAAGCCTCAGTTTTGGCATTTATTGAGGTGTTAATTGAAATATTAATGTATTTAGAGCAGAAATGTCATTTTTTAGGGAATCTAGAGCAACAGCAAAGCTGAGATCAAACTGCCATAAGGATGGACACCAAGGAAGCTGTGTTTGGGACAAAAAGAAATCAAGATAAGGTAGATGGAAAGTAGAGAAAAGCATTGGACCCTCGGGGGAGGGGGTGGTAGGTAGGAGTGGGTTGTATGCTTCTAATGACAAAGAATAGTTAGATTTCTGAAGAAGAAGCCACAGAAGGCTTATAGGAAATAACTAAGAATTATGGGTTTAAGTACTACTTTCACTCTGAATACGTAAGTTTTAGCTGACTTTTAGCTAGCAGAAAACTTAAAAAATTGATAAGCCTAAGTGTTTAAATGGGGTGGATCCTAACTAATATCCTGGGCCAGTGTTTCCTATCTGGATAGTTGTGGGAAGACACTGTCGGTTTTTAGTAGATAACGTGAACGTGAAGTTGCTCAGTCGTGTCCAACTCTTTGTGACCCCATGGACTATAGCCTACCAGGCTCCTCCGCCCATGGGATTTTCCAGGCCAGAATACTGGAGTGGGTTGCCATTTCCTTCTCCAGGAGATCTTCCTGACCCAGGGATTGAACCCAGGTCTCCCGCATTGTAGGCAAATGCTTTACTGTCTGAGCCACCAGGGAAGTCCTCTTATTTAGTAGATAATAACCATTGCCAAAACCCAACTTCAGTACTAATGCGTGTTATCACTTGAAAGTTAAAAGGGAATATCCGATTGGAGCGTTAAACTGACAAAATGAGTACAGAACATTTAATTTTTCCTTTTTTTGTGTGATGTAAAGGTTGTGTTTCTCTTCATAGCAACATGAACCGTGAAGACCGGAATGTGCTGCGTATGAAAGAACGGGAAAGGCGGAATCAGGAAATTCAGCAGGGCGACGACGCCTTCCCACCTAGCTCTCCTCTCTTTGCTGAGCCATACAAAGTTGTAAGTTGTCTTTTGAATGTTTTTTCCCCTATAATGTAACATATTTTGCTTTTAAAATGTTTAAACTTGAGTTTTTATATTAGGAAGAGTTACTATGTTATGCCCTTTAACATTTTTCCTTTCCGCATAATAGAATGTACTTCTTTGGTATAAATTTTTCATCGCTATATAACATATGTACAGAAAAGTACACAAAGTAAGTGTTATAGGTGAAAGAATTTTCATTCACCATATGAGCAACCTCACATAATTAATACCCAAATCAAGAAATATAACATCACTAGTGCCCTAAAATCATCCTTAAAATCCTTCACCCCACCACCATCCCATCTCTGTCCTCTAACTCCTTAAGTATGGGTTAGCTCAAACATTCCTATCTTTATTCCTAACTCTACCACTAGCCCTTGGCAGGCATTTTACCTTTCTGAGCCTTGAACTAAATTAAAAGTTTCTTTATCAATACACATCATCTGCTGTTTCCTTGGATGTTTGGATATAACATGAGTCAAAGAGAAATATTTCATAAATTCTTTTGTTTTTCCCTTTTTCTTGCCATTTGCTTACCAGTTTATCAAGTTTTAGTATATTTGAATAAAAGTATTTTCATTATCAGTCTGGTTCTTCTCCTGTTGTCATATACTAGATTCTCTGATTTCCTTTTTATATGTGTAATGCTTAATTAACAATGTCAAATTTAGATTAAAGCATAATGTCAGAGGTGTTCAATAAGTTGAACTAATTGCCTTTTTTAAAAAACCATTGTTATACTTGATTTGCATGTGTGCATGCTCAGTTGCTTCAGTAATGTCCAATTCTTTGTGACCCTATGGACTATAGCCCTCTAGGCTCCTCTGTCCATAGAATTTTCCTGGCAAGAATACTGGAGTGGGTTGCCATGCCTTCCTCCAGGGGATCTTCCAGACCCAGGGATCCAACCCAAACTGAACCTGATGATTTTAATGTAACTGTAGTGGCCACAAATGTTTCTCTCATATTTGATTTGGCTTTGGATTTCATTGGAAGTAAGCTTTCCTGATGGCTTGCTGCTGCTGCTGCTAAGTCACTTCAGTCGTGTCCGACTCTGCGACCCCATAGATGGCAGCCCACCAGGCTCCCCCATCCCCGGGATTCTCCAGGCAAGAACACTGGAGTGGGGTGCCATCTCCTTCTCCAATGCATGAAAGTGAAAAGTGAAAGTGAAGTCCCTCAGTCGTGCCCGACTGCTCGACTCTCAGCAACCCCATGGACTGCAGCCTACCAGGCTCCTCAGTCCATGGGATTTTCCAGGCAAGAGTACTGGAGTGGGTTGCCCTTGCCTTCTCCTCCCTGATGGCTTAGTGGTAAAGAATCTGCCTGCAGTGCAGCAGATGCAGGTTTGGTCCCTGGGTCAGGAAGATCCCCTGGAGAAGAGAATGGCTATCCACTCCAGTACCCACTCCAGGAAAATTCCATGGACAGAGGAGTTTGACAGGCTACGGTCCATGGAGTTACAAACAAAGAGTTGGACTCAATTGAGTGACTAACACATTCATACTTTCTAACACTTTCATTGGAAGTATTACTATAATTTAAAGGTTTATATTGTGTAGAATAGCTATAATAGTATGTATTACAGCACCAGTGATCATTGTTGGCTTCATAGTATGATGTTGAAAGTGTGTTAGATTTTTTTCTCATGAAACACAAATTAACAGCATATCCTGGGTTTACTCTTACAACATTTGGTGTTTGTAGAAACCGTTTGTGAGATCTATAAGTAGCCGTTTATTCAGAGCTTTTAAGATTTGTCCAATGAAGGGCAGTTAGACTGACATCATTTATAACACAATACTTTGGAATTAAAGACATATTGAAAAGAACCGGAGTTTGGTCCAGAATCTTTGACTCATCCTGCTACTGCTAAGTCGCTTCAGTCGTGTCCGACTCTGTGTGACTCCATAGACGGCAGCCCACCAGGCTCCCCCGTCCCTGGGATTCTCCAGGCAAGAACACTGGAGTGGATCTCCATTTCCTTCTCCAGTGCATGAAAGTGAAAAGGGAAAGTGAAGTTGCTCAGTCGTGTCCTACTCTTCGCAACCTCATGGACTGCAGCCTACCAGGCTCCTCTGTCCATGGGATTTTCCAGGCAAGAGTACTGGAGTGGGGTGCCATTGCCTTCTCCCTCTTTGACTCATACTACCATTTTATTTTGTAGTATGGTGTGTAGTATGTAAATATCCAATGAATAGGGTTTGATTTCTGACCTTGATATTGTCAATAAATTGCTATACATTAACCTCTAAGACTGATTTTCATATAATCTAAAGTCCTTACTGATTCATACCAACCTCAGAATAAATACTGGTGGTTCCGGGTCTTCTGTTTGTTTTTCAGTCTTGATTTCCTTTTTATGTAATCAGTCAACTTTCTTCTTTGACATATATGAATATGAAAGAGTCCTAAAGCTTGTAGACATTTTGGATCTTATTATTCAAAAATAATTTTTGAAACTCAGAGTATACACTTTTGACTTCAAAAGTTGGAGGACTTGATGGTCACAATTAATAGCCAAAATTTAAAAATTTATCACTGGATTTTCCATGCTTAATTTGTTGTTGACTTTTATTAACTTGATGTGTTCCAATAACAGAAGGAATTATTAATTAAAAAAAGATAATTAAGTATATATAGCTTGTTTCATTCACCTTTTTACTTCTGCTTCTAACTGTAACATTGAATGTAAGGAATATGTTGTTTTCCTTG
Organism: Bubalus kerabau; assembly: GCF_029407905.1. Lineage (NCBI taxonomy): Eukaryota > Metazoa > Chordata > Mammalia > Artiodactyla > Bovidae > Bubalus > Bubalus kerabau. Next base: position 213,361,577 of record NC_073624.1, on the reverse strand, counting down.
ACTGCCAAAAGTATGAGTATTGGCTAATCTGCTGATTTGGAACTTAATTACATAAAGGCATAATTACTTTTCCTGTTCTTCAAAATATTTTTACTACTGTTCTAGTATATTTATTAGTGAAATTTGGATTTTTAAAAGATCTCCTGTAGTCTATTGTATATATATTTCTCAGTGTCCTCTAGAATATTATTGTTTTAACATGAAGGTTTTTCACTTACAGTGAATTTTCTTTTTCACCATAAAAAAATATGTATTTGGAGTTTGCTTTGAGATCTTAACCTTAACATATGAGATGAGACCTCCTTTTGGAAAAGTCCCTTTCCATTTAAAGTTTGTGAAGTTAGTTTGGAAGCATCTTTTATTTCTAGTTATGCTAATTTTATAGTTTTATTTTATTTTATTTTTTTTAGACTAGCAAAGAAGATAAGCTGTCAAGTCGTATTCAGAGTATGCTTGGAAACTACGATGAAATGAAGGATTTCATAGGAGACAGATCTATACCAAAGCTTGTTGCAATTCCCAAGCCTACAGTACCGCCGACAGCAGATGAAAAATCTAACCCAAATTTCTTTGAACAGAGACATGGGAGCTCTCATCAGAGTAGCAAATGGACTCCAGTAGGACCTGCACCCAGCACTTCTCAGTCTCAGAAAAGGTCCTCAGGCTTACAGAGTGGACACAGTAGCCAGCGGGCCAGTGCAGGTGCCAGTGGTGGCACTAACAGTAGTGGCCAGAGGCATGACCGTGACTCATACAGCAGTGGTGGGAGCAGTAGCCGAAAAAAAGGCCAGCATGGATCAGAACACTCCAAATCACGCTCTTCCAGCCCTGGAAAACCCCAGGCTGTTTCTTCATTAAGCTCCAGTCATTCCAGGTCTCATGGGAATGATCACCATAGCAAAGAACATCAGCGTTCCAAATCACCTCGGGACCCTGATGCAAACTGGGATTCTCCTTCCCGTGTACCTTTTTCAAGTGGGCAGCACTCAAATCAGTCTTTCCCACCTTCATTGATGTCAAAGTCCAGCTCAATGCTACAGAAACCCACTGCCTATGTGCGGCCCATGGATGGACAGGAGTCCATGGAACCAAAGCTGTCCTCTGAACACTACAGCAGCCAGTCTCATGGCAACAGCATGACTGAACTGAAGCCCAGCAGTAAAGCACATCTCACCAAGCTGAAAATACCTTCCCAACCATTGGATGTAAGTCACACATGTAGAGCTTTTTAACATTGTAACTATATGAAGCAATTCACCCTAAAATTATGATTGAACTTGAAGTCTTTGTCTTAACAGTAAGGAATGTAAAAGTTTAAGGAAAAACTTGTGATTGACTCCGAAGTGAATCCATAGAGCTCTTAGACACTTCTCCTGAGCAGTAGGAAAAAGGTCATTCATTGTTTTCAAATATTAAAATGACAAGTTAGTTATAGAACTATGCCATTCTCCCAAATCATCCCACCCTCTCCCTCTCCCACAGAGTCCAAAAGACTGTTCTATACATCTGTGTCTCTTTTGTTCTCTCGCATACAGGGTTATCATTAGTATACTGTATTGGTGCCTCCAATTAAAATAAATAAATTAAAAAAAAATTTTTTTTTAAGTTATAGAACTAAAACATGATCTCTCAATACCTTAGGTTTCCTCATTTTGATTTTATAGGATAATACATTTTGTTTCTTTTGTTTTAAAAAAATTACTTCTCATTACAATACTCATCAATAAGATGTGGGCATGGTTCATTGTGGTAAATGTTGAGACTCTTTTGGTTGCATGGAGATGGTAATGTTTTATGATTTGGATGCCATGATCCTTTTCTCTGGGTACACTTAAAGGTTTGCGGCGACTGCTCCAGGGATAGCGGTGGGTTGAAATTTAAGGTATTTAGAACTATGTACCAAAACATTATATTCAGAATAATGAGCATTCTTTGTGAAATAGCTGAAATTTTATCCTTTAATCTAGTTTTTGCAATAAAATTTTTAAGCCATATCAGTAGCTGAAAATTACAGATCATAGCTTAAAACAGTGGAGGAAGGGATAAGGGATAGGTAAAATGATGTTTTGAGGACATTTAAAAATCTTTCTTGTGGCCTTGGGAAATGCATTGTTCCTGGCATTTGTCATCTAATTACTCCTCTCAAGAGAACAGTAAAGTGGTGATTTGTTCTTTCTTTACACATTATAATGTGATCCTTAGAGCTAGACTTCACCATAACTCAATTGTTGTTTGTGCTTCAGAATAAACTTAACTTTCATGATTTAAGAAATATTATATAAAATGTCCATTGTGTTCCAGACAGCTAATCTTTCAATAATACTGGTTTTACTCTGTTAGTTTATGTGAAATGATGATCTCAGTATCATAGTATATTTTATACATAAATTGACTTAAATTTTGACATCTTGTTCAGCTGAAAAAAACTACATTTTAAAAGTTAATTTCTAATCCAAGTATAAGCAAGATAAGATTTCTTGGAAAACTTTTTTTTAAATTTCCAATCATGTACAGTTTGGTGATTAAAATTTTTTAGTGCTTGAAATTATGTAGTTAAGGAAATTAGTCCAAAGATTCTAATTAGTGTTCTGGCTTTGAGTAGTGGGATACCAAATATATCTTTAATGTTAGTTTTATTTCTAATAATGTTAAATCTATACAACAAATGATAAAAACTTAATAAGAAATGACTTCAGACCTAATATGTGTTTCTTTTCCTCTTTTTTTAGGCATCTGCTTCTGGGGATGTGAGTTGTGTGGATGAAATTCTTAAAGTAAGTTTTTGGTTTTTTTTTTAAATAGTTTGTCTCTTTAATTATGATGCTCTGCTACCCTCTTCTTCTCCTCCTCCCTGTATGTCACAAAGTATCTGAAGCTGCAGCAGACTGATTACATGTATAACCTGATTGTGTCCATCAAAAATAACTGACTCTTTTCTGTTTATATTCATACTTAAGTTCTGAACTACTTGGTTTGTTTACTCTTTGCCCTCAAAAAGCTGGGGGTTTTGTTTGTAAGTAAAAACAAATTCTGGTCTTAACAGTTTGCTTTGAAAAGAGGAAGAAGCCAAATATAACTATACCTTCTTAGGTTTATCAGTTAATAATTTGAAATGCTTAAAAATCTCAGTAGTTATCAAACCATTGTGTTGAAAATAGCTTGCTTTGTAGTTCATCTGTATATACTGGTCAGATGTATGTAAAAAGTCTTCTCTGAATACTATACATTTTGAGTGTTTAATGGAATATGTTTAAACTTGACACATGACTAAAGAGTACATTCTTCTGTTGGGAAAAGAAAATGTTGTCTGTTAGAAAAAGAACCTGTTTTTGCCTCAATAGACAAAAACCATCAGTCACATATTAATTGTACTTTTTGTGTACACCTGAATTTTTGTGTCTGTACTTGTATTTCACTGTATGTACTTTTTAAAAATTTTTATTTATTTATTGACGGCGCTGGGTCTTTGTTGCTTTGCACAGGCTTTCTGTAGTTGTGGCGAGTGGACGCTACCCTTTGGTTTGGTGCATGGGCTTCTCGTTGCAGAGCACAGGTTCTAGGGCGCGTGGGCTTCAGCAGTTGCAGCTCTAGAGCAGGCTCAGTAGTTGGGCTTAGTTGCTGCGAGGTATCTGGGACCTTCTCAGATCAGAATTAAACCTATGTCCCCTGCATTTTGGCAGGCAGACTCTTATCCACGGCACCACCAGGGAAGTCCCCTTCACTGTGTATATTTTTGAAAGACTGCTTGCATTGGCTGCTGCCACTTATTTTCTCCTTTTCTTTTGTTGTTTTTCAGCCACTAAGTTGTGTTCAACTCTTTGAGACCCCATGGACTGCAGCACACCAGGCTTCCCTGTCCTTCCTTTAGCCTACTAAAATCTCTTTTACCTCCGCCATTCTCCTGAACTTGTTTCTCCAAGGTCATTACCTCCCATGCCATTAGAGGCTTCATTTGAGTTCTCTACTATTGCTGCTGTTTTAAAGAATTTTTATTTTTTCCTTCTGGAAACACCATTTTTTTCTTCCTTGACTGTTACGTTGTTTTTATTTTCTACACACCTTTTCTTGTCGGGCATTCTCAACATTCCAAAGTTGCCCTTTGGGAAAGCTTGTGTCCTCTCCTATCTCTTCAACTTGAGTTCATTTTTTAAGCCAGTGCTCCTCTCTTCTTTTTCTTTGATGAAAATTTCCTCCATCCTTTGGACTTCAGCTGTTAGACAGCTATTCAATCTTTCTCTCCTGTCTTGGCCTCCTTTGGGTTTTGGTTTTTGTCTCTTCATTGCTTCTTAGGTGGGTCTCTGTTTGGGTTTCTCCCTGCCTCTTCAGATATGTCTGAAGCCATATTTATCAGACTTAACTTCTGTTAGTAGTATCATTGTTCTTCCTGGCTAATTGTAGAATCCCAATTATCTTTCACTTTTTTCTCTCATGTTTTTTTTAACCACAAAACTACATGCAAGACTTTGAAAATTTCTTGAAAATGTTTGTTCCTTTGTCTCCATTTCTGCCACTTTGAGCTTTAGTAATTGTAATATACAGTCCTCACTCTGACTTTCTGTCTGGAGTCTCCCTGCTCATCTGTCTTCTGTATTGCTGTCATATTCTTTGCTTTAATCCTTTGTCTTCATAATTTCCTTCTAAGAAGTTTTCAGGCTCTCTAAGGCCCCTAAAAAGAATAGTGGGCAAATTTAACATTTTAAATGTTAGTCTGTATACAGGCCAGTTTCGGCCTCTCCCACTACAGATTGACCACTTTTCCCAAACTGATTTCCCTAAGCCATACCCTTTCGTATTCTTTCATCTCTGTAAACTTTCATAGAATGTGTTTCTCCTTCCTCTTCAGTTATATACAGATTCTGTTTTTTCTTAGAATCCCACTGAAATCCTTTTCCCCCCTGAATCAGGTCATCAGACCACAATGATGACTCTTTGCTTTCATTTTTCAGTTGCCATGTTCGTAAAAAGTCTAAGGGAACATATATCTTTACTCTTAAATCCTCAGAAATGTATGGCACGTTAATACCTGAAAGAAATCTTAAGATTTTCTTGTATTTAATTATTTCTATGATACTACTGACCATTTATTATATTGAGTGAAAGTCACTCAGTCATGTCCGACTCTTTGCTACCCCATGGACTATACAGTCCATGGAATTCTCCAGGCCAGAATACTAGAGTGGGTAGCCTTTCCCTTCTCCAGGGGGTCTTCCTAACCCAGGGATCAAACCCATGTCTCCCGCACTGCAGGCAGATTCTTTACCAGCTGAGCCATGAGGGAAGCCATTTATTATATATTTTATGTACATATGTATATATGACTTGGCACATGGCCTTGGGTGTAATAGATGCTCAGTCATTTGACAGTAGGGAGTTAAATAGATTTTTTATTGAGAGGATTTTGGTGTTTAAGGTGTAAAATGCCAACAATGAAAGCCTGGGGCATATAAGTTTCTGTTTCTTTTCCCTCCCTATGTGCAGCATAGAAGGAAGCACAGGTTCACATTGCCTTTGTGTTTTCTTCATAACTTGTAGTCATATTTTTTCTGGGAACCTCATCATAAACTTAAAGGAAATAAAAAGGTTTTTTTAGTCTTAAAGTAATATATTTATTGTAAGAAATGATTTATTAATTCAGAGCTTACTGTGGACCTACTGTGTGTCAAGCACCAGGGATATTGTGGTGATAATAGTGTTAGTGTTGCACCCTTTGAGCTGGCATTTTCGAGCACAATGTAGGAAATAATCAACTATATACAATTACTTCAGAAAGTGAAATACTATTAAAAACATAAAGCATTGTAAGAGGATAAAGAGCAAGCTGAGTGCAGGTGACTATTTCAAGAGATTCAAGTGGTAGAAGCTGTATCAAGTGTTCTCTTCTCTTCTTCCTTCAGTCATTCTGTTGTCCAAAGGTTAATTATCTCTGAGAGATTTTTCCATAAATAAACATTTATGAGGACATACACTGATTTGTATTTGTCATTTAACAGTGGTCATTTCAGAAGGTAATTTTCTCATTTTTCTGTTTGCTTGGTGTTTCATTGTATGAGTGTCTGGTAATTTAATTAATCCTGTGTTGTTGATGTTTAGGTTGTTTTCATTTTTTTAGTGTGAATCCCTTAAACATGTATCTTTACATAACTGTGTGGGTATAGCTATAGGATAAATTCCTAAAGGTTATACCACCTTTAATTCATTGTATTTTCTCAATCTACTTGACGGCTGGCTTTGAACTATGTGCCAGAGATAAAATACTTCTTCCTTATTCTGGGTCTGATACCTCTCTGTTTCCTGCATCTCTAACATATACATTGTGATTGTATCCAAACTTCCGCTTGGACATATTTGGCATATGATTAGACAGAAGGCATTGAATGAAATCAGACATGTTGTCTTACTTGTCTGTCTTCCTCTATGTGTGCATTTGATACCTTTCTTCTGATTTTCTCCACTTGACCAAAATTTCGGATCAGTGAGTGGACTCTGTAGAGAGACTACCCAGGATCAAATTCTGTGTCCTTTACTAACTAAGTATATGACTTTGAGTAAATAGCTTAATCTCTGTGCTTCAGTTTTATCCTACGTAGAGTCAGGATAATAATGGTATCTACCTCATAATGTCATTATGACTACTAGCTGAGTAACAGAGGTAAAATAGCACAGTATCTGGCCCATTAAAGGTACACAGTAAAAGCTGGCTTCTTTTCTTATTGTTATCCCCCTTTCCCACTCCCATAGTAAGCTCTTCCTTAATAGCATTTTACTATGTGCCCTGTATTTGGTTACAGGCTGATTTCTATAACTATTCACAGGCCTTATCACCTTAACTCTAACCTCTTTGAAGTCAGAGTGTAAACTGTCTTCCTGTTAACCTACCCCATAGTGCCTTGCGCACATTGTGCTTAATTAATATTATTAATTAAATATGTACACCTTCAGAGGAGCAGTCACAAAACCAGCATTTATAATACAGATCTGGTTTTTAGCTGTGTAATTTTTATCCTTGACCTGCTTGAAAACAAACTGTAATAATTACATTTCAGGAGATGACGCATTCATGGCCTCCCCCTCTAACGGCTATTCATACACCATGCAAAACAGAACCTTCCAAATTTCCTTTTCCAACTAAGGTAAGTAAATAAAATGTGTCTTTATACTGTAAGAAAACTCTAAATGGCTTGACTAAAATCATGTGAATTCAGAATTATCTTGCCATTCCCATTTTAGTGGGAGATAGATAACAAATAAGTGAATGAATAGGTAACTTCAGATAGTGATAATTACTATGAAGAAAATAAAACTAGACCTTAGAATTGAGATTGACTTAGATTGAGAGAAACTTGGAAAATCTTTGAAGGCAACTTGTGATAGAGACCTAGAGGTCATCACTGTTTGTTGTGAACTATTGTGATATTCTTGGCCTCACAGATGGTGAGGGTTTCCCAAACTGTTTGAATGAGGAACTCGTTTCCAGACGATGCAACAACTGTACTTACAGCCTGTGGTAACAGTTCTTCAGACAATAATTCCAGACTCATCTAAAATCAACAGATTTGTTTTTTTAAACATTAATTTATACTTATGACCAATAATGTAAGAAGGACCCCTAATAATAGCCTTCTCCATATTTTGCCTCCTCCATCTTACCAGAGCTACTTCATGCATACGTTTACAAGTCTTTTCAAATGCATTTATATGTACATATAATGGAATCATTACATATAAACATTTTCTCGTTTAATTTCTGTATAGATATATTATTCTGTATTTTTAATCAGTCAGCAATAGATCTTAGATACTTTCTCATGTTATTATATATAATATATTACATATAGAGGTATTCAGTTCTTTTAATTGCATCCATTTTATATCTTAATTTAAATTTATTTAGCCATTTCCCTTTGATATTTATCTTGTTGCCAAGTTTTCATTTCTATAAACATTGCTATAGTGGATAGCTTTTATTCATGCCTTCTTGTGTGCATATGAGTTTCTTTTGTGTAAAAAGCAAGATATAAGATTGTTGAATATTGAGAGTATATAGTTAGTATATACTCTCAAATTCCCTCTGTGGTAATTGTGCTAGTCAATACCTGCACTTGTATTTCCTTTTATTCCTTACATGCACACTGCTATTTATTATTTTAAGCACCAATCTTTTGAGTAGGAAATAGTATTCTATTTCCTAGATTGCTGGGGAGGTTCATCATCTTTACAGATTTGTCATCCATTTAATGTCTATGTGGATTAATTGGCCTATTTCTTCTGCCCTTTGGGCTATACCTTTTGCCTAATGAGTTTTAGGAAAATTTCTGTTTTTGTTTCATGTTGTTTTGTTTGAATTCTAGATTTGAATAATTTGTTCCACATACTGCAAATGTTTCTCCCACTTAGTGCCCATTTAACTTTTATGGTCTAAAATATTTTGTTTGATGAATAAATTTATCTTTCTCTTGTATAAAGCTTTTACTCTTCAATGTCTTGTTAAAGAAGGTTTTTCCATCTCCAGGATCATAACTTCTCATTTTTCTTTTAATGTGATTGTAGTTTTATTTCCTTTGTTTATATTTAGCACCATTTATTTTTGTGAGTGATACGAGGTAGAGAGAAAACTCTCTGCATGTATGTGTGTCATACGACTCTTTTACTTTTTAAGTCAGCTATGTTTACACATAAAAAATGCACATATAATATACAGCCTGAGTTTTGATAGACATATGCACCTTTATAAGCACCATGTTAATTAAGAATTAGAACATTTCCTTCAACCCACAAAGTTCCCTCAAGTTCCTTTCCAGTCCACCTCACCCCACCACTGGCCCCACACAATTGCTATCTGTTCTATGTCACTATAGGTAAGTTTTGCTTTCTCTTGAATTTCATATAAATGTAATCCATACAATGTATATATATTTTTGGCATATATATTTGCATTCTTCTGCTCAGTATATACTTTTGGAATTCTTCCATGTTCTTGAATGTATCAGTAATGTTTTTCTTTATATTCATAGTTTATTTTTATTTCCATTGTACAAAAATACCAAAATTTATTTATTCATTCACCTGTTGATCAACATTGAGTTGTTTCTAGATTTGACCTATTAAGAATTGAGTATTTATAAACATTGACTAACAATTCTTTGTGTGAACTTGTATTGTCTTTTCTTACGGGTATACTGAGTCATACAGAAAAAAGTAGAATTTCTGGATTGTGTATTAAGGGCGTGCTAAATTGGTTGTACCACACTCCTACCTTATCCACTCCCATTTCCCGGCCGTGTATAATAGTTTCATTTGTTTTCAGTTCAGTTCAGTCGCTCAGTCATGTCCGACTCTTTGCGACCCCGTGGACTGCAGCACGCCAGGCTTCCCTGTCCATCCCCAACTCCCAGAGCTTACTCAAACTCATGTCCATTGAGCCAGTGATGCCATCCAACCATCTCATCTTCTGTCATCCCCTTTTCCTCTCACCTTCAATCTTTCCCATCATCAGAGTCTTTTCTAGTGAGTCAGTTCTTTGTATCAGGTAGCCAAAGTGTTGAGAGTTTCAGCTTCAGCATCAGTCCTTCCAATGAGTATTCAGGACTGATTTCATTTGTTTTACATCTTACATTTGGTATTGTCATTCTTTTTAGTTTCAACCATTTTATTGGGCATTAGCAGTATCTCATTTGGAGAAGGAAATGGCAACCCACTCCAGTGTTCTTGCCTGGAGAATCCCAGGGACGGGGGAGCCTGGTGGGCTGCCGTCTATGGGGTCACACAGAGTCGGACACGACTGAAGTGACTTAGCAGCAGCAGTATCTCATACTGGTTTTAATTTGTATTTCCCTGATGTCTAATGACACTGAACCTCTTTATGAGCTTATTGGCCATTCTTCTTTTTGAAATATTAGTTCAGATTTTTCACCTTTGCCTTGGGCAGGCGGGGGTGTAGTGATGCCAGAATTGATAGGTTTCTTTTTTCTTTTTTTTCTGATAATGTCTTTGGTCTGATATCAGGATAGTGCTGGCTTCTTAAAAGGAGCAAGGAAATGTTCCCTTCATCTTTATTTTCTGAAATAGTTTGTGAAATATTAACATTAATTCTTCCTTGTGTGTTTATTATAACTCAACAGTGAAGCTAACTGTACCCCTAGTATTCTCGACTGGAAGATTTAAAATTACAAATTAAATTTATTATTTCTTTATTAAATATAAAGCTATTCAAATTTTCTATTTCTTATGTCAGTTTTGGTAATTTTTTTCTTTTCAGTCAGATTTATTGGCCCAGTGTCATTAATAAGCTATGCTTATTCTATAATGTCTGTAAGATCTATAGTAAAGTTCTCTTTCCCCTGCTACTGATTATTTGTAGTTTCTCTTTTTGTTTTCCTTGATCTGTCTAGCTAGTCATTTATCAGTTTTATAGTCGGTTCCAAGAACCATCCTTTAGCTGTTTCAGTTTTCTATTTCTTTGATTTTTGCTTTTATTGTGATTATTTTCTTCTTTCTGCCTATTTTAGGTTTCATTTGCTTTTCTTCTGATTTATGAATTTGGAAGCTTAGATCATAGATTATAAATATTTCTTGTTTTAAGTGTTTAAAACTATCAGTTTCCCTCTAAGCCCTTTTTTAAAATGTATCTCACAAATTGTGATATATTGTGTTTTTATTATCATTCAGTGCAAAATATTTCCCTGATTTCTTCTTTGACTTCTTCTTAGAGCCATGGGTTATTTAGAAGCATGTAGTTTTATTTTCAAGTATCTGAGGATTTTCCAGGGGGGAAATGACAACCTACTCTGGTATTCTTGCCTAGGAAATTTCATGGACAGAGGAGTCTGATGGGCTGCAGTTCAAAGTGATTCGGTTTTATATACATTCATCTTCATATTCTTTTCCATATGGTTTATCATGTGATATTGAATATAGTTCCCTATGCTATACAGTAGGACCTTGTTGTTTATCCATTCTGTTTATAATAGTTTGTATCTGCTAATCCCAAACTCCCAGTCCATCCCTCTCCTGCCCCCTCCCCCTTGGCAACCACAATGCTGTTCTTTATGTCTGTGATTTGGTTCCTGTTTCACAGATAAGTTCATTTGTGTCATGCTTTAGCTTTTACATGTAAGTGATATCATATAGTATTTGACAGAGTATTCTTTTTTAAATTTTTATTCATTTGACTGCGTCTGGTCTTAGTTGTGGCACATGGGACCTTTGTTTCAACATGCAGTGCTTGGACTCTCTTAATTGTGGTGAGGGTGGGGGCCTAGTAGTTGCAGCACATGGGCTTAGTTGGCTTAGTTGCCATGCAGCAGGAGGTATCTTAGTTCCCTGAGCAGGAATCGAACCCATGTCCACTGCTTTGCAAGGGGGATTCTGAACCTCTGGACCACCAGGGAAATTTTAAGAATGTATTCTTTATTGGTGACATTTTTAGTTACAAAGATGAGGGCAAGAGAAGGTTGCAGTGGGCTAAAAAGGTATTAAAGGCAGTGATTATATAAACGGAGATTTTATTTTGAGGCACTGTCTGTAGAAGGGAGCAGAGAAATGTGGTGGTGCCAAAAAAAGGTATGATGATATTGCCTGGGGAGTATTTTTTATAAGATGAGGGCATTTTATCATATTTATATGCTGATGAAAGTGATTTTGTTAAAAAGGAAAAGCAAGCGATAAGTGAGAAAGAAAGAAGGTAATCTTAGGAAATCTTCACAAGAGGAATTGAAATTTGTGCTCAAGAGAAGGCAGTGGCACCCCACTCCAGTACTCTTGCCTGGAAAATCCCATGGATGGAGGAGCCTGGTAGGCTGCAGTCCATGGGGTCACTAAGAGTCGGACATGACTGAGCAACTTTGCTTTCACTTTTCACTTTCATGCATTGGAGAAGGAAATAGCAACCCACTCCAGTGTTCTTGCCTGGAGAATCCCAGGGATGGGGGAGCCTGGTGGGCTGCCGTCTATGGGGTCACACAGAGTCAGACATGACTGAAGTGACTTAGCATAGCATAGCATAGCATAGAGAATATTTGCCTTGGAGCGCAATTAGAACTTCCCAGCTGGCTCAGTGGGTAAAAATTCCACCTGCAATTCAAGAGATCCCTGAGTCAGGACGATGCCCTGGAGGACAGCATGGCGACCAACTCCAGTATTCTTGCCTGGAAAATCCCATGGACAGAGGAGCCTGGTAGGCTATATAGTGTCCATATGCTCACAAAGAGTTGGACACAACTGAAGTGCCTGAGCATGCACACACAGAGCACAATTATGTCATTCTTTTTCACAGGAGGGAAAGCAGAGTGAATGAGTGTGCTTAGGGATAAGTTGGTAGATTTTCCAGTAATAGTTTGAAGTGAACTAAAGCTTTTGACTACCTTTACTCATATTCAACTGTATGTTTTGAACAATCCTTGGCAGTGTTCTTGGTGCTGTAGATATACCACTGAGCCATTTAGATGGTACCATTAGAATAATATCTGGCACATAATAGATATTCAATAAATGTTGACTGAATTTAGATATATTAATATATACTCAGGTAACTCTGTTTACCTGAGTAAACAATGAAAACAGTAGTAACGGCGAAAGACTTTATTTTCTTGGGCTCCAAAATCACTGCAGATGATGACTACAGCCATGAAATTGAAAGACGCTTGCTCCTTGGAAGAAAAGCTATGACCAACCTAGACAGCATATTAAAAAGCAGAGACATTATTTTACCAACAAAGGTCCACCTAGTCAAAGCTATGGTTTTCCAGTAGTCATGTATGGGTGAAAGAGTTGGACCATAAAGAAAGCTGAGCACTGAAGAATTGATGCTTTTGAACTGTGGTGTTGGAGAAGACTCTTGAGAGTCCCTTGGACTGTAGGGATATCCAACCAGTCCATCCTAAAGGAAATCAGTCCTAAATATTCATTGGAAAGACTGATACTGAAGCGCCAATACTTCAGCCACCTCATGCAAAGAACAGACTCATTAGAAAAGACTCTGATGTGGGAAGGATTGAAGCCAGGGGGAGAAGGGGATGACAGAGGATGAGATGGTTGGATGGCATCACCGACTTGATGGACAGTTTGATCAAGCTTCAGGTGTTGGTGATAGACAGGGAAACCTGGCCTGCTACAGTCCATGGGGTCACAAAGAGTTGGACACGACCAAACTGAACTGAACTGTGTTTAGATTTTTTGTTTTTCTGAAACAGCTCAGTTAGCTACTTACTGATTGTTGCTTTGGCTAGGTTGCTTTTACAGGATTTTGCTTTTTTTTTTTTGGCCCCACCACGTGACATGCTGGATCTTAAGTTCCCTGAACAGGAATCAAACCCTCACATTTTATGATCACATTTTATGTCTGGTATGTGAGGTATCCAAAGAGAAATTTAGGTCTTTTCAATATGGAAAAGTTGATAGTTATTCTTGTTCATTTGTTCTTCCTAGCTGTGGCATATTGCAGTTTTAAGTGTGCTTTGTTAAGATTATATGGATTGTGTTAACTGATTTTAATTCAGCTAATCTTCACCAATGCACAAATGGCTTTATTAAAAGACATACCTGCAGTGAAACTATCAAAAGAAAATAACACACAAATCCTTTTCTGACCAAACAAGTAAATAGCAAAGTTGAGATTGTCCTTCTCCAAGTATGAGCTCTTTATCTGCCACTGCATAGTAGAAACAAAGATGCCATAAGCAGAAAAAATAAGAAAAAATCCAGATTATCAGCAGTAATTTGACATGCATTTTTATCATTAATCTTGCTTTTGGTGTATATAGCATATACCTTGAGATAGTAACTGATAAAATGATGAAAGCATCATAATTTGTTAGTGACATTTTGAATTATGTGGTATTCAGTACAACCTTTTGGAGAAGGCGATGGCACCCCACTCCAGTACTCTTGCCTGGAAAATCCCATGGACAGAGGAGCCTGGTAGGCTGTAGTCCATGGGGTCGCGAAGAGTAGGAGACAACTGAGCGACTTCACTTTCACTTTTCACTTTCATGCATTGGAGAAGGAAATGGCAACCCAACTCCAGTGTTCTTGCCTGCAGAATCCCAGGGACGGGGAAGCCTGGTGGGCTGCCGTCTATGGGGTCGCACAGAGTCGGACATGACTGAAGCGACTAAATAGCAGCAGCAGCAGTACAACCTTTAACATAAATCAAGTCTAATAAAATTTTATTAAAAACTTCTTTTGTTGTTTCTCCCAGTGTTGTCCCTTTGATTAAAAACTTGGTCTTTTTATCACAAAGAAAATGACTGAAATCCAGTACAAAGAAAGCACAGAGAAAACAGACTAAAATGCATTCCTTTGTCAGGAAACACTGTTGAAACAGACTTAGAAAGCAAAACTAAAAAAAAAAGAAAGAAAGAAAGCAAAACTAAAGATTTAAGAAACAAGTATTAGAATAAATCATGCAGTGTACAAAGTTAGCTCTATATAGATGAATGAAAGTGTAGGTGCTTCTAGTACTAGTATCAATTTAAGATATTGTTTGCCTCTCTTTTCAGTTAGGTGTGTGTGTGTTAGTCCCTTAGTGGTGTCCGACTCTTTGAGACCCCATGGATTGTAGCCTGCAGGCTCCTCTGTCCATGAATTCTCCAGGCAAGAATACTGTTGTGGGTTGCCGTTTCCTCCTCCAGGGGATCTTCCCGACCCCGGGATCAAACCTGGGTCTTCTGCATTGCAGGCATATTCTTTACCATCTGAGCTACCAGGCTCCTGGTAACTTCAGTTATAAAATACTTGAAAAGCTATTTGTGTGTGTGTACCACTCAAAGAAAGATATAACAGAGAAAAGTTAAGTCTTAACGTATAGATAATTTCTCCTCCCCGTTCCTTCATGGAGAACTGATGTGGCACTCCCAAATACTTTTTATATTAACCCAGAAGTTCACTGATTATTTGTTTAATGACAATAAGAGTTGGTGCACTTAAAAGTGATTTAGATACATCCCTGGTGGCTCAGACGGTAAAGCATCTACCTGCAATGACCCGGGTTCAGTCCCTGGGTTGGGAAGATCCCCTGGAGAAGGAAATGGCAACCCTCTCCAGTACTCTTGCCTAGAAAATTCCGTGGATGGAGGAGTCTGGTGGGCTACAGTCCATGGGCTTGCAAAGAGTTGGACACAACTGAATGACTTCACTTTCACTTTCCCTTCCTTTCTGTCCCTCCCTCCCTCTTCTCCTTCCCTCCATCCTTCCTTTTTCCCTTTCCCCTCCCTCTCTTTCACATGTAAGTCCCAAATAGATTAGATCTTTTCATAGCATATTTAAAATGATAATAATAAATTAAACCCTCTTCTTAGAATAAAAGTGACGTCCTAACAATGAATGAAAAAGTAACTGCCTCAAGTTAGGAAGGCAGTGTTTTAAAAATAATGTCATCACTATGTATTTCCATTGTTATTTATTTATGGCTGCTCTAGGTCTTTGTTGCTGCACACAGACTTTCTCTAGTTGTGGTGCATGGATTTCTCATTATATTGCTGTGGCTTCTCTTTTTGCGGAGCACAGACTCTAGGGTATAGGGGCTTAAGTTGCATGTGAAATCTTCCTGGACGAAGGATCAAACCTGGGCCACCTGCATTGGCAGGTGGATTCTTAACCACTGAACCACCAGGGAAATCCTGTATTTTTTATTGTTGTTAAAAACTATGATGATTGTCATATGTGCAAGCTTTAAAAACTTGGAAACAGAATTTTCTAACTTCAGTGAGTTTTGAACCCATTTCCTAAAAATACTAAACCATAACCTTTTATTTTCTTGAGAAATTGTTTTGTGTCAGTGACCATTGGAAATCTGTTAGCTAAATTTCAACAGAAACTTTTGCATATTAATCTGCAAGATTGAAATTTTGGTATCATGATTTAGTCAGTATAGCATCTCTTCCATTTGTCTAGCTGTGTCTTTGTGATACCCAGTGGAACAATTATCAAACCAGTTTTAGTGTCAGACTGTACTTTTGTGTGTATGTAAGGAAAGCATTTTTGCCATTGATAAATACAATTTTAAAATTACTCTATTTATCCGAGCCCTTTAAATTTTTAATATTTTGGTCTTACATAATATATACTAGTTAATAATGCAAATGGCAACCCATTTCAATATTCTTGCCTAGAAAATTCCATGGACAGAGACGCTTGACGGGCCACAAAAGTCAGGAGCAACTGAGCACACACATATTTGGGAGATACAAATGCAAAAATGTCTTAGTGGTGGGGAGTACATGATCAAAAAAGCTTGGAGACCAGTATCTTTAAGCTGTGGTCATCTCATATTTGCACCACTGAAGTTATCTCCTGACAAAAATATCTTTACTTCCACTCTAGATTTCTCAAAGCTGTTCTCTACTTAATAGCCAAAGTAATCACAGTATGCAGATGTACTTGGATAATTCTTCAGCGTAGTAAACTGCACACACAAACACACAAATCTTTAATATGGTTATAAAAATCAGCTATGTGATTTAGCCTCTCTGGTCCTGAGTTTAATTTCTTAACCCTCTTCCTTCTATACATTTTCCTCTCATGGGCTGCCTAGAAGTTCTTTATACTAGCTATGCTCCTATTCTTTCTTGCCTTTACACATGCTTTTCTGTCTACCCTGAACACTTATGTTTCTCATCCTTTCCCAGTCTACTTCCTACATATCCTTCAAATTTCATCCTGAGCAGTACCAACTCAGGGAAGCCTTTGCTCATTTTCTTGGTCAGGGGTATATGTGTGTATGTGTATCTGTATGTTTGTTTCTCATGTACACGTGCATGCACACACACATAATAATAATAGAATTGTTATTTTTATATTACTTTATAATACTGTGCAAGCATTTGCCCTTTGTTGTACTTAACACAGTTGCTATTTTATCTTGATTTGCATGAGTAGTTGCAAAAATACTCGTTGATATTAAGTTCCATGAAGACAAAGGCCATGTCAGTTTTTGCTTATTGTGTCTTTCCAGTACTTAGATATGTGAGTGAATGTGTATCAAGGAGTTTGGGTTTCAGCCTTAGGAAAAAGGAAGAGCCATTGTACGCTCTGTGAAAAATAAGGGAGTATTAATGATATATACTAAGACTTGGACTTTAGAAAGGTCAACTAGAGGCTGCAGGAAGATCCATTAGATGACCATTGTAAATGAAGAAAAGTGAGAACCCACGTCTTTGCAGTACAGATGTAGAGGAGAAGGGGTTGCATGTAAGTAGATGGTCTAGACAGAATCCAGTCATATTTGCTTATTTATTTTATAGGTTTTGTGTTTTTTTAGGCCACCTGTGTGGCATATAGGATCTTAATTCCCCAAACAGGGATCAAACTCATGTCCCCTGCATTGGAAACATGGAGTCTTAACCACTGAACAACCAGGGACGTCCCTCCAGTTGCTTTTGGTCACTTAGCTGACTGACTATTGTCAGAGGTGAGAAAAAGGAATCAAGAGACTACTTAAAAGCTTAGGTTATTAAACTGTTAGACCATTTACCAGGTAAATGAGTATAAGACAATTAGTCATTCAAGGCTGGGTAGAGAATTCTTTTCATGTAAAAAAATAAATGTTTTGTTCGTCTGTGCTGGGTCATAGTTGAGACATGCAGGATCTAGTTCCCTGACCAGGGATTGAACCCAGACCCCCTATATTGGGGGCGCAGAGTCCTAGCCACTGGACCACCAGGGAAATCCTTCTTTTCATTTTTAATAAGATTCACAGGAATGACCTCTTGGTCACTGATGTATTTAAAGACTTTTTTAGAATAGCTTTGTTGAGATAGAATTCACATATCATGCAAATCACCCATTCAGAGTATACAGTTAAATGGTTTTGAGCATGTTTATAGATATGTGCAGCCATTATAGCCATGAATTTTAAAACATTTTGGGAAATCTGTGGTGATCCAATGCTTAGGACTCTGCATTTTCACTGACAAGGGCCCGAATTCAATCCCAGGTCTGGGAACTAAGATCCCACAAGCCATGTGGCATGGCCAAAAATAATTTTTTTTTAATGTTTAGAACATTTTTATCACCTCAAAAGGAACCTCCCTACCATTTAGCTATCAACCTTTTTCCTTCTGTTCCCCTCCCAGTCCTACCCAACCAATATGTCCTCTGTATTGATTTCCCCTTTCTGGACATTACATGTAAATGAAATCATATCATATATTGCATATCTCTTGCAACTGGATTCTTTCTCTTTGCATAATGTTCAAGGTTCTTCCATGTTGTAGCATGTATCAGTTCCTTCATTCTTTTTTATGGTCAAATAATAATCCATTGTTTAGAGATATATCATTTTGTTTCTACATTCATCACCTGATGGAGGGCTTCCCTAGTGATGCAGGAGATGCAAGAGGCGCAAGTTTGATCCCTGGGGCAGGAAGATCCCCTGGAGAAGGAAATGGCAACCCATTCCAGTATTCTTGCCTGAAGAATCCCAGGGACAGAGGAGCCTGGTGGGCTGCAATCCACAGAGTCACAAAGAGTCGGACATGACTGTCTAACACAACAACAGCTGATGGAAATTTGGGTTGTTTTGGCCTTTTGGCTACTATGACTAATACTTCTGTAAACCTTTGGGCACAATTTTTTGTGTGGACATGTTTTCATTTCGTTCGGTTATACGTGGGGCAGAATTACTGGATCATGTTGTAACTCTAATGTTTAATTATCTGAGGAACTGCCAGAATGTTTTCCAAAACAGCTAGATGTACCATTTAGTATTTCCCATTAGGCTTTCAGTTTCTCCACATTCTTATCAATACTACGGTTATCTGTCTTTTTGATTCTAGTCATCTTGGTATGAAATGATATCTCATTGTCAATTTGATTTGTATTTCCTCCCAATAACAAATGAAGTCAAACATCTTTTCATATGCTTTCTGGCCACCTTTCTTGGGAAAATGTATAGTCAGATCCTTTTCCCAATTTTTTCATTGGGTTACTTGACTTTCAGCATTGAGTTATAACAGCTTTTTATATATTGTAGATACCAGTCTCTTATCAGATATATGATTTGAAAATATTTTCTCCCCAGTTTGTATGTTGTCTTTTCGCTTTCTTGATGGTATCCTTTGAAGCACAAAAGTTCTTAATTTTTATGAAATCCAATTTATCTATTTCTTTCATGTCGTGTGCTTTTGGTGTCATATATAAGAATTCTTTGCCAAATCCAAGGTTATTAAGATTTGGCACTGCATTTTCTTCTAAGAGTTTGTAGTTTTATCTCTTAGATTTAGCTCTTCAATCTATTTCAGGTTGTCTGTGGTAAGGAGCCGACTTCATTCCGTATGACTCTTCACTTGTCCTAGCATCTTTTGTTGAAGATTTTCTCTCTGTGTTGGATGGTCTTCACACCCTTGTTGAAAATCAGTTGACAGTTGATGTAGGTTTAAAGTATTTTTAAAAAGCAAAACTATATTTTAGCTTTGATACTGTTTGGATTTCTCTTTCACAGATAATTCTGTCATTCTTAGAAGATTATACTTTTAAGTAAGCTTTTGAAGAGAATAGGGATGTTTGTGTGATCTTAGTGTACTGCAATGTGTACCACAGACTTAACCTAGAAAAATGTACAACTTGCACTTGTGAAATAGCTGTTCTCATCTTGAAAGTTGAGTTTGAAAAGTTTCTTTCCTGGACATTTTGGCTTTCTTTTTACTGATGCTTGCTGAGTGCCAGACACAGTGCTAGTATAGGGCTTACAAAGCAGTATGTAAAATGAGTATGGCAAATCTCTTCCTCAGGTTGCTAATTATAAGATATTGGGAGCAGGGAGGGGGAGTAAAATGACATGGGAATAACTGTGAAGGGGTTACTAGTCCATAATAGTGGTATGTTTTGAGTATATATAATTTGCATAACTATTTTCACTTTAATATATCATTATTAGTATTCTTTAAAAAATAACATTTTCTTAAGACCAAGAATTAAATTACGATATGAGTGCCAAGGATGCTGCTAAAAACAAATGATAAAAGAAAGACTGTTTCATAGATTGGTACTTTTCTGTATTAAGCTCTGGGAAGCTCTACTACTGACCATTGAATTGGTGAAGTTGATCAGATGAATCATTAATTCTTTTGGTGTTTTTTTTTCTTTTATGCATTCTTTTTTTGTTTGTTTTTTGTTTTGTTTTTGCTTTTGCTTTTGTCTTTTATGCATTCTTAGTAACTCAACAGAATCTTCCTTTGAATTAGTTGGAATTGAGTAGTTTAATGTGAAGTATTTTTCTCTAATAAAACTTTTTCTCTTAATGTCACTGTATAATTTTATGTCTCTTTTTCTCAGGAGTCTCAGCAGTCCAGTTTTGGCCCTGGAGAACAAAGTGAGTATTTCTTTTCCTCTTGGTTTTTATATTAAGCTGTTTATTGCACATTCATTTCTCGTGGTCATATCATATGTTTCTTTAATAATTCTTTTGTGTATCTTATCCCAGTATTTATGATCTGATGATTAGTAATGGGTTGAACTGAATCTTAGCTTCAAAAATGAAGAATTATAAATCACTCTGTATCAAAATAAGCTATTTTTATTAAGTATTTGAACTAATAGTTCAGAGCTCATGAGTTCAATTTGATGGCCACCTCATATCCCCAAGAGCCATACTATTCTTTCTGGGTCTTTTTCACTGGGAGGAAAGTCTGATGTCTGCTACAAAATCCCTGTCTACCTCCACTCTCTTGGCCTCTCAGAAGAACTTAAGGGGAAGATAGCTTTGGGGAGTTTCATTGTGGTTCCACAAATTGATGGCTGTATGAATTGGTAGTGGTAAGGTCAGGAACCTTGCAAATGTTGGGACTTCACCATAAAGCTCTCTAAAAAAAAAACAAATGTTCTTTTGCCAAGAGCAGTAACTTCTCAGGTATATTTACTCTGGTAATAAGCTATTTAGAGAGATTAAAATGTGGAGCTTTTTTAGTCCTTAGTTTGTTGACTTTAGTGATCTTAAAGCAGAGGTCCATTTTTAAGGTTAACAAATCTTATGTAACTATTTCTTTGTTCTGTCTTAAAGCTACAGATAGGAAAAAAGGACCCAGCATTATAGATACATAGTAAATAACTACCTGTAGGCCAGAAAGTATTCATTTTCTCTTAAAATCTTTTAAAAGTATCTCCTTACCTCTACTCCTCTTCCCCCATTCTCTCTGCCCATAGCTAACTATTGGCAAATGGGGCCATAAGCTGCACCTACTCTTTATTACCTGTGTTTTTCACTTAATTTATTTTAGAACTGTCTTTATATCAGTATGGGCTTCCCTGGTGGCTCAGACAGAATCTGCCTGCAATGCAGGAGACCTGGGTTTTTGATCCCTGGTTGGGAATCAACCAACCAGGTCAGTCAATCAACCAATTGGGATCTTCCCAATCTGGGTTGGGAAGATCCCCTGGAGGAGGGCATGACAACCCACTCCAGTATTCTTGCCTGGTGAATCCCTATGGACAGGGGAGCCTGGTGGGCTAGAGTCCATGGGGTCACAAAGAGTCGGACACGACTGAGCGACTAACACTGTCACTTTTTTTTTTAATATCAGTATAAAGCTCTAGTTCATTCTTTTTAAAAGCAAAAATGTGTTATATTGTTGAAACTATCCTAATGTATTTATCTAATCCCTGTAGATGGGCATTGGTTTCCAGTTTTGCTGTTGCAAACCATGCTATAATAAACTGTGTGAGTGTTTATTTGTGTGTATGTATTCCTCTAGATGTAGTGTAAATTCATTTCCTTTTAATTGCTAGGTCAGTGGATATGTGCATTTACAGTATTGGTAAGATAATATTATCAAATTGCCCTCCAGAAAGATTGTATGAATTTACAGTCCTACCAATAACATGTGACATGCTTGTTTCCATCAATATTTCATATTATGTACATTAAAGTGTTACCGATTTGATGGATGAAGAATTATATCCCATCGTTTTTATTTCTTTGAGGTTATATAGATAGACATTTTAAAATATAAATAGCCATACTATAGTTGCTGATGTCTGCATTCTTTTTTGCTCCAGAAAGATATAATCCTTCTTCTAAAACTTCAAATGCACACCAGTCTAAATCGTAAGTTTATTGCTTAATAAGTTTAATGTTTGTCTTTTTTTTGCTCAAAATCTAACTTGTAGTATCTGGATATCTAGAACACTTAGAAATATGTGTTTAATCTTTTAAGGCACGGGTAGGCAAACTTTTATGTAAAGGACCAGATAGTGAAATATTTTATTAGACTTTAGGGTCCAGATGGTTTCTGTCTCAACTACTCAATTTTGCTGTTGTACTGTTTTGCTGTTGTAAAAGCAGCCAGAGACTATGGGTGTGGTTATATTCCAGTTAAAACTTTCTTTACAAAATAGGCCTAGATTTGGCTTGTGGGGCCATAGTTTACATACCCCTGCTCTATGATTACACTTTTTTCTTATCTTTCAGAAGTGTTTGTGATGCTAGTTTGTTTAAAAAAAAACAAAAAAACGCGTAAAAAAAATACAGGATTCTTCTTAGTAAAACCCTCCATTTGACCACAAAATTTAGAATATTAAAGTAGCATAGTTCATACTGTCCGTGTTGTTTTCCTACTTTTATTTTATAGGTAGACCCAGAAATATGTATCAAAATGTAGTAGAGTGGTATAGTGGATGATAATAAATTCCAACTTAAAGAATGAACTTACTACTGAATTCCTGAGACCACAAGTTAATCCAGTAATTGAAACAAAATTCTAAAGAAAGTGAATAACCAGTATAACCACAGTCTATACTGATAACCTCAGCCTCTTCAGCTGAACATAGTAGGAATTGAGTGAGAATGAAAATACATGAATACGAGAAGTTTCACCTGACTGTTGAAGAGTTCAAATTATGTAAATTCCTATTTATTATATTTATTCATGTGCAGAAAACCAATGGGAGCATACCATATATGTGCAGATTACTTTGGTTTCTGAGGGAACAAGAGCATCCAGTACCTTAAGCAGTATGGTAAAAGCTTTGACATATTCATATGTGTAAACAGGTTCATTGACCTGCCATTATTAAATCATAAGGGCTGAGAGAATTCAGAGTAAGCACATTTCTTTATAGGAAATCAGTCATAGAGATGTACTGAGACCTTGACCAAAAGAAGACCTTTTTATCTGTCCCACTTATTTGGTCATCCTTAGAATAGATTTCATAGTTCTATAATCATCTGGTTACTTTGTATCAACATGGTCGTTTATGTGAAACTCTGAACTTGGGATCAGATTTAGAAACTCAGATTAAGTTTTGAGGGGAGAGTGTTAGTAGTAGTAGGAGTGAAAGAAGATTTCCTTTCCATTGATTGGAGACTGTCAGGAAATTTTGAGAAGAAAGGTAATGTAACTAGTGGTAATAGAAATCAAACATTTTCTAGTTTTCCCTAAGGTTTGTGTTAATTTTTCCTTTCTTATAAAAAGGCAAGGAGTGTTTTGTGATTCCTTACTCAGCTTTTAATTTTGATTTTGATTCTGTGGCCTTAAGGAAAATTTAAATCTATAATTTTACTTTTAAAAACTAATTCCAGGAACTGTTAACTTAAAGTATTTATTTGTGTTTTTTAAATAGTTGATTTGAATTTTGATTAAGAAAGATTTGGACTCTGGAGTTATTTTTAATTCGTATATGGTTATTTCTCTTGTATGACCAAGGTTCTTGCCCAAAATTGTACATCTGCAAAGAGCACTCATCTTTCATAGCAAGGCATTTACGAACTAGCGCTTTGTGTGTTCTGGTTTTCACAATTACCCAAGTGTACATATCTCTTCATAAAACACTGGGGATAGTGAAAGAGAATTGCTGATGTTTTCATTTTATCTTCCTTCTTTTTGAGAGTCATATTCCTCTAGTGGACTGTTGGGTGTGAGTATGGTAATTTGTTTTAATAATGAATGAGTTTGTGTATTTGCAATTAGAGAAAAATTACAGATAACAGAAGTGAGTATAGGAGTTTGTGGCAGGTAACTTATTTATAGAAAACAAAGATGAATATTTTACTTATGGAAAAGTTAGAGCTTCCAAAATTGAAATTGTTAAATTTCATCTTTCTCAGTTTTTTACTCTGGATATAAACCAAACCAGACAGAGTAAGACTTACTGAGTCTTTTCTTTATTTTTCAATTAAATATTCAGCTACCACGGTGATTATTTCTAGAATTATTGTTGAATATCTAATGCTGTGCTATGCCATGATGAAATTCCCCAAATAATCATCCTTTCTGTCTTTTCCTTCTAGTATGCTAAAAGATGACTTAAAGCTAAGCAGCAGTGAAGACAGTGATGGGGAACAGGTGTGTCTGCTTAGGATTTACTAGTTTCACACAGTGTTCGTTTTTATTGTATTTTATAAGAATTATAATTGAATAATACATTTATGATCCAGGTAGTTAAGTTCATTCCTGCTTTTCTGACACTGGTATATTACAGTTTTCCACTCTGTCTTTAAACCTCCACTTTTTTCCCTTATTATTTTTTTTTTTTAAATGGCTTTTCCTTATTACTTAGCATATATCAGAACATCCTCATGAAGCATGAGATTGTTGATAAGAAGAACTATTAACACAGCTTTTAATCTTATCCTGGCAATTCGTTATTCTTCAGGTAAAAACAGTATTTCATAAGTGTTAAGTGACCATTGATGCATATATTAGAGAAGAAAGTTTTTCTATTAAGATTTCACATATTGTTCACATTAAGCAGATAAAGTACTATTTATTCATTTATAGATTTCCTCTCATGTTTTAATTTTAGGATTGTGATAAGACAATGCCAAGGAGTACACCAGGAAGGTAGGCATCCTTTTATTTTTTGTTTTATTTAGAGTGGAAGGGTAAATCTGATAACAGTGTGTAGTGATAGAGTAATTGACCTTATAAAGTAAATATTATTATTACAACTCTGTAAATTAACTAAAAATCATTGTGAATTGTGTGTTTAAAATAAATGAATTTTAGAGTATTTTGTACCCCAGTAAAGCTTTTATTAAAGGTGAGTACTAGTGGCTAATGCTGCATTTCAGAAACTTTTTAAGGAAGTATTTATTTCATTTATAATGAAGTTTAAGAATAATAGAATTTGAAGAGCTTAACAAATAGTAAACATTTTAAATAAAGTGGAGTGTCAACTTTGAATGCTTACGGGTTGTCATTCTGAAAAAAAAATCTTTTGGTCATTTATATTTTTTATTTCTTTCAGTAACTCTGAACCTTCACACCATAATAGTGAAGGGGCAGATAACTCCAGGGATGATTCTAGCAGCCACAGTGGATCTGAAAGCAGCTCTGGATCTGACTCAGAGAGTGAAAGTAGTTCCAGTGACAGTGAGGCAAATGAGCCATCCCAGAGTGCATCTCCTGAGGTGAGAGGGAGCCAAGAGGGTCCCTTCTGTAGGCACTCTGAAGGCCCCTGGTGATGCCCAGCATTTACTTTGAGCTTTATTTTTGTTTCAGCCTGGTGACTCATGTTGTTTAGTTATGGTGAAAAGAAGTCTTAAATAGTATAAATTCACTGTAGCTTGATAAAATGTGGTTTAAAATCTCTGTTGGTTCCTACATCGTTTGTTTGCCTTCTGGAATTAAATGTACTGTATGGATTCCTGACAGGGCTATTTAATATTTAAAGGCTATATATATAATAATTAGCTTATCTTCTCATTGAAGTGATTAGAGCTATTATTATTTTTAGCCTTTTGCTTTGGTTCAGTTAGAACTATGAAAAACAAATGCTTTTGTGGTGTTAGGCATTGTGTTTTTTCCTCTTCCTTGAGATTATGAAGAAAGGAGAAAGTTTCAGTACTGAAAAAGCATACTTCTTTCTCTGTTTTTCAGCCTGAACCACCTCCCACAAATAAATGGCAACTTGATAACTGGCTGAATAAAGTAAATCCACATAAAGTGTCACCAGCTTCTTCTGTGGACAGTAATATCCCATCATCTCAAGGCTATAAAAAGGAAGGCCGAGAACAGGGCACAGGGAATAGCTACACAGATCCAGGTGGTCCTAAAGAAACAAGTTCTGCTACTCCTGGACGAGACTCCAAAACTGTCCAAAAGGGATCAGAAAGTGGGCGTGGGAGGCAAAAGTCTCCTGCCCAGAGTGACAGCACAGCACAGAGGAGAACTGTAGGAAAAAAACAACCCAAAAAGACTGAGAAGGCAGCTGCTGAAGAGCCCCGTGGAGGCCTGAAGATAGAGAGTGAAACTCCTGTAGACATGGCTACCAGCATGCCCTCCAGCAGACACAAAGCAGCCACCAAAGGCTCAAGAAAACCCAATATAAAAAAGGAGTCCAAATCTTCCCCTCGACCTTCAGCAGAGAAAAAGAAATACAAGTCAACAAGTAAATCTTCCCAGAAATCAAGGGAAATTATAGAAACAGATACCTCATCCTCAGATTCGGATGAAAGCGAGAGCCTTCCTCCTTCCTCACAAACTCCTAAGTACCCTGAGAGTAATAGGACTCCCGTTAAACCCTCCTCAGTGGAGGAAGAAGATAGCTTTTTTCGGCAACGAATGTTCTCTCCTATGGAAGAGAAGGAACTTCTTTCACCCCTCAGTGAGCCTGATGACAGGTATCCACTTATTGTGAAGATTGACCTGAATCTCTTGACTAGAATACCAGGAAAGCCTTACAAAGAAACAGAGCCACCCAAGGGGGAAAAGAAAAATGTGCCAGAAAAGCACACAAGAGAGGCTCAGAAACAAGCCTCAGAGAAAGTTTCCAACAAAGGCAAGAGGAAACATAAGGTTTGTAATGGGTTTTTTGTTGTTCTTGTTGTTGTGTGAACATCATCCTCTAAAATGCAGTGGAAATCTCATTAAGCCAAAAACTAGCTAGTTAATTCATAGCTATGAGGGAAAATAGAGGTGAGCCTAAAGCCCTGATGAGGCAACAGACACAAGAGTCTCTTGAGGACCACTGTGCCTCTCCCTGTCTCCTTTAGTAAAGAATTATAGTTTCTAATTCTTTACTAAAGGTTCATTTCTTATCTGAATTTCTGATTCAGATAAGAAATGAACCAGGGCATCTGTTCATAGTGTGTGCTGGCCATTGTAGAGGTGAGAACGAAGCAAAGATTGCAAACTGGCCTTTACAACATTCTTAAAATTTTGGTTTTAAATGTCTTTAGTTGGGATATGTACTCTCCAGGTTGTCACACTTCATAACACTTTCTTCTGTCTTATATCCAGACCAAGTGACATGTTTTAGATTACAAATTCCAGCTAGTAAATTGACTCACCAATTTTAACATGTCCTTAAGGATTTCACCAATCCATTGTACATAGCTGTGCCACAGCTTTTCTGCTTTTTCAAACACTCATATCTGCAAGTTCAGAATTAAAAACATCTGCTGGCACATAACCAGCTCTCCTCCCTAAATAATTCCAAGATAATTTGGATTTACGGATAAAGCTTGGTATATACTTTTAAGGTCAGCTTTTTTTAAACCCAGGAAATAAGAAAATTCATGGATATCTGTGATTGGAAAATAATGGACGTACAATGGAGCTGAAAAACTTACATATAGGGACAGATTTTTTGGAAAGAAGTGTGATCTCTCAACTTTAGTGAAAAATCTTTAGAGGAGAGTACATTTTACTAATTTGTATTGTAGAATAGTATAATTTCCCTTGATACACATGTGTGAATGCGATTGTAAGATATTGAAAACATGAGCAGGTGAACGGGATAGCAGGTGGACTCAGAACAAAATCCCAGTCCCAGTTGACCCTGAGAATCTCATGTAGGAGGACAGGAGGAATATAGCATTTTCTTAAAATGAAATGAGCCTGCGGTTTTCCCTCTTTTTCCTTGGAACCACAGTACTGTGTGCTGTTGCTGATGTATCTGGACAAATGAGAATAACACTTTATTTTTTTTTTTGCATCTTCAAAAGTTGAAGATTTTTTAAAATTTGAATTTCTAGAAAACTGAAGCTTCCTACTTTTAGTACTATAGCTAAGAGCTTCCATTATTGTAGTAAAGGGATGCTTTATTCAACTGGTAAACTCTTTAGGGCTGCTGGATTCTAGAGCCCACAGCCTCACATTGGTGGACTTAGTTATAGGATTTTATATTATTCTATATAATTCATAGAAATTATATGAAATAAGAGCTTGTATATGATAGATTCTGCTCCTTAAAAAAATAAGATGTTTCTTATGGAATTAAAAAAATGGTTCTTTTATCTTTAAAAAGGTATTACAAATCTTTGTAAACTTTTTCAGACATTTAACATATAATATACTGAGTATATTTTACTCTTGTTTAAAATTTTACAGTATACATAACTTGTAATAAAAAAATCCCCTTCCTCTAAAAGGAGTGTTCCATATCTCTGTTGGAGAAGGAAATGGCAACCCACTCCAGTATTCTTGCCTGGAGAATCGCATGGACAGAGGAGCTTGGTGGGCTACAGTCTCATGGGGTCGCCAAGAGTTGGACACAACTGAGCGACTGAGCATATCTCCTTACCTCCCCCACATTTCATTGGCATGTATTCCTCACAAGTTTTTTTATATCAATACCTGTAAATGAAATTTTGATTTTATAAAATGTATATCACCAGGAAACTTAGTGATGATTATTCACAACCCCACCCCGCCCCCGCCCCCTCCCCGCCCCAGAATGCCATACAACTTGCAGGATCTTAGTTCCCTCACCAGGGATTGAGCCCAGGCCCCAACAGTGAAAGCACTGAGTCCTAACCACTGGACCACCAGGGTATTTTCCAGTGATGATTTTTGAGATTTGTTGCTTTGGTAAAATTATTCTTGAAGATAAAGCAGATAATACTGAGAAAGAGACCAGCCAAGGATAATGAAAGATGTGGATTCCTTTTTCTCATGTTTTCACATGTCCAACTTTAATCATTTGTGTATGGGAACAAATTCTTTTGTAAGGCAGGATGTTTGCAATATTTGTGCCCTGATATTTAAATCAATAGGAAAACTTAAATTCCCCAAACATAGTAGCTTGATAATTATAGACAGGCCCATAGCTTTTGTTTCAGCAAACAAGTTTTTCAAAAATCATTAGTCTTGGCTAAAAGCAAAAAGATGGACAGTAACAAGTGTTGGTGAAGATGTGGAGAACGACAGTGCCTATGGGAATGTAAACTGATGTAGCCACTTTGGGACATAGTTTAACAGTTCCTCAAAAAGTAAATAGACAGTATTCCCTTATGACTCAGCAATTTCATTCCTATGTGTATACCCAAGAACAATGAAAACTTGTCCATACAAAAACCTATACTTGAAAAGTAGGAAAAATTCAAATGATGAATGGATAAATAAAATGTGGTATACCCATACAATGGAATATATTCATTCATTACAAAGAAATAAAATATTGACAAATAATCTTACAACACAGATGAATTTTATGGTATGTGAATTATATCTTAATTATCTCATCCCCCCTCCTCAAATCATCAGACTGAAAAGATGCCATTTAAAAGACTGTTTCAGCATTTCGGCTTTTCTTATCTAAAATAGGAGACTTCTTCTCAGACTTAAAAACCTAATTTATTTAACACTGTTTAAATGAGTTCTTTGACTTCACATTTATCTTCTTTCTGAAGTATATCAGAGATTAACTGTTTGACGGTGACTAGCACTGAAAACTGAAATTAGATGAATAAAAATCAAAACCTAACTGCTTTTTTTCCTCTATTTTTCATCCAGAATGAAGATGATAACCGAGCCAATGAGAGCAAGAAACCTAAAACAGAGGACAAGAATATGGCAGGCCACAAGCCATCCAGCAACAAAGAGTATGTCTGCAAAACATGTTAACATGTGTGTTGATCTATGTGTGTTATTTGCTGCTGGGTACTTTCTAATGTGCTCTTAGAATATTCCATTTAGTATGTATATGTTATACATTTCTGTACACAGTCATATACCACAATAGTGGGAGGTTTTGCTTTTAGTTAATTGGGATTAAAAGCAAGATTCAGTCACTTTATCTCTGTTTTTAGAAGAATAGAAAGTATTCATAGGATAAGAATTAAAGTAAAGCTTTACCACTTTCAGGCTGGATGGCAAGCTTATGTATTGCTGCAGGAGACATTTAAGCATTAGTATCTTCATTCACCATTCCTCTTTTTGTTCTTTTATTCAATCACTATTTATTGAATACTTGTGTATGGCAGACCAAGGCTTAGGCACTGAGTATACAACCATAATGGGGAGGAAACACTGGAGAAGATATCTGCCCTCTTGAAATTTATAGTTTTATTTTGTTTTATAGAAATCATATGTTCTAATAATCAAATAGGGAAAAACAAATTTGTTTTGAAATCAGGCAAAGTCAAATGGGAAAAGTCCATCACTCTTAAATGACTATGTGGAGAAATGAGGGCATTTGTTTGGTTTGGCAGGTCATCTAAACAGAGTGCTGCTAAAGAAAAAGATTTATTGCCTTCTCCTGCTGGGCCTGTTCCTTCAAAAGATCCAAAAACAGAGCATGGCTCTCGGAAGAGGACTGTTAGTCAGTCTTCTTCCTTAAAGTCAAGTAATAACAGCAACAAGGAAAATAGTGCCAGCAGCAAAAACAGTTCCTCCGCATCAAAGCAGAAGAGGACTGAAGGAAAGACTTCCAGTAGCTCTAAGGAGGTCAAGGTAAGGCACTGAGGGACCTGAGCCTTTTGAAAAAAATCTCCTTGCCACGTGACTTCTCCAAGGTAACTGTGCTTTGAAAATTTTGTAAACATCTTACTAATCTTACAGATCTGTTCATTTTTACTCTCAAAATGTCATAGTCTGATAATAAACTTGTGCTGTGATCTGAGACCATGAAAGGAATGAAGTCATCTGGACACACGCATATTATTAGTTAAGGTAGAAATTGGAAAAGTTGGTTTTCCATAACTGGAAAGGTTGGTTATGGAAGAACAGTTGTTTATGATCAAATTTATAAATAACTCCAGTTGTTCTGATTGGGTTCTTGTCTATGGTTTTAAATTGTCTTTGGATTATTTAGAGTTAGATTTTACAAGCTAGTTATACTACATAAAGTACTAAAGCAACCATTTGGCTTCATGAAGAAGAAAAATATTCTTTAGCTGAGCTAGCACTGGAATTAGCCCTAGAGCATGATCATCAGGTAGGGGAATATTAATGTTTGTGGGTGCATAACTAGATCAGAGGAGCTTTTTCAAGGCTGTACTTAGGCTCTAATCCTAAATTTGTTTATCAGGTTTTTTCATTGCTTTCTAAAATGATATGATCAGGAGCAAACTCCCTGACAAAATTAAGAAAATACCTAGATTTTTAAGCATATAATTTACTGCATTATTATTTGTGACTTAAAATAAGCAACTGTTTAACAGTTGAAAAAAATTGACAAAGGCAGTTAGTCCTGCTTATTAAATGTGGTGATTAAATCTTTTAAATTTTGAGGTAATTTAAATTGTGAACAATGTCTCAAACTGAGATACACCGAAGGCGTTTTCTCCAGCTGGGCCACTCCCATAGCAGTTTAGGTAGTGTCCTTGAGGAACCTGTTCTGTAGGCCTCCTTCCCTGACCTAGTTCTCTGTTTACCTGCTGGCTGATTCTTTCTCCATTTCCCATCCTTGAACTGTAGGATTTGAGACCTGTATGCTTCTTCTTTTAAACTTCTTCTCTCTCTTTCTTTCTTTTTAAAATGCACTCATTAAGTGAGCTCTTCTGCTCATTTGGTTTCTGTTATCTCATAGGTAAAGTTCAATGTCTATGTCTCTACTCTTGTCAGCTTCTTGAAAGCAGGGATTTGTGTCTCACTTGTTTGTACTTTATCCAGTGTTTAACTTACTGGATAAAATTAGATAATATGATAAACCAAAATTACATATAATTTTTATTTTCTGTTTCTCTAGATATTTGCTGATACCAAATTTTTGAAATATGTTGGCATAAGTTTTGTTCAGTATAGCCTTTTATTTTTAATATCTTTAATATTGCTTCTTATATTGTCTTTTATTTTTAATTTTAGTTTTCTGTACCGTCTTTCTCTTCTTTCATCAATTTCATCAGAGGCTTATCACTTTTACTTGTCTTTTTCAAAAAAACAGCCTTTCTTTGTCTTTATTCACTGTAGTTTATTTTTGTTTTCTATATCATTAACTTATACTCTTTATAATTTCCTTTCTTATGTCTTTTTGTTTTGCTGTTCTGTTTATTAACTTTTAAAGATGGATACTAAGCTTGTTTTTCAAAACTAATTGTAAGCTCTTTTTCTCTAATATTCAAATATAAGCAGTTAGACTAGATATTTTCCTCTAATTACTGCTTTAGCTGCATCTTCAAGACTTGGTATATAATATTTTTATAACTCAGTTCAAAATGTTTTTTAATTTCTTGTGTGATTCCATTTTTGATCCAAGAATACTTAAGTGTGTTACTCAATTTCCAAACATACAGAGATTTTCTGGTTGTCTTTTGATTAGTACTTCTACCTTGTAGAAGGGGCTAGAAAGTGATCCGCATGCAGTAATCTTTTGAAATTTGTTGAGTTGCTTTGTAAAACAGCGTACTTATATGGTAGATTTTTGTAATGAAAAGACTGTGTCTTCCATGTGAATTAGAGACAGCGACCTGTAGAATTCAGTTAGATTAATGATATTTTCACACCTTCTATATGCTGACTGAAATTTTGTTAGTCCTTTTCTACCAGTTTTTTTAATTAATTGAAATAAAGTTGATATATAACATTGTATTAGTTTCAGGTATACAACAGAATGATTTCCTATATGTATATATATTGCAAAAACTTACTCAACCACAGAAAGTCTAGTTAGCATTTCTTACCACACATAGTAATTTTTCTTTATTTTCAGAAACTTCACTTTTCCTTCAATAGATTTAAACTTAGGCACTTATATTTAAGTTGGTGCAAACATAATTGAGGTTTTTGCATTGTTGAAATTTGCCACTTGCTATTGGAATACATTTGTAAATAAATATGATTATGTTGTACATTATTTTAATGCACAGTTCTCACTTTATGTTTTTTTGCTAGTGACTTTTATTACTTACTATTCATTTTAAACTTATTTTATGCTATGGAAATGATGTTAGACAAAAATCAAATTCGAGTGATTTTCTTATTTGAGTTCAAAATGGGTGGTAAAGCAGCAGAGACAACTCGCAACATCAACAATGCATTTGACCCTGAAACTGCTAATGAACGTACAGTGCAATGGTGGTTCAAAAGTTTTATGAAGGAGATGAGAACCTTGAAGATGAGCGAGTGGCCAGCCATCGAAGTTGACAACGACAGACTGAGAGCCATCATTGAAGCTGATCCTCTTACAACAACACAAAAGATTGCCGAAGAACTCAATGTCAACCATTCTACAGTCATTTGGTGTTTGAAGCAAATTATGGAGGAGAAAAAGCTTGATAAGTGGGTGGCTCTTGAGCTGACTGAAAATTAAAAAAATCATCATTTTGAAGTGTCCTCTCTTTTTCTGCGCACCAACAATGAACCATTTCTCAATCAGATGCAATGAAAAGTGGATTTTATACAACCACCACCAGCAGCAGTGATTGGCCCAATAAGAAGCTCCAAAGCATTTCTCAAAGCCAAACTTGCACCCAAAAAAAGTCATGGTCATTGTTTAGTGGTCTGCTGCCAGTCTGATCCACTATAGCTCCCTAAATCCCAGCAAAACTATTAACATCTGAGAAGTATGCTCAGCAAATTGATGAGATGCACTAAAAACTGCAATGCCTGCAGCTAGCATTGGTTAACAGAAAGGGCCTGATTGGTTAACAGAAAGGGCCCAATTCTTCTCCACGACAGCGCCCAACTGCACATTGAACAACCAACACTTCAAAAGTTGAACAAATTGGGCTACGAAGTTTTGCCCCATCTGCTATATTCACCTTACCTCTTGCCAACCAACTACCACTTCAAGCATCTCAACAACTTTTTGCAGGGGAAATGCTTCCACAGCCAGTAGGGCGCAAAAAATGCTTTCCAAGAGTTCATGGAATCCCAAAGCATGGATTTTTTTCACTACAGGAATAGACAAACTTATTTCTCATTGGCAAGAACATGTTGACCGTAATGGTTCCTATTTTGATTAATAAAGATATGTTTAGCCTAGTTGTAATGATTTAAAATTCATGGTCTGGAACCACAATTACTTTTGTGCCAACCTTAATAGATCTGTTTATAAAACACAGGGGGAAAGCTGTCCAAGTAATGTTAGATTGCAGTAGTATTCAGGAAGCCATTTGGTAAATGTGCAGATTTTACCATAAAGAGTTTAGTATTTTTTCAAATCTCAGGGCTTTTATTTTCATTCTTGAAGAAAGCTGTAATAGGTGGAACTTGAAAGGACTCTTTTACAAGAAAAGGAAAAAAAATGGTTATTACATGGTCTCTTTTAAGCAGAAGTAATAAAAATATATATATTATTGGGTTTTCTAATGTTGAGACATTTATGAAGTCATAGGAGAAATTCTACTTATTTATGGTTTTTTTAATGGGAAAAAATATGTATTCAATTTATTGAAGATAGGACCAGAGGGGAAGCTGTTGGGAGGACAGGGTCATAGCCCTTGCGTTAAAGGTCTCTGTTGATAGGAGACAGAATGGACATGTTGATAGGAGGCGGAATAAAATTTAAGAAAGTGTCTAGGCTTTTGAAATCTGATAGATCTGACATAAAACCCGAATTCCAGGAATACTACTTAAAAGCTGTTTGGACTTGGGCAAGTTGCTCAGCTTCCTTGAGACTATTTTTTATTCTATCCTAATTCTGAAAGAGATGGAAATACCAGACCACCTGACCTGCCTCTTGAGAAATTTGTATGCAGGTCAGAAAGCAACAGTTAGAACTGGACATGGAACAACAGACTGGTTCCAAATAGGAAAAGGAGTACGTCAAGGCTGTATATCATCACCCTGCTTATTTAACTTATATGCAGAGTACATCATGAGAAACGCTGGGCTGGAAGAAGCACAAGCTGGAATCAAGATTGCCGGGAGAAATATCAATAACCTCAGATATGCAGATGACACCACCCTTATGGCAGAAAATGAGGAGGAACTCAAAAGCCTCTTGATGAAAATGAAAGTGGAGAGTGAAAAAGTTGGCCTAAAGCTCAACATTCAAAAAACAAAGATCATGGCATCTGGTCCCATCACTTCATGGGAAATAGATGGGCAAACAGTGGAAACAGTGTCAGACTTTATTTTTGGGGCGCTCCAAAACCACTGCAGATGGTGACTGCAGCCATGGAATTAAAAGACGCTTACTCCTTGGAAGGAAAGTTATGACCAACCTAGATAGCATGTTCAAAAGCAGAGACATTACTTTGCCAACAAAGGTTCATCTAGTCAAGGCTATGGTTTTTCCTGTGGTCGTGTATGGATGTGAGAGTTGGACTGTGAAGAAGGCTGAGTGCCAAAGAATTGATGCTTTTGAGCTGTGGTGTTGGAGAAGACTCTTGAGAGTCCCTTGGACTGCAAGGAGATCCAACCAGTCCATTCTGAAGGAGATCAGCCCTGGGATTTCTTTGGAAGGAATGATGCTAAAGCTGAAACTCCAGTACTTTGGCTACCTCATGCGAAGAGTTGACTCATTGGAAAAGACTGATGCTGGGAGGGATTGGTGGCAGGAGAAGAAGGGGACGACAGAGGATGAGATGGCTGGACGGCATCACTGACCCGATGGACGTGAGTCTGAGTGAACTCCGGGAGTTGGTGATGGACAGGGAGGCCTGGTGTGCTGTGATTCATGGGGTCACAAAGAGTCGGACACGACTGAGCGACTGAACTGAAGTGAACTGAATAGCAGTTCATATTTCATAAGGTTGTTAAAGGATTAATGATTATACTAAGTACTTAGTTAACTTAGTGCCTAGTAAATAGTAAGCACATAGTAAATTGTAGATATTGTAATTGTTTTCATTGACCAGTTATTACCAGCAAATTTTGTCTGAAGTAATACTGCTATATTGATACTAGATTTGTGTATTCCTTAAGTTTTTACAAGTGTCAGTGTCATTGCCTCCCACATAGTAGACCCCTAATAGAAGGCTCTTGAGAGTCCCTTGGACCACAAGGAGATCCAGCCAGTCCATCCTAAAGGAGATGGATTGTTCCTGGGTGTTCATTGGAAGCACTGATGTTGAAGCTGAAACTCCAGTACTTTGGCTGCCTGATGCAGAGAGCTGACTCATTTGAAAAGACCCTGATGCTGGGAAAGATTGAGGGCAGGAGGAGAAAGGGATGATAGAGGATGAGATGGTTGGTTGGCATCACCAACTCAATGGACATGGGTTTGGGTAGACTCCAGGAGTTGATGATAGACAGGGAGGCCTGGCGTGCTGTGGTTCATGGGGTCACAAAGAGTTGGACACGACTGACTGACTGAACTGAATATTATAAAGAATATTCTTGGTTATTTAAAATGGGCTCATTCCATAAAAAGGACATTTACATTATGAAATTTTAAATTTTTATAACAAGGGAATTAACTACCACCACAGACAATGGAATTTTGTTTGCTTTTTAACCACGAGCTAAGAAATACTTCTAGTTTAATTTTAATTTCATAATTTTCAACATAGTTTTTGTTTTTATTTTTCTGGTCAGGAAAAGGCTCCAAATAGTTCTTCTAACTGTCCTCCATCTGCACCAACTCCTGATGCTTCTAAGCCTCGGAGAACGAAGCTTGCCTTTGATGACAGGTAAGATAAATAAGATTTTTTATGCATTTAAGAAATCATTCCAGTCAGTGTATAAGAAACTCATTTTAATGTCTGTCAGTGCTCGGAAGAATTGGTTGTATTGTGATATTGTTGTATTGTGATATTGTGACAGAACATTCAGATTTTTAATTTTAAAGGCACCTTCAAGTCCAAGTATTTCTCCTTTTAACTTAATTTACCTTCATGATTCTCATGGAGACCTTTGCTGACTTTACTGTTTAAAGGCTTTCTTAAGTAAAACAGTGTAGGTTTAAAATAAAGACTGTCTCATGTCTCAAATAAGTAAGTAACGTAGGGTTTTTTCCCCTCCCTTTTGATAAAGGTTATTTTTCCTACCTGCATTCTGTTTACTCTCAATCTTTCAAATGATTTATGCTCTTAACCTAATAGAAACATTTGTCAGGGAAAAAATTAATCAAATGTTTAGTAATAGCTCATGTTCTTTACTTGAGGACATGAAAACTGAGGGCTATAAAACTAATATTATCTTAGGAAAATATTTCCCATTTTACTTAAAATAAAAAATTTACATTGCAGAAATTATTCAGCAGACCATTATTTACAAGAAGCAAAAAAGCTAAAGCACAATGCAGATGCATTGGTATGTAAATATTTATATCTTTAATCAAATTAACTTGAATCTTCATTTGTTCTCGTAGCACATCAATGTGGCTCTCATTTACCTTTATTCTCCTTTCTTCAGTCTGATAGGTTTGAGAAAGCTGTATACTATCTTGATGCTGTGGTATCTTTCATTGAATGTGGGAATGCATTAGAGAAAAATGCTCAGGAATCCAAATCCCCATTCCTTATGTATTCAGAAACGGTGGAGCTCATCAAGTAAGTGGGGAAACTTGCCGCATTATTGGCAATAATATTTCTCTGTTCCTTCTTGGAAATGACTAATTTATAAAATAATAGCTAAAGAGGATCCTTAATCCTTTATTGTCCTTGGATAAGGAGAAGTAGACACTTTAGTGGGTATTTTTGTCTTTAAGTTTGATTCTAATGTTTAGAGGACTGAGGAGGTCATAAAACAGATGAAGTATTATATTTTGTGTCCTTTGTTTCTTCTCTTATCTCACAGATACACTATGAAGCTAAAGAATTACTTGGCACCAGATGCTACAGCTGCAGATAAAAGACTTACAGTGCTATGGTAAGTGTTGTATGTTAGCCTCTGCTAGATGACAAAGCAGTTTCTGTCTGTGTTCTTCTGAAAGTTATCCTTGAATCAGCCTTCCATAACCCAGTCATAAATCTATTCTTGATGGGTCAAGAAGAAAACAACAGAATTCCTACTGAAAATTTTTAGTTGTTGAGAGCCTCTCCTCCATTGCCCTCTTGACAAAATAAAAGCCTTGGTAGAGTGAGAATGATATTAGAACTTTCTATTAAGTGATCACTTTTTTAGGCTTTTTTTTTTTTGGATTTGACTAGAGTTTACTTTTCTTTTTTTGTACACTGAGGCTTCTATTGTGTATTTCAGTAAAGATGGACACTATAAAAAATCCAGGCTCTTCATTTGGTATCCTCTCCCTCAATTTACATATACATATACCTTACCTTTGGGGCTTCCCTGGCAGCTCAGCAGTAAAGAATCTACTTGCAGTGCAGGAGTCGCAGGAGATATGGGTTCAATCCCCAGGTCAGGAAGATCCCCTAAAGGAGGGCATGGCAACCCATTCCAATATTTTTGCCTGGAGAATCTCATGAACAGAGGAATCTCTCGGGCTATAGTCTATAGGGTTGCAAAGAGTTAGACACGACTGAAGCGACTTTGCATGCACGCATTCCTTACCTCAGGTAGCACACATCTAACTTGCTCAGAATAAAGAAATGACTTGTTTGCTTATCCCCAGAGAGAGAGTTTATTTATCATGGTTATTTACTTTACCTGGCACTGGGTTTAACAACTGGGAGAGCAACTGTAGAAAAAAACTGGCACAGTCCTATTTGTCATGGAGTCTAGGGTATAGTGTGAAGAGACAGAAATTAATCAAATAACCACACAAGTACATGAATTAAGTACTTTGAAGGAAAAGTTTATATAACTGTAAAGGTAAACTATAGGGATACTTAGTCCTTAGGTAGAGGAAACATTTACAAGGGCTGGATAGTGAAAAGAAACTGGAAACCTTGTGTCAGGAAACTAAAAGACCCAGGAGAAAGAAGTAAGTGAAAGTGATTGGAGAGGTAGGCAGTGATGACCATGCAGGGCCTTTGTAAGCCATGTTGGTTTTACATATGTTACTTCAGAGTTGTAATATTTACAAGTGAGTTCCTAGTTTTGTTGTTTTAGATTATTTTTAGTTTGATGTAGAAATTATGCTCTGAAGTTTTTTTGTGGCGGGGGAGGCAGGGGTGTTGGGAGGGGTGGCTGTGCCATACGGCTTATATAGGATCTTAGTTTCCTGACTAGGGAGTAAACCCGGACCACAACAGAGAAAGATGAAGCACTGAATCCTAACCACTGGACTGCCAGGAAATTCCCCCGCAATGATTTTTTAGTCCCTATGTTATAAATGACACGTTGGTGTCCTGGGGCTGAGGTTTTGATTTTTGAATGTCAACAAAGACGAGGCTGCTAAGTCACTTCAGTCGTGTCCGACTCTGTGCAACCCCATAGATGGCAGCCCACCAGGCTTCCCCATCCCTGGGATTCTCCAGGCAAGAACACTGGAGTGGGTTGCCGTTTCCTTCTCCAATGCATGAAAGGGAAGTCGCTTAGTCGTGTCCAACTCTTCGTGACCCCATGGACTGCAGCCTACTAGGCTCCTCCTCATGGACTGCAGCCTACCAGGCTCCTCCATCCATGGGATTTTCCAGGCAAGAGTACTGAAGTGGGTTGCCATTGCCTTCTCCAAATAGGAGGCTAGTCCTAGGTCTCTTCCTTTTCCTTTCCCTCCCTAGGTTGTGTACCTTAATAACATCACACCTTTTGGTTTTGCCTAAGAGTTAGTGTCATTGACCTTATGCCATGGTCTGCTCACATGAGTCACTTGTGTACTCTGGTGCAATGTGAAGCTTGTCTATGAGATGCGGCCAGAGTCTGTTATCCTGGTAAATAAGCTGTCCTTTTCTGTTGGCTAGCCTGCGATGCCAGTCTTTGCTGTACCTGAGGCTCTTCAAACTGAAGAAAGAAACTGCTCTGAAGTATTCAAAGACACTGACAGAGCATCTGAAGGTAAGTACACAGTAAGAGTATCTGTTTCCCAGGAGACAAAATTTGTAAAGTCTCCTATTCCCACCTCAGAAGTACCCTCATGTTTTTCCTGTCATAGGAGAGGAAGAACTACTATTTGGGAACTTTCAAATAGTTTGAGGTTTAAAATGCACACATATCTGATTGTGGAACCTATGTAGCTATATACAGTAGCTGTTAGTAATCTTTCAATGTATATAATCTATTTTTATCACAAAACTTAATGTTTTTTCGTGATAGCCCTACATAAGTCTTCCTAAAATTCAGCCCTGATAATGACTTGGAATGCTTTAATAGCTTAGCATTGCCTGCAGGGTCAAGTGAAAGATTCTTATCCTGACCTACAAGGCCCTCAAGATCAATCTCTCTCTCACTCTCCTTCTTTCTTTTCTGAAGTTTACTCCAGGTAAATTGTCTGGGTCATATACACTCTCTTGTCTGCAGCCTTTGTACATAGGATGACTTGCCTTGCTCTATGCCTTCTCCCCTCTTCTTTATCCATCTGAATGTTACTCATTCTTTGTCTCTCACTTTTCAGTCTTCCAGAACACCCCAGCTCTTATCTAAATAACTTCCTTCTGTTGCATATTTATACACACACACACACACACACACACACATTTTGGTTTCTTAAGATCAGTACTGGCCCAATGCTTTTGAATATATTTATTACATCATAATTAAATATTACTTCATAAATTGCCTTTTTTTTTTTTTTTTAAATTATTAAGTACATTCTCTTTTCTCCACAGAATTCTTACAATAACTCTCAAGCACCATCACCAGGCTTGGGAAGGTAGGTAAATTTTATTCTGTAAAATTTTATGTGACAAGTTTATTTTTATGTGAAAGTGGAATGGGTTTGGCCACTTTCCAAAAAAGGTACTTTTTGTGAAAGTCAAAGTCGCTCAGTCATGACCAATTCTTTGTGACCCCATAGCTTGCCAGGCTCCTCTGTCCATAGAATTCTCCAGGTCAGAATACTGAAGTGGGTAGCCATTCCCTTCTCCAGGGGATCTTCCTAACCCAGGGATCAAACCCAGGTCTCCCACATTACAGGCGGATTCTTTACCATTATCATTTTTTTTTTTTTTAAGTTGAAAATATCTTAAACATGCTCTTAGAAAGATTAGAGAAGGAACATTTCACCTGTAGAAGTCTTGAGTATTTTTTTTTTTTTTTAACAACTCCTCAACCTTTCTAAGCTTGAGTTCTGTGGCTAGTTGGAGTTTTATCACCTTGCACTTATCTTTGTTCATGTCTGGACACTGCCAAAATTTAATAACAGTGGCATGATTATGGTTTGTCCTCCATTCCCACATCACCTCCATCCCACTCACCCACAGAAAGGATGAAAAATACCATGAAATCTCGTGTTGTTAATCCACTCAGCTTTCTATAAAACAATTGGGAAGTACCTAATTATATGCCCAGATAGGTGGAAAGTGTGTTGAGCTGAGAGTGAGATGATCTAGCTTCTAAGTCTTGGAACAGCTCTTACCAAAGTATATGACTTCCTCACTTCTTTCCCATCTTTTGTACTGTTGCCATTGGTTAAACCAAAGAGTCTTGATAAAATAATAACTCACAATAAACACTTTAGTGAGCTAAGTATTTATTTAAAAGAAGCTGTACTTCTTTGGAAGTACAGTTCCCTTTTAGTTTAAAAGAACCTTCACATTTTAAAAGCTTTCATGTAGGAAGAGCCAGTCGTACATTAATTTCCTCACATTCATCATTTTCTATATGAATAAACTTCCTGTTTCTCTGTGTGTAGCAAAGCTGTTGGGATGCCTTCCCCTGTTTCTCCAAAGCTGTCACCAGGCAATTCAGGAAGTTATTCTTCTGGAGCCAGTAGTGCTTCAGCAAGTGGTTCTTCAGTGACCATTCCACAGAGGATTCACCACATGGCAGCCAGCTATGTTCAGGTTACATCCAACTTCCTCTATGCCACTGAAATTTGGGACCAAGCCGAACAGCTTTCCAAAGAGCAAAAAGGTAAGGAGGTCTCTGGAGAGACTCTGAAGGATGGAATTGTTAAAAAGAGATTTTATGGAATAGTTAAATTAAGTGTCTTGTACATTTAGTTTATTATCTAGTCTAGAGTTAATGACAGTCAGTTTGCTGATCTTCATGGCTTATCAATCATGTAAATGTACTAAGTTTTGTCAAAAAAATACCTTGCACTATAGTGGTGACACAGACCAAACAATAGTTTTGGTCTAAGATAAATATGGCTTTGTTCAGCCACATTTAATTGCAGCTTATACTATAAAAGTAATAAAATGTATAATCTGTCCTGGGACGGTTAAGGTAAATTTGGCTATGGGCAAAGGATTATATCCAGACATCTTATACATATGAGATATTTAATATATAAGAAAACATGTTTATACTGGATTTTTAAAGATATATTGGAAGAAACTTAGGTGATAAAAGAGACTATAAAATGAATAGCCTTCTGTCTAGCATTCTTTAATATTAGGTCATTGCACCTCATTATCTCCCAAACTAAGAACACTACGAATTAGGAAGTATTAAAGATCTTTGAAAAAGTACGGGATAAACACTTTAGTAGATGTTTTTGAGCAAATATGTGTATGTAGCATCTGTTCAGGCAGCTCCTTTGTAGAAAACTTTAAGTAGCCAATCAAGCAAGTATACTTTAGTCACAGAGTATATTTAAATATAATGCTTATAGCATCAGATGAAAATGAAAAATTCTGATCCCTAAAGAGGGGTAATGGTGGGAGGACGGTTGTGTTTTTAAAAACCTGATTTGTTTCTAAAATTTTAAATATTGTCAATACAACTCAGGAAAGGTTACAAGATGAAATTTTTAAGTTATCCCTGCATTATATTCTTCTCCCTGATGCCAGTTTTCTAGCATCATTTTTCCTTTCATCTCTCCATTCCTCCCTCCCTTTCCTTCTTCCTTTCCCCACTATTGTTTACATTCTTACTTGCCTGCCTGCCTACCTACATATTTTATGCTAATTTTCAAACACTGACTAAAGGGAAGAGAATGGTATAATGAACCCATGTACCTTTTACTCAACTTCAGTTTCAGCAATATAACATTTTGCTAATCTTGTTTTCTTTTCCCCCACCATCCCTCCTCAATGCCCCCCATCATATTTTTCTTTACCCTGGTATATTTTAAAGCTAACTCCTTTATGTCTTTTAAGACATAATCTCCCCGTAGATTTCCTGTTGTTTGAAATATGCCTTTTTTCTTTAAACAATTGGGTTTATTTCAAACAGGATCCAAACATTCATTGATCAATTTCTTATGTATCTTCCATTCTTCTATTTCTTTGGCGGGAGGGGCATGCCATTGATATCAAGGAGAAACTGTACCATAGAATGTGTCAAATTCTGGATTTTGCTATTTACTTCCTCATGGTATTGTTTAGCTTGCTCTTCTGTCCCCCTCATTTATACTGATAGTTATATCTTGACACTTGATTAGAGTCAAGTTCATTATTTTAGGTAAGAACTTTTCATAGGTGGAATTGAAGAAAGTAGGGAAAACCACTAGACCATTCAGGTATGACCTAAATCAAATTCCTTATAATTATACAGTGAAAGTGAGAAATAGATTTAAGGGACTAGATCTGATAGATAGAGTACCTGATGAACTATGGATGGTGGGGTGGTTTGTGACAATGTACAGGAGACAGGGATCAAGACCATCCCGTGGAAAAGAAATGCAAAAAAGCAAAATGGCTGTCTGGGGAGGCCTTACAAATAGCTGTGAAAAGAAGAGAAGCAAAAAGCAAAGGAGAAAAGGAAAGATAAAAGCATCTGAATGCAGAGTTCCAAAGAATAGCAAGGAGAGTTAAGAAAGCCTTCCTCAGTGACCAATGCAAAGACATAGAGGAAAACAACAGAATGGGAAAGACTAGAGATCTCTTCAAGAAAATTAGAGATACAAAGGGAACATTTCATGCAAAGATGGGCTCGAAAAAGGACAGAAGTGGTATGGACCTAACAGAAGCAGAAGATATTAAGAAGAGGTGGCAAGAATACACAGAAGAACTGTACAAAAAAGATCTTCACGACCCAGATAATCACAATGGTGTGATTACTCACCTAGAGCCAGACATCCTGGAATCTGAAGAAAGTGGGCCTTAGAAAGCATCACTACGAAACAAGCTAGTGGAGGTGATGGAATTCCAGTTGAGCTATTCCAAATCCTGGAAGATGATGCTGTGAAAGTGCTGCACTCAATATGCTAGCAAATTTGGAAAACTGAGCAGTGGCCACAGGACTGGACAAGGTCAGTTTTCATTCCAGTCCCAAAGAAAGGAAATGCCAGAGAATGCTCAAACTACCACACAATTACACTCATCTCACACGCTAGTAAAGTAATGCTCAAAATTCTCCAAGCCAGGCTTTAGCAATACATGAACCGTGAACTTCCTGATGTTCAAGCTGGTTTTAGAAAAGGCAGAGGAACCAGAGATCAAATTGCCAACATCCGCTGGATCATGGAAAAAGCAAGAGAGTTCCAGAAAAACATCTATTTCTGCTTTATTGACTATGCCAAAGCCTTTGACTGTGTGGATCACAATAAACTGTGGGAAATTCTTCAAGAGATGGGAATAGCAGACCACCTGACCTGCCTCTTGAGAAACCAATTAGAACTGGACATGGAACAACAGACTGGTTCCAAGTAGAAAAAGGAGTACATCAAGGCTATATATTGTCAACCTGCTTATTTAACTTATATGCAGAGTACATCATGAGAAACGCTGGGCTGGAAGAAGCACAAGCTGAAATCAAGATTGCCAGGAGAAATATCAATAACCTCAGATATGCAGATGACACCACCCTTATGGCAGAAAGTGAAGAGGAACTAAAGAGCCTCTTGATGAAAGCGAAAGAGGAGAGTGAAAAAGTTGGCTTAAAGCTCAACATTCAGAAAATGAAGATCATGGCATCCGGTCCCATCACTTCATGGGAAATCAATGGGGAAACAGTGGAAACAGTGTCAGACTTTATTTTTCTGGGCTCCAAAATCACTGCAGATGGTGACTGCAGCCATGAAATTAAAAGATGCTT
Organism: Bubalus kerabau; assembly: GCF_029407905.1. NCBI lineage: Eukaryota > Metazoa > Chordata > Mammalia > Artiodactyla > Bovidae > Bubalus > Bubalus kerabau. Next base: position 213,316,614 of record NC_073624.1, on the reverse strand, counting down.
ACTCCTTGGAAGGAAAGTTATGACCAACCTAGATAGCATATTCAAAAGCAGAGACATTACTTTGCCAACAAAGGTCCGTCTAGTCAAGGCTATGGTTTTTCCAGTGGTCATGTATGGATGTGAGAGTTGGACTGTGAAGAAGGCTGAGCACCGAAGAATTGATGCTTTTGCACTGTGGTGTTGGAGAAGACTCTTGAGAGTCCCTTGGACTGCAAGGGGATCCAACCAGTCCATTCTAAAGGAGATCAGTCCTGGGTGTTCTTTGGAGGGAATGATGCTAAAGCTGAAACTCCAGTACTTTGGCCACCTCATGCGAAGAGCTGACTCATTGGAAAAGACTCTGATGCTGGGAGGGATCGGTGGCAGGAGGAGAAGGGGACTACAGAGGATGAAATGGCTGGATGGCATCACCGACTCAATGGACGTGAGTTTGGGTGAACTCCGGGAGTTGGTGATGCACAGGAAAGCCTGGCGTGCTGCAATTCATGGGGTCGCAAAGAGTCGGACACAACTGAGCAACTGAACTGAATTGAACTGAACTCTATATTTCCTATTAAATCATACTATGAGTTGCTGCTGCTAAGTCGCTTCAGTCGTTTCTGACTGTGCGACCCCATAGACGGCAGCCCACCAGGCTGCTGTCCCTGGGATTCTCCAGGCAAGAACACTGGAGTGGGTTGCCATTTCCTTCTCCAGTGCATGAAAGTGAAAAGTGAAAGTGAAGTCACTGAGTCATGTCCAACTCTCAGCGACCCCATGGACTGCAGCCTACCAGGCTCCTCCATCCATGGGATTTTCCAGGCAAGAGTACTGGAGTGGGGTGCCGTTGCCTTCTCCGATACTATGAGTTATATAATGGTTATTCCTTTTTTAGTCTTAGTAGTATTTGACCATTCATCTGGTGTTTTCCTGATTCAGTTTGATGTAAACTTTAAAATGTTAAACTATTTAACTTAGGCTTTTAGCATCCATTAATGATTATCACCTACATGTGTTATTCCATTTGGAAATAGAAAATTTATCAGGAATTTATTAGCTGGAGTACTAGAAAGGAAATCCTTTTCTCCTCAACTGTTTGATTACTTCTTATCTTATATATGTATACTAAGGTCTTTATTATCATTGTGCATATAAAAACTGTCCTCACTGAGTCCTACATCCCTCTGTTTTCTCCCAGAATGGTGTTGGGATCAAATGTTAGGATACTGTCATTCTTTCCTCCTCTCTACCCCCTGCCTTACATACACATCAGTCTGATTTTGTTCACATAGAAAGAATCATGTCATTTCTATCTCTTACGTTTTTAAACTACTGTTTAAAACATGAGATTCAGTTCATTAAAGTTGCATGACATGATGACAGCAAAAAGATTGGACACAGGCTATTGTAAGTATCTAACTTCACAGGGGCTCTTATGGGGGAAACTTGCAGATAACAACATCCTGCATTTTCATACCACTTGCTTCTTATACAAAAACTGTTCACAGAGAATGTTTTGAGTAATAGTATAGTGTCAATACCTTGTATAATTAGGTCTCCATTTTAATCATGTTTGCTTTGTAGTAGCAATTTCCATCGGTGACATTTTGTTTATATGTGTAACTCTTAATTCCTGACCATATAGTCTTTATAAAATGTTTTGTGACTTAAGGAAAATATAACTTGATTGACTATGGGATGATTTGTTCTAAAGCATGAACAGTTACCATTTTAGTGCAGGAGGAAATGTTTTTTACTATAATTTATATGAATAGTTTTTTACGGTCTAGACTAAAAACTTTAAAGCACTGATTGAAAAGAGTGTGCATCATTTAATGAGTGTTTTTGGTTTTCTAGAATTCTTTGCTGAACTGGATAAAGTAATGGGCCCTCTCATCTTTAATGCAAGCATCATGACAGACCTAGTTCGTTACACCCGGCAGGGACTGCACTGGCTTCGCCAGGATGCCAAGTTGATATCCTGAACTGAACACAATCTCATTGCCTCTGATTTTCTCCACAACACTGTGTCATGTCACGAAGGAAAACTGCCATAACACACCACCTAGTTGACACTAAGAATGAGGAATGGTTTTCTCTTCCCTGGTTCCTGCATTTTTTTTTAATAACCCAAAGTCATGTCATTTGACCCTTCAATATTCCCAATATGAAAAATTATTTAAATACTTTTAAATCTGCAGCATGTTGATAGTTAGTTTCAATGATCTATAATAAGATTGAAATTTCAGTTGCAGTTCATTACTAATTTGTTGAAATTCTATTTATTTTAATTTTTTTAAGTTCCCAGATTGGGGCTAGTTTAAAACTTAGTTATTTCTGCCTATAAATTTACTCTGTTGAATATTTTATGTAAATGTTATGTAGACTTTATTTATATACTTTGGGAGCTTTGTTACCTAAAAGTAATGTCTTTTTGTGGTAACTCTTCTAAGAGTAAGAGTTGGTTTATCTAGAATAGGGACATGTTCTTTCTACACCTACTACCTGATATTACTTCAGATCTTAAGTACAATTTTATTATTGCAGAATTTATACTTAGTACAATATTAAGGATATTCTTCTACACATGGAAAATCACTTAGATATGAGAAGATGGCAGTCTACGTGAATGTAAAGTGAAATGTTTCTGATTTGGTATGCATTATTTCAAGAACTGTGAACATGTGTTAATAACACTATAGCAATCACAAGGTGACTGTAACTTGCATTTAATGCATTACAAAAGAGGGCAGGCAGACTTTCTAGGAGAAGCATATCGTGTGAAGGGTTTCATAAAAGGACAATCTTGAACCTTATGGATTTTATTAAACCATATGTTTGGTTGTTGTTGTTACTACTAATAATTTGACACTTAACTAAAACAGAGTAAGTTACTGTTGAACAAAGGATGATCCAACTCCTGAGGGTTGCTGCCTATATCTCTTTCATTGATGATGTTTGTAGGGTAAAATCTCTCTTCAGAATTTTAATTAAAAAATTATTTTCCCACACTAGACTGTGATGCTCCAGTAGGAGCATGCAGTGACTGATGTAAAGTGGCCTGGAGTTTTGGTGTGTGTGCTTTTTGCTATACAACTTAGGGTTCTAATGCCTGATATAGAGATGATGAATTTCACCTTTTAAACCTATCTTATGTTTACTACCTTTGTATTTTGAAAGCCTTCATCAATGATATATGTTTCTGATGGGATCAGAAAATTCGCACTAGAAAAGTACCTAACTTGTTTCAATGTGAGCTCTCTTGGGAAGGGGAGGGGAGCAGGAGTAGAGCTTAATAAGCCAGCTCTGTTAAGAGTTGTATATCAAAGTACCTTTCCCTTATAAGGTGCAGATAGGAGTTAAAGGTGAGAAATATACCTACTGTCTTTTGTTTTAGTGCCCCTATCATGTCTGGTGTGCCTTAAATCTTACCTTTAAATGAAGACTCTATGGATTGTTTACAGATGAAGTTTTACACTAGGAGCAGATCACCCATATGGTTGGTCTTCTGTAGTAATAATGTTAAATTCTCTTTCCTTTTCAGTTGTCCTTTAGGGTCACATAAAGATTAATTCTTTCAGAAAAGCTAATGCTTTGGTACATGACTTAGTCTAACCTATTGGGTAATGCTGCTTCAAAAAATAGTTTGTCCTCCCAATTCCAAAAATGAATCCATTCAATCAGAAAAAAGGATTGCCCTGTTATTTATAGATGATCGCTAAGGTTTGAAATGAGAAAGAAGGGATAGAAAATCTCTAAGCCCAGTGGTGTAGTGGCCCCTCTGTGTCTGAATCTACACTTATGAAGCTAGTTAACTTTTCTTGTCCTGTGGCCTCATCTTGAGCTTCTTAATGGTTTTGTACCTCAAGTTGTTTTTTTTTTGCATATCACTGAAGATTCAGATCCTTAATTTATGTTGAATTTAACAGTTTTCCCTTGGAGAAAATTGCCTCTGATATCTTGGTAATTTTATCTTAGTGTGTTTTAGAAACAGTTTTCCTTAAGAAGACAGCTTCTCTATGATCCATGGTGGTTATTCAGTAAGAAACTTGCCACAGTTAATCAAAGTAAATGTTTGCCCTGTTCTTCTCTAATTTCTCTGACTCTGATTCCTTAATTTTCTGTGATATCTTCGAAATGGAAAAAGTATCCTTAAAGCTTTTAGGCTTTCAGCAACAGCAGCCAGTGGGGCACTTCTGAGTTCCAGTGTGTTCTAGTCTCTTGTGAGTCCTGAAAGATAGCAGGAACATTTATTTCCCAGGTCACACTGATAATTTGTTAAAGCAGAATTTCCTGCATGTTTTATGGTGCTGTGCTAAAATATTCTGTCTCTAAAACTGTGTTAATTCTTGGGAAATAAGTTTTTCAAGCTTTTAATTGTGGAGGGTTTTTCCCACTGGGTGGTAATGGGCGATGGATCAAACTCCTTTTCTAAACAGTTGAATTTTCAGTGTAAAAGTCTGTGGAAACACCCCTCCCTCTTCTCTGTGTCCATCTCCTCAGAAGTTCTGTCTGTCTGCATCTGTTTCAGCACATACTTTGGACTCCTTTACAGGCGACCATTCCTCCTTCCTTAATAGGTGTCTTCAGTGTTCTCTAAATACTTAAAACTGATTTTGACAAGTAGCTAAAACTTACTTAGCCTAAGACTTGTATTTAATATAGTTAATTATAAAAATAGCAACTATTTTAAAAATTGTTCTGTTGACTGCTCTTAAGACCACACTTGTATGCCAGGAGGCAGCAGCCACACCACTGGCAACCAGCGAACAGATTACAGTGGAGGAAGTTGTCACATGGTATATAATATTGCCCAACCTAGGCTGGGCTGTGGGGAACACTCCCCTCCAGGTGATTCAAGTTTCCACAGTCCAGCCTAGGCCCAGCCTGACTGGGAAGCATTTAGCCCATTTCTTGCCTCAGTGCCACCTTTTTCTGGGCAAGTAGTTAACTGATTTTATAAGCAATGAATACTTCAGATAAATTCACAGCTGTAGTTGCTGCAGAGTAGAGAAGGTTGACCATCACTAGTTTAATTCTCCAATGTAAAAGCTGTCTAGAGTAATGTGTGCACATGCCCACACATGCCTGTGCTCTGGGGGGCTCTTGCACTGATGGATGCACAGGTGTCTGGGTTGCACTTTGAACGACACACTTGTGGCTTTATATTGGGTTTGCTGTTGTTTGTTGTTTTTTAATCGTTGTTTGTTTCTTTTCATTAAAGAAAGGTCTAATCAGCTAGATCAGACAGCATCATTTTTGTATTTAATGACAATGACTTTGAGAAATTACCTTATTGAATAAGCTTGTGTTGTGAAGCAAGAGCCTGCAAAACACACCTGTTGTAAATGAACGTTCTGGCTCTGGAGGCCAGCAGCACTCTGTGGAGTTTCAGAGTAGTCTGTAGTTGCTCCAGTCAGTGATGCCTAGTTGTGTAGAGGAGAGGTACGCTGTGCACTCTTCTAAGTGTGAGGGTATGCAACTTTGGATTTTAAAATTATATACACATACACACTTTATATATATGTATGTATGTATGAAAACATGAAATTAGTTTGTCAGAAATGTGTGTGTTTAGTATTTTAGCTTAGTGCAACTATTTCCACATTATTTATTGATCTAAGACACTTTCTTGTTGACACCTTGAATATTAATGTTCAAGGGTGCAATGTGTATTCCTTTTAGATTGTTAAAGCTTAATTACTATGATTTGTAGTAAATTAACTTTTAAAATATATTTGAGCCCTTCCGTAGTATTATAGGGCTCATACAGGGTGGGAAGGATTTTAATTTTCCAGTTGCTAATTGAACAAAAGGGCCTCATTATGTACTTTGAATTATAGAAGTTTGCCTCTGGATCCCAGGAACATCTACTGGGAAGGATGTTTTAGGCAGATTGTGAAGATTGTTTTTTAATCCTAAGTAGATTGCAAAGCAAAACATTTCAAATCCATCTAGATTCCTATAACTCATATTCCCTAATTATGTGGAACACAGATTTCATTTCAATTTCATGTATCTATGTGTTGGAGAGGCAGAATTTTTTCCAATAATAATATTGCACATCTAAGGTTGCTATTCAGTAATATAAATAGAAGAGATAAGCATTGAATGACTTAGAATATATAGTGACAAGAGGCCAAATTGTTCATGTTTGTGAGCATTTCTTTCACATATTCACTAATAGAAAAATTCATTTTAGACCCCTAGACCCTATAACTAAGCCGACAACTGATAGGAAGTAAGTTATTAATAGTTGGTAAACCAATTGCAGATTCTGTTCACTCAAACCATATGGTTAATTAAAAAGAACTTACAGTCTCCCGAAAAGCGAATGGAAAGAATATCTTCTTTTTTTCTTTTTGATGGCATTTGGTCACAGAATAAGGCATTAGAGTTAAGTCTAAACCAATCTTTAAGCAACGGAAAATAGCAACCCAAGTAATCGTTGACTTTGGGGAATGTAATGAAGTAATGAAGTTGACTTTGGGGAATGTCAGCTTTGACCTCTCCTTGCCCACCATTCCTCAGCTAAGCATAAATTCCCATTCTTAAAAAGAAACAGCCAAAAGGTGCTCTAATTTAGAGCATGGGGGAAAAGCTCCCACCCAGAAATTCTAGTAATACTCTGTTTTGACCTCTTACTGCTCCCACATGGGGTTTCTTTATAGCTTTTTACCACTGGAATTTTCTACCTGCTATGTTCCTCTCTGGAAAACATCTATTTGGAAATGCTGCCTTTCAGATCAATGCCATAATTATCCATGCTGTTGAGTTTATTGTTGCTGTTCAAGAAGTGTCCCCATTTTACAACTTCATGCACACACCTGGCAGATCATTGACATGAGCATTCAACAGTACTGGGGTCGAGGTGGGGTGGGAATGGGCAGGGCTCACCAACAAAGCTGGCCCAGGTGGCAGTGCCTAAAAAGGTGTCACCTTTGAGGACCAGATGTGGGGTTGGTAAGCACAGTTATGAAAATTTCTATCCAGCCTCCGTTTTGAATGGTTTTAAGAAATTTTGTATATGGAGGACATAAATACTTATATATTTATTGAAAATCCTTTTTTTTTTTTTTAATTAAAATTATTTGGTGAATAATGGTTTGATACTTGGGGAGGGTTTTGGAGGGGAGGTAATGCCACTGATAAAAGCCTTGTTGATTCTGCAGAAAGGTACTGTTAGTGTCTGATAGGATGCCTTTGTTTTATACATGATCCAAATCTTTGTTTTACATTTCTTTTATCCAAAATATTTAGGCATCTGACATTTTCAACCAAAATTTCAATTATATACTGTGATTTTTATTTGTTGCAATACATTAAAATTTCAGAGGTACTTTGGGGCTCAAAAGCTAGGATTTCTAAGTCAGTATGTGCATTTCACGTAATAAAGCTGTTAATGGTGAGCAAAGTATTATATACTAACTAGATTTTTCCACATCTGTATAGTATATTATATGTATTTTGTGGTATTGAGATTATAGAAAGTTTAGAGTGTCAAACATGCGTTTAATGTGTATTTTTAAACAAATTTATGGCAATTAAAATATTTGGAGACAAGGGTATCACATTTCAATTTGTAAAGATCTTTTTAACTCTACTGTGTCATTAAGATGCTTTGTATAATGCCAAACCATAGCTGGAGAAACTAAGTTTAATAAATATCAAATAGATTTTCTGTATTAAAGTTTATAAACACTGTTCTGTCTATACTTTTTAACTTTTACTTTGCCCTTTCTGTGTACTTTCTGTTTTGTATATTAGGGTCCAGTGCTAATCTTCTTTTAAAGTCTGGTCCCACCAGTCCAGGTCTTAATTTCTGATTACAGAAATTCTGTGGAGAAGGAAATGGCAACCCACTCCAGTACTCTTGCCTGGAGAATCCCATGGACAAAGGAGCGTGGTGGGCTACAGTCCATGGGGTCACAAAGAGTCAGACATGGCTGAGCAACTAACACACACAATGATGTAAAAACAGACTACAGTTTATTTTAAAAATAAACTCACAGGACAGCAAACAAAAAATAAAATTCTGAACTGGCTGGCCATGGGTCCCTCTGCGTAGATCATAATTCTCCCTGCTCCAAGAGAAATCTCATACACATCCTTTTTGTTATTCTTGGTGGCTTGGGCTTTGTTTCATTTAACTAGGTTTTTCTTCTGGTTCTCTGTGTTCATAGACAAACCAACATTGCCTGTCTTTGCACCTCACTGATACGTTCTTTACATGCAATGAAGGGTTAAGATCCAGGGCCATGGTTTATGAACTTGCTGAGGTTAATCACTGCTGCTGCTAAGTCACTTCAGTCGTGTCCGACTCTGTGCGACCCCATAGACGGCAGCCCACCAGGCTCCCCCATCCCTGGGATTCTCCAGGCAAGAACACTGGAGTGGGTTGCCATTTCCTTCTCCAGTGCATGAAAGTGAAACTGAAGCAGCTCAGTTGCGTCCGACCCTCAGCGACCCTATGGACTGCAGCCTTCCAGGCTCCTCCGTCCATGGGGTTTTCCAGGAAAGAGTACTGGAGTGGGGTGCCATTGCCTTCTCCAGGTTAATCACTAGCTATTACTAAACTTTTGCCTTTAACCTGCCATTGTGTTTTTATTACCTGAAGAAATGTTAACTCTCACTGCAGTTTCCAGATTAAGAAGTTAACACATTATCATTAGGCAATGCTGGGTTTTCTGTAGTATACAAAATGAATCCTTCCCCTCAAAAGTGTGAATTCCAGGCTGCCAAAATTGCAGTTTGAGACATTTAATAGTAACCATAGAAAAATAAACTCTTTTAAGTTAACAAGTTTAGTTATGCTTATCTACATATCAACATTCTAAGAAGAAACGGAGACCAATTTAAAGCGTATATCTGTCTTCAAACATTTAAAAACAAGATTGCTTTACTTAAGTGTCTCCAGCCAAATGCAGTTAATCAATATTCCATAGAACGGAGCATTGTTGTAGGTAAGTGCTGTCCTCTTTTTCCCCTGGTGTGTACATCATTCCTGGGCCACACTTAGGGAGCAGCGTCTTTTTCTGAGGGAAAAGAAAGGTGATTTTTAAGACAAAGGTCTAGCAGTCCCCAGAGCCACCTCTGCCGCATTTCCTTCCTGTGCTTGATATCCAGTCTCAGGGTAGAGCAAAAAAAGGAAAGGTATCACTCTATCAGGGTACCTGTTTGGAGCTGTTCTTGGCTCTTAACTCTTGAGGGACTGTCCTCCATGGAGCCCCTATCGCTAGCCCAGGCAGTCCTCCACCCCAGTTTCGTTATTAGGTATGTATGTGCTGATCTCTCCTCTGTCCAGCTTCCCAGGCCTCTTGGGTCCAGCCAGCCCTGCTCACAGGTTTGTGGAGTACCTGCATAGCCTCGTGATACATTCAGAATCATCCCGACAGGAGGCTCCAATGGGCCTGAGGGAAACCGCTCTCCAAAATGGGGTCATTCTCCTCGGCCTTCTCTTTGCTGAACTCAGTTCTGGTATTGGAGAGCCATCTACCTGTAGGGCGAAGACATAGCCACCTCAGGTGTAGAAGAGTTGAAACCTTACTATTTATCTTAGAATAATGATCATCACCCCACCCACCCTCACCCCCAGATGCTGTAGACTCAGAGCAGAGGGGTCCATTCCTCAGGACTGAGTCTGGCTCTCAAGTTCTGCCTACAGTTCCCCCTCCACCCCTGCCATCCCCCACACACCCACATACATATCCTGCCCTTACCTGGGCTAACAGCAACAGGCAGATCATGAGGACTGCAAAGAGTTTGAGATGCCACATCTTGATAGGATCCAGGAGCCTGAAGGGCTGGGCACAGTACCCACTTCTTTTTATAGACAGACCCACCTCTTTTTTGGTTGCCAGGTAAGATGGGGGCAAAGTTTATGTTTGCAGTCAAGGTCAGTTTAATAAGTTAATGTCTACCAGAGAGGAATGTGTTCAAGGCCTGCCTCTCAGGCACGTATTTACTGATCCCTCATCTGGACTTTGATTGTGTTGCTGGCTCAGACTTTTTCACCCATTTTACCAAAAGTCAGCACTACCTCCTCCCCTTTGAAAAGCCACGTGAAGCCATTGAGGGAGACCAGGCACCTAGCCACATTTTCATTCCAAAATAGCTCAGTGAAATCACTAATCAAAATAGAATTCTCCTAATGAGTTCTTTAGAAACAGTGCTGAGTCCTTTCAGCTTATTTAGGAAAGAAGCACTGATGTCTTTTGTTACAGGCAATTGGATATGGCCCTTATCTCCCTTCTGTGGAAGATGTATGTGGGAGGATGCTTCAGCCAGACTTGCCTACAGTGCCCCAGATCCTTGTTTGTATAGATTAACTGTCTCTCTAATTATTTGTTCCACATCATTTGTCTAGAAAATGGAAACCCAGCAGCAGAAAATTCAAAGTCCGACCTACCTGCTATCTCCCAGGGGAAGGGCAATCAGGACTGATATGTTTCAATTATGGGCAAATAAGTATTGGTTGACTTTGTTTCCTTCTTTAAAATTTGAGGAAATAGCAGGGCCTCCTAAGTCAGTGAAAGCTTGACAGTGGTGACAGATATTGCAAACCTTGAATTACTAGCTTTCCTGCCAGTACATGACTGAACCTTTTACAGAGCACATCCATCAACTTCAGGGAAGCCGGCATAGGGCTGAGAACTCTCCAAAGCCCAAAACATCTGTCACCTTAAGTAGGAACCACTGCAATCCCTAAACCATGAGTAATTATGGGTACTCGTTAAGTGACAGATATTTTAATAAGTTTGTAGAGAAAGGTATGAATTTGAATTCTGTGAAAAAGGAGATATATAGGACTTCAGATCTTCCTTTGATCTGGAGGAAAAAGCCAAGAAAGGCAACAAGATTTTTATTTTCTGCCTTGTCTCTCCCTGAACATTTGGCTGATACCTCTTCCCTAAGCCCTTTTCATCTTCACAGGTTGGATATGGCAGGTGTGCCTGTTCCCCAAGAAAAAGTGGTGGAGATGTGGCACAGCTGAAGGTACTACAGGACAGTCACCAATCCTCTTGCCAAGGAAGTAAAGGGGAGTGTGGTAGACCTCAGGACCTGCATAATGGGTAGGGTAGGACCACAGATCATCCATCTGCCTGTTCCCAGTCCTTTCAGGACCAGGCCAGGCCTGGAGACAGACGCCATTGCTTGCACTTAAGGAACATGGAGAAGCAGACCTATGCCAAACTCACCCAACCAATCCTGAAAGTTTGAGACTAATTAGCTGTTCCTTCCCTTTACTTCTGTGCTTCAATACAGAATGACCTCAAGTAGGGGCTTAACTAGGAACTTCTGTGGGATGGAGAAGAGGCTGTGAGGTGACCTAGTGAATATTGGGTAAGAACAGAAATCTGATGAAGTAAGCAAAAGCCTGAACAACGTGATAGCCTAGAGCCAGTTGGGTCTGTGGGCTGAGGGCCAACCTCCCCTTAACAAGCCTACAGTGATGTGCCAAGTGGGATGTGGAAAGGGCTTATTCCCAAGATGGATGCTTTCTCCCAGTCCTCCATTTCTGCCATCCTGTACTTCAGGCAAAATCAAAGTAGCCTGTTAACTTACAAAGCCAATACCACAGCCAAGGGAAAGGCCTGGGGCTTTAGGGCCCCTCTTTGTAGGGGGAATAAAGGACTGGCTATCCATCATCATGGGTGTGACAACACTGCAGAAGCCTTTGTGGCCCAAGCCTCTATCTTGTATGCCATCCCTCCTCCCAAAAAAGATCCATTAGTTACTGCCCATGGAGGAATCACTGTGGGGAGAGTATTTCAATATGTGTCTACACTAACCCGGTAGTTGTTTTATTTAAAGTCAAACTTTTAAAAGCAAAGTGGCATCCAGACAGCATTCAGCTGAAGTGACAGAATTGTCCAGATGTGGGCATGGCCATCCCACATCCCTTGAGTAGCTGTGAAGGCCTATTCCTGAAATTAAAACATAAACATTTTAAAAGTGCAGGGGCTCTGTACAATCAAGTATTTTGCTGAATGAATCAACATAAGAGTACATGTTCCTTTCTCCAGCAGAAAGGTCTAAGCAGCCATAAGAAGAAATGCTTGGCTGGAAAGCAGAAGCCAGAGACCTACGTAGGTTAGCTGACCAGAAGCCAGCCCTGCCCCTCTTTGGGCTTTAGTCTCTTGTGTCAATGAGATGGATGGGAGCACCTCTGTGAGGCCTCTCAGGCACTGACATGTGGGGTTTCAAATGATTAATTTACAAGAAGAAAGACACGCACGGTTGATAGCTTACAGCTTGGTAACTCTGAATACAACTCCAAGGGATTTTCTGTTTCTGAAGTTAAGTGCCTAGGATGAAATGGGAGACCGAGCGGGTAGCTACATGAACAGCTGTTTGAAACACATTCCAGGCGGAGGGAAGATCACGAAGGGCTTGACAGTAATTGGAAACTTTTTTGCTGTCCCTAAGTAGGACATGCCTAATGAAAAATGAAAGACTGAAATGGAAAAACTTTTCTGGGTAAAACTTCAACAGAGTATATTTGCTCAATTGCTGGCTAGAACTGGCATTGACTTCTGGGCCTGCATCTCTGGCAACGTGTTGGTTGATGGAAGTGTCCCCTTCACAGCATTATGCAGACCAGAGATAAATGCCTTTGTGGGAGCAGGAGCATTGCTGGGGAAAAGGAGGGCTAAATGAAAAAGTGATTGTGCCCCAGCAGCAGGTGAAGGAGCCACACCTGGGCTGGAGGTTCCAAGTGGATCCTCTATAGAGATAGAGGCCCATAACAGTGGTCCCTCTTAAGAGACCACCCATTTTCAGTTTCTTTATGAATTTCTATAGATAGAATAGTCCATAAAATGATCCCAGATCCCAGTCATGTACAGGTGTACTGAGCTGTAATTCATATTCCACACCACTACCACTACCCCCACCCTCCAGGACCCTACTACACAGAACTCTGAGTCACCAAACACAGAGAGGGAGGTCCTTTAGTGAGGGACAGGCTTAAAGCAGTGCTTAACAATTTTATCTGGAAGTAGAAGCTTAGTGCATGGAAAGGCTTCTAGGACAGTCTTCTCAGTAGAGCACTACTGGGATAAAAGATTTCAGACCAAAAGGCTCAGTACCTAGTCTAGACTAAGAAAGGGTTAAGTTTGATTTGGGGCTGGAATCTCCAAAGCACTCAAAAGAACCAGAAATAAGTCTAAAATGAAGCAAAGATGGGACAAGGGTGGCCATGCCACCTAGGAAGCTTGGGGCTAGAATTGGAGGGAAAAAAGAAACCGAGATCAATGGCCTGTCAAGGGAGTAGTCAATCCTCCCCTGGCCCATGAACCTGTTCAGACTATGCAAGATTAAGAATGGGTATATTTACACCTTAAGTTCACAGCTTTCATCAGATTCTCAAAGGAGACTATGACCCAAATATGTTGCATATCAGGCAGTGAGCCCTGGGAATAAACTTGGACAAGAAGCCAAACAGGAAAATTACAGTTTGGTGAGGCTGATTTTCATCACACACTTCTGTTAGGCCTGCACTACCTTACCAGACTCTTACATTTCAGTTACTTCAGCCCTGTGGCTTTGTCTTAATATACCTATTTTATGGGTAAGCAGTTCATAGCTCAAGAATGAGGGTTTCTTGCCTTTACCACACATTAGGGAAGCAAGTTAAAAGGATATGGGCCCCAGGTCTATTAGTCTCAGCTGTACCTCCTTATCCTGGCTCACAATCAATGCAATCTCCTAATACCTTATAGATTTTTGAGGTAGTTTTGGTTCATGAAAGGCAGGAATAATCGAGTAAGAAGGAAAGACACAGCCTGAGCCAGAAGCTGACCTACTCTGTGGAACTGCTGCTCTGGACCAGCAGGACAGCTCCTTAGAAGGAAGTTTCTAGAAATGGAGTAGGGAACGAGAAGCATAAACTGCCAACACCTACCCCCACCATCTCCTAGGTGAAGGGAAAAGGGTAATTTTTCCGCTAGAAAGATAATTCAAAGGCTCTAAGACAGGGGTGAACACTTTCCATAAAGGGTCAGAGTAAATACTTTAGGTTTTATGGGTCATACATGGCTAAAAAGCACTTTCAGCAACCTGGTACAAACATAGTCAGTTTGCTGACCTCAGTTCTAGAGGCAAAGGAGTCACCTCACCTCTTCCTTTGATAGCTATCATGTAGAACAGCATAGCTTTAAGAACAGAAACTTCAGTGCCAGATTCTACCATTCACTAGTTGTATAATTTGGGGCAAATTACTTAACCTGTCTGCCTGTGTCATCTGCAAAATGAGTGTAATGGTGATACTTCAAAGCTACCTGTGAAGGAAAAAAACACCAAAGGTAGCTGTGAGGTTTAAAAGACATTATTTGCATAAAGGGCTAACAATACCTGACACAGTAATTACTAGATTTTATTGTCAATATGGAAGCAGTGGGCAGGGAGTTAACATTCCCTACAGTTGATGCCACCCACAACTCTTCAGTTGCAGCTACAGTCTTGTAGATTACAGAACAAGGGGTGAGCCACACTCCTTCCCAAACTCAGACTAGCCAAAATGGTTCAGGAATCATGCTGGGGAGGGGAGTTTATGAACTTGAAAATTGGCAGTCACATCCAAGGACTCTGCTTACACAACACACAAAATCACAACAGTGAAGCCCATAAGTTTATTGTGTCTTCAAGACACTACAATATACACTCCTCTCCCAGAGAAGGGTCTTTCAGAGACAAGGAACCATTATCCAGATGAGTTGCTTATTTGTCATTTTCATAGGCAGCTGGATTCTTCCTCTTCGATTTCTCAAACTCCTGCGTTCCCCATGTGTAGACAAGATAGAACACTACGAACGCTATAAAAATAAATGAGAGGAAGCAGTGAGCACATACAAGGCACATGGATCCGTTCTCTTTTCTGATTCACCTTATATTCTGCTTTCCTGTCTCTAGTTCTTAAGAAATCACTCTTAAACCAGATGATCAAAAAGCTTACGCTACAAACCCATTTTTTAGCTGTGTAAAAGAAAGGGGTTTATCCAGGAAAATTGTGAACAGTGACCAAATCTTCCCTATCGCTCCCCTGTTGCACATTTTAAAATGCTTTAAAAACTGAGGTCAAATTCACATAGCATAAACTTCATCGTTCAACCATTTTGAAATGTACACTTCTGTGGGTTTTAGCAAAGTCAAAATGTGCAACTATCATCACAATCTGCTGCACCTTTAACACAAAACAGTTCACTGCTAGGAAAGAAGTGGGTAAAGGTGACCTCAGAGGGAGACACTGGAATCACACAAGTGACCTTGAGCCAGTCATTTCTCTGTGACCTAACTCCTTTATCTGTAAGATGGGGAGGACATGACCAGTTCAACGGCATTCAGGACTATTGAAAGAGAAAGCGTGTTTATAGCGAGCTGCAGAGTGCTCACTGAGGGGACCCGCAATACCCTCTGTGGATGGGAGTCTAGCCCCTCCGCCCGGCCAGGGCACTCACGCGGCGCGACGCGAAGGATGCACGCCCGAGTTCGGCGCAGAACGTTGGGGATGCCCTTGCTGAAGTAGTGCGGAAAGGCGCGCTGCTCGAAGGGCGACAAGCTGTAGGTGATCACATGCCGCACCCGTGTCAGATGCCCAAACTGGCGGCCCATGGTCGCGGCGGCCTCTGCAAGACGGACGGAGGACAAGCGTTGGACTCAAGCCCGGGACTTGCCGCCGTCAACCCGAGTCCTTCCGCGGCGCTCCTCATCCCCTCAACCCAGAATGCAACCCCACCCTCCAGGGGTCCCCGAGACCGCGCGATGCGGCCCACTCACACACCGAGGTCACCTCGCCGCCACACCACAGGACCCTCCGGCTTCCGTCCACCACTTCCGGTAGGATCGGACGCCGCGCCAGGAGGCGGTGAGGTCACTTCCGGGAGAACTAGTTGCCGACTGTCTCCAGGTGACGGCGCCATAGCCCCCAGTGCCGAAGAGACGTGCCCCCGCCGCGTGACGTGAAGTGGGCGGTGCCTGCTCTGGGGTGGGGCCAAGCGCCTCTGGGCGGGCTCTGGGGTCCCGGGGCGCCCCCCACCGGATCCGCTCAATCTTCTCCTCGGTTCCCGGCTTTCCTCGGAGCCTCAGGAAGGGGCCGAAACCGGACGGATTAAGAGTAGAAGAGCGAGGGGCCTGTCAACCTCGGGAGCTGCCCTAGGGTCGGGTGTCCTGGCGCGGTGGAAGGCGTCTTTGAGGCCGCCGCCTGGCAGTCAACGCGAGGTTTTGTACTGTCATGTCCAGTAAGCTGGAACCGGAATCGGCTATGGTCAGGCCCTCAGCGACCGCAGGACCCGAATCAGGGACACGAATCTGAGACTTCTCTTGTCAGCCACCGGATTAGAATCCACTGGCAGGGTGTAGACTTTCCCGAGAGATAATAAAAATGTTTCCATTTAGCCACAGGAGTCCTCAGGTACTAGTCCAGCAAATGATGAGCAGCTGTTAGTGATTGTAGGAGGGAAGAGGCAACCCCCATCGCAGCCGGCTTCGCCCTGACAGAGTTCTGCCTGGGGCCGAATGCCAGGTTGCCCACTGTTCACTCCACTGCCCAGGAGGAAGTCAGGAGCGTCGCGTGTGAGGCGATGCCATTTTCGGAAAGTGCTTTCTACTTAAGGATACTGCTGTCCTATACAGCTGACTGACTTTTCCACTTGATGCAACGTGTCTGTAAATGTTTTTTTCATGGAATTACTGGCCATGTGTAATCTAGGACTAAGTTCTCATTCAGCAGTTTGGGTGTGTTTTATAACCCTCCTTGCCAGATCCGAGCCAGGGAGGTTTGGCAGACAATGAACTTAAAATTTACCAGTATACCTCGGTTTTATCAGCCTGGGTACTGCACAGACTGGTTCTGTATCTTACACGGTGAATATATTCAGCTCTTAGTGCACCCATGTCTCATTTATCTGAAACATAATCTCTAACCTGATCTTAGCTCAGAGGCAAGAACATAAATACTTACACAGGTAAGAATAAAAATACCTAGCAAATTCTCCCACCATTTGAGTGATTAATAAAAAGCAAACCTTTCATTTATTTTCTAGCACCTGAAAACGTCTTTAAACCTTTCAATTAAAGTATGCATAGATGAATGTGCAGACCCAAATAAAGGCATCAAGATATACTTTAAAATGAGCCAAGATTAAATGTGATGTCCTCCTTTTTAAAACATATTGCAGTATTCCAAGTACATATCCTTATAAAGCTGAGAGAACTAGGCAAAATAACAGTTCTCTGCTCTCTGGAATCTCAATTCCAGTTGTGAATTTCTCTCACCCTCCAAATCAACATGCAGTAAACAAATATTCTAAGCACCTGGAAGTAGGAGAGGTGGTACAGATGCAGGGAGAAGAGTAAACCCAATACCATAAGTTGCATACAAACAGATCTGGATATCATCATGAATCATTAGCTTTTCCACATGCCTTGGAAGTTTCAGCAAGCACCTAGGGAACATTTTAAGAATCCTAATCTCTCTCAAGAAATGGGCGGCTTTTTTTTTTTTTTTAAAGATCACTCCTCACTTTCTCTTAGCCTTTCAGCTACATAGCTAGTCCATTAACTTAAGAGATTTTAAATAAATGCCAGGGGAAAGGAAAAGGAAAACTATATGACCAAGTAAATCTGTATCTAATTAGGACAAACTGGATGAATAGGGTGTTGTCAGCTGATAAAAATTATCCTCAGCTAAGCATCCTTAAGGTCTGATTACAGAAGTGAACCTAGCCCACCCACACACCTAAAGTTTATTTAAGAGACCAACTGAGGCTCTTCCTGGTTTTTAGGCAGAAGACTGGTATGGGGAAATCTGTTCCTTGCTAATTCTTCCAAGCCATGGCGCTTCCCAACAAATTCTTCCTTTGGTTTTGCTGCTTTGCCTGGCTCTGTTTTCCTGTTAGCCTTGATTCTCAGCCTTCTAGGGGAGAAGCTCAGATTGTAGCTAGGACTGCGTTGGAATCTGAGGCTGAGACTTGGTCCTTCCTGAAGCATCTAGATGGGAGACACAGACCTGGTCTCCTTTCCCCTCTCTTAAAGTTTCTGTATGATGGGCACAGGGAACCCCCCAGGCTTCAGCCAGATGACAGAGCTTTGAGCTACATGAAGAGGCTCTATAAAGCATACGCTACCAAGGAGGGGACCCCTAAATCCAACAGAAGCCACCTCTACAACACTGTTCGACTCTTCACCCCCTGTGCTCAGCACAAGCAAGCTCCTGGGGACCAGGCTGCAGGTGTGTGGGAGCAGATTGGTTAATGGGTGGAGGGAAGAAGAAAGTCTTTTGCATTTCAGTTACATAAAGGAGTTGGCCCTTGCTCCTTGACTTTCATTTTACTTTGCTTGGTACTCAATATCCAAATCCAAACAAACCTGGTACTTGATCTTACTGTTTTTTCCTAATGCCCTCATGGGTTGATGTAGGCTAAATCTCTTGCTAGAAGAGATTTAATGGGCCTAAAGCCTGGGTAGAGTGCTGCTGGAGGTTAGCATCTTGTCCAGGGTCACAAAATCAGGACTGGAAAAAAGGTATTTTGACTTTGTTGCATATTCTTTCTAGTCTACCAATGTTGGCCTGGACATGAACCTACAGTACCTCTTTCAGCTGTTGGTGTACTTTAGTAAACAGGATGTTTTCCCCACGTTTGTTGCTTTCTGTGAGAGGAAAGCTTAAGTCCTTATGTGGAACAGTAGATCCATACAAGTACAATGTGTTAGTCAACAATCTTGTGTGTGTGAGAGAGATGGGAGCAGTGCTATTTTAAAAAGAAAAAAAAATTATATTCATTAGTTCGTGACTTACAGAAAACCCTTCTAACCCAGCAGGTCATTTGTGGCTATCTTAAACCCTTTCTCCTTCCTTGATGTCCTGTTTTGTTACAGTGGGTTTAGAGCTTCCATTTGTTGTCAGTCTCAAGTGTTCCAAATTAACTTAGACAAGTACTTTTTCTTTATTGATTCTGCCGGTAAGAACTTAGAATGTTTTCTTAACAAGCCTAGCAAGTGTCTTTTGATAGTTTTCCTCTTAAAGACTTTCCAAGAGAAAAATACTGCTTTCCTTTTTAGCTTTCTCTTTGTTTGGAGCAAGTTATTAAGATTCTAAAACTTCAATATATAATGATTCCCTCTTTTAATTCACCACCAAAGCTATTCTGAATTTCTGGTGATCCAGCAGTAAGTGCTGAGACTTAGATATAGTACAGATAACTTGCTTTTTCTTTATAACCCCTATCCCACCCTGACGTTTAAGGCTTGAGAAAGTGGGGGGAAAAGGGACAGAAGCACATTCTGAGGTACTGATGCCTTGATTTGACTTCCTGTTATATATGGCATTACTGTTGGATTGTTTTTCTTCTCAGGAACCCTTCCATCAGTGGATCTGCTGTTTAACCTGGATCGTGTTACTGTTGTGGAACATTTATTCAAGTCAGTCTTGCTATATACTTTCAACAACTCCATTTCTTTTCCCTTTCCTGTTAAATGTATATGCAACCTGGTGATAAAAGAGCCAGCGTTTTCTAGCAAGACTCTCCCTAGAGCTCCATACTCATTTACCTTTAACTCACAGTTTGAATTTAGAAAGAAATACAAATGGATTGAGATTGATGTGACAGCTCCTCTTGAGCCTCTGGTGGCCTCCCACAAGAGGAATATTCACATGTCTGTAAATTTTACATGTGTGAAAGACCAGCTGCAGCATCCTTCAGCACGGGACAGCCTGTTTAACATGACTCTTCTCGTAGCGCCCTCGCTGCTTCTATATCTGAACGACACAAGTGCTCAGGCTTTTCACAGGTGGCATTCCCTCCACCCTAAAAGGAAGCCTTCACAGGGTCCTGACCAGAAGAGAGGGCTGTCTGCCTGTCCCATGGGAGAAGAAGCTGCTGAGGGTGTAAGATTGTCCCGTCACCGGAGAGACCAGGAGAGTGTCAGCTCTGAATTGAAGAAGCCTCTGGTTCCAGCTTCATTCAATCTGAGTGAATACTTCAAACAGTTTCTTTTTCCCCAGAATGAATGTGAGCTCCATGACTTTAGACTTAGCTTTAGTCAACTGAAGTGGGACAACTGGATTGTGGCCCCACACAAATACAACCCTCGATACTGTAAAGGGGACTGTCCCAGGGCGGTCGGACATCGGTATGGCTCTCCAGTTCACACCATGGTGCAGAACATCATCCATGAGAAACTTGACTCCTCAGTGCCGAGACCATCCTGTGTACCTGCCAAGTATAGTCCTTTGAGTGTTTTGGCCATTGAGCCTGATGGCTCAATTGCTTATAAAGAATATGAAGATATGATAGCCACTAAGTGTACCTGTCGTTAACACAGACTCCTGTCAAGTAAAACCGTGAGTGTCCTGGCCAGTGTAAATGCCGTGCACCTGTCTGTGCCTTTGGGAGGAAGTTTCATGTGTCAAGTCTCTAACTGTACTACAGTGTGTGTTGTGTAAGGAGGACCCTGTATAGATTAGCATATTCTGTGGCATCTATCAATGTAAAGGAATAACAGCTGCCTTCCTCATGGCCAAATGTTTAAATGAAATGGATTTCTTTTGGAGAACTTTAAATTTTTTCCCAAGTAATTCTTTTTTCTTTTTGTAGAAGTCGTCTTTTTGATGTAAGAAAATGAAAAAACAATTAGCATAAATCTTGGGTGGAATTGCAGTTCTAGACAATTCATAGTCTTATTTAATGGAGGAATAAATTCCTGTGAGTGGCATAAATTTTCTGTGTGCGGTTTTAATTAAAGATTTGCTTTTAAATGGTCATTTGAGAGGGAGAGGAAGTGTGTCTAAGAGCTAGTCTTTACTCAACTCAACTTACTATCCCTTTTTCAGAGTTAGAGAGACTAACTCTCTACCTAAATTAGACTAGAGAGTATACAATATATTGGGCTTCCCTGGTGGCTCAGTGGTCAAGAATCTGCCTGCCAGGGCAGTAGATGTAGGTTCAACCACTGGAGAAGGAGATGGCAACCCATCCAGTGTTCTTGCCTGGCAAACCGAGAAACCTGGCAGGCTATATAGTCCATGGGGTCACAAGAGTCAGGCATGACTTAGCAACTAAACAACATACACTATAACCCATTTCTGTTGGGTTAGTGATTGGTACTAACTGTGCACCTTAGATGGCTTTATTTAAAGGAAACAGCCTTGCAAATTTTCCCAAGAAATTGCAGAGTTTAAGATTTTTAAACATATTTTCTCCTCTGTATATTTAAAACTCTGAACCTTTGGAAGGCAGTCAAGAAGCGTTTTTTTTTCTTAGTTTGGTTTTGTGGCTTTCCCTCAGCTCCCATCACTCCACCCCTGCAGGTTTTTTCCAGGTGAATTTACACTGTTAGCACTAAATTAAGCTGGCAGTGACCAGGTTATATTACAGAGCAGGCCTTGTTTGTATATGAGGGCTTTTATGTGGGTTTTCAGTAAATCTACCTTGAAAGAGACCTGGAGACGGGGAATCCAGGGTTGAGCAGTGATTTCTGTTTCCGAGTTTGTAAAACCCTCATCTACAAATCAAAAGTACCTCCAAGATGCAAGTACTTCTCATTCTTGTAAATGATCTTTGCTTGGTGCCTAGTGTCTAAGGAAGTCAGCTGGGATTTTGATAGAGATTGTGTTGAATCTGTAGATTAGTTTGGGGTGTATTGCCATCTTAACAACATCAAGACTTCCAATCCATGGGTGTGGTGGATCCATTTATTTAGATCTTCAGCTGGTAAAGAATCTGTCTGCAATGCGGGAGACATGGGTTCGATTCCTAGGTTGGGAAGATCCCCTGGAGAAGGGAAAGGCTACCCACTCCAGTATTCTGGCCTGGAGAATTTCATGGACTGTGTTGTCCATGGGGTCACAAAGAGTCAGACACAACTGAGCAACTTTCACTTAAACCACTACAATATTGTAAAGTAATTAGCCTCCAATTAAAATAAATAAATTTTAAAAAATAAAAAAATGTTTTTGTAGTTTTCAAATACGTTTTGAACTTCATATTGTTAAATGTATTTCTAAGTATTTTTTATGCTATTGGGAATGAAATATTTATTCTTGAGTTGTTTCCTGGTGTTACCTTGCATACACTTTATAAACACACACACACTGTCATAAATGCTCTTATCTCCTCATGATTTTTTTCCCTCAAAAACCCTTTTTTTTCTTTTCTTTTTTTCTGAAAAATGGGACTAAAAACAAAAGTTTCAGGTGGCCCAGTTTCCAATAACTTTGCCATCTTGTTGTATAACTTGGAGTCATTATTCTTGGGTAAATGAGGCTGCAAGTATAAGAAAGAAATGGTGTTTTGTCATTCTGTTATTCTTAGGATTAAAAAATACTTGGAATGGTCAGGCCACAAGTGATGGTGACAGGGTACAACTGAGCTTATTAAATCTTCCTTAATATGCTAAAGGGAGCCAGGAGAATTGCCTGAGCCCACACAGTGTGCAGTAGAAGCTGGGGATTGATAGTCCAGGGTTGACAAGAGTAATATTGGAAGCTTTTTGCCCCTAAGGTGGAATGGTTTGGAGTTGAATTATGTGCTCCAAAAGAGGTCCCTGTTAAATGCTTTTGTGTTCAACTTTTTGTGCAGACTTTTTGAAGGCATAATGCACTGAACCCTGAAGTTCTAGAACATAGAAATCATCGTATTTCCATTTTAGTTGGAAACTTTTTCTGTATAAAGAAGCAAATTAAACATAGTTTGATGGGCAGATTGGCCCTTTGATATCATTTAGGCAGCAGCTCAATTCTTTGGGAAATTGAAAACTTTGTCTTACAAATATCTGAAAATCATAACCTCTTTAAGATTATTTATCAAAATATAGTTTACCCTTAAACAACACAAGGGTTAGAGGCGCTGACCCTATGCATAGTCAAAAATCCAAATGTAGGGACTTCCCTGGGGATCTAGTGGTTAAGACTTCCACTGCAGGTTCATCCTTGATCAGGGAACTAAAGATCTCACATATGGCGAGGCCAAAAAAATAAATTCACATGTAACTTATGATTCTCCACAAAATTTAACTGCTAACAAACTGTTGACAAGAAGCCTTACCGATATCATGAACAGTCAATTAACACACATTTTGTTTGCTATATGTACTATAGGGCTTCTCTGGTGGCACAGCTGTGAAGAACCCACCTGCCAATGCAGCAGACCCAGGTTTAATCCCTGAATTGGGAAGATCCCCTGGAGAAGGAAATGGCAACCCACTCCAGTATTCTTGCCTGGGAAATCCCCTGTACAGCTTTGGTGGGCTACAGTCCACGGGGTTGCAAAAGAGTTGGACACAACTTAGCTACTAAAAAACAAACAAGAAAATGTACTAAATCCTGTATTCTTATGATAAAGTAACTTAGAGGAAAGAAAGAAAAATCTTCCTTAAGTAAGGCTATTTTCAAATGGATCACATGAGATCTATCCACTTTAAGGATCCCTTATAGCTTCCCAATTGCCCTAAACTGGCGTTTATTTCCTTAAAGATGGGAATTGTTTTGCTTTATTGTTTGTTTTTGGGGTTTTTTTTTTTTTTAAATCATGGTTTAGTTCTGTGGCTGAGTATGGAATTTGGTCTGCAATCGCAAGGTTTTGAAAATGGTGGGGGAGTTTGATGGAAGTTAAGTATTAGAGTCAAAGCCAAAATTAGGAGTAGATAAATAGTTCATCTATATAGGTAAGTTCTAAAATTGTCTGACTTAAAACACTTTCGCGTAGTGTTTTGATGCTATAACTGAGTAACTGTAGCTTGAAGATCTGTGAGCTTGGCTTCCTCCCATCCCCTTAGGCTTTATTTGTAAATTTGGTCTCTTTCATAGGACATCGTTAATATTCAGGGTTTATGTTTACTAAATTTAAACTTCAAAGATTCTCTTCTACACAATTGAGGAGGATATACTAGTCTCCCAGCTGCCTCCTCCATATGAAACCTGTTTTTCTTCAGTTACTCTTATAAAAGCTGCCAATTTAGAAAATAAATGAGAAAGGACAACAGTGATTTAGATCTGGAAATTCGAGGATGAGGCTACATCTGCCTTAAATAGATGCATTCAGCTTTGGTATTTAGTCCAGATGAGATACGAGGTCACTTAATGTGATGAGTGCTTTAGTGTGCCAAGAAACAATGGGCCATGTCAGGAGCTGGGTTCACCTTCAGCTCCGAGTTTCCTGCTCTTTATTGGTTTAAATCAACTCCTCTGTTAGGTTGAATACTTTGTTTTACTAATCAGCTTCAAGGGTAGCAGCTGCTCAAGTTGGTTCAGAACTCAATTTAGCCAATCTGTGGGAAAAATTAGTTACTCTTTCATGAGGTAAAGGATGTATTCATGGTTATTTAAGTGACAAAATAATAATGCTCAGGCAAAAGAACCTGGTTTATATCAAAATTTAAGTAGGCAATTTTAATTTGTAACTTTGGAGGGATTGTAACTTATAAAATGATAATTGAAGTGAAATTAAAACATTTAAAATATTCTCTAAAATATTTAGAGGATGTAAATCCCCCCAAATATTTCTTAGGTATAAAGATTGGCTGAATGATTGATAGAGTAGAAAAGTATGCTGTTTTATACATTAATTGTTCTCTAAGAAGGAAAAATCTGCTTGATCCAACATCCGCTGGATCATGGAAAAAGCAAGAGAGTTCCAGAAAAACTGGAACTCTGCTTTATTGACTATGCCAAAGCCTTTGACTGTGTGGATCACAATAAACTGGGGAAAATTCTCAAAGAGATGGGAATACCAGACCACCTGACCTGCCTCTTGAGAAACCTGTTTGCAGGTCAGGAAGCAACAGTTAGAACTGGACATGGAACAACAGACTGGTTCCAAATAGGAAAAGGAGTATGTCAAGGCTGTATACTGTCACCCTGCTTATTTAACTTATATGCAGAGTACACCATGAGAAATGCTGGGCTGGAAGAAACACAAGCTGGAATCAAGATTGCTGGGAGAAATATCAATAACCTGAGATATGCAGATGACACCACCCTTATGGCAGAAAGTGAAGAGAGACTAAAAAGCCTCTTGATCAAAGTGAAAGAGGAGAGTGAAAAAGTTGGCTTAAAGCTCAACATTCAGAAAACAAAGATCATGGCATCTGGTCCCATCACTTCATGGGAAATCAATGGGGAAACAGTGGAAACAGTGTCAGACTTTGTTTTTTGGGGCTCCAAAATCACTGCAGATGGTGATGGCAGCCATGAAATTAAAAGACGCTTACTCCTTGGAAGGAAAGTTATGACCAACCTAGATAGCCTATTCAAAAGCAGAGACATTACTTTGCCAACAAAAGTCCGTCTAGTCAAGGCTATGGTTTTTCCCATGGTCATGTATGGATGTGAGAGTTGGACTGTGAAGAAGGCTGAGTGCCAAAGAATTGATGCTTTTGCACTGTGGTGTTGGAGAAGACTCTTGAGAGTCCCTTAGACTGCAAGGAGATCCAACCAGTCCATTCTAAAGGAGATCAGCCCTGGGATTTCTTTGGAAGGAATGATGCTAAAGCTGAAACTCCAGTACTTTGGCCACCTCATGCGAAGAGTTGACTCATAGGAAAAGACTCTGATGCTGGGAGGGATTGGGGGCAGGAGGAAAAGGGGATGACAGAGGATGAGATGGCTAGATGGCATCACCGACTCGATGGACATGAGTTTGAGTGAACTCTGGGAGTTGGTGATGGACAGGGAGGCCTGGCGTGCTCCGATTCATGGGGTTGCAAAGAGTCGGACACGACTGAGTGACTGAACTGAACTGAAGAAGGAAAAATAAACACAACCAGGAGATTGAGACACTTCATCCTTAACCAGAAATGACAAGCCAAGTATGTTCTCTTTATATGGTTAATTACTTCCAGATGGAGTTGTGCTTCCCAAACCCTATATATATTATACAATTTTTAGAAAGGGTCTTGATTTGTTAGTAAGACTAGGACTATTTCAATATTCATTTAAAGAACAGGATTTTGTAGATAGCCTGACAGTATTACTTTCTCTTACCCTACTATGTAATACAACTTGTTTGGAAGAAATGAATAATTAGATAAATGTGGATAAGAGTCAACTGTACATTTTGGACATCTCATTAAGAATAAGTACCTTGTGAACAGTTCAGAGTCATCTGTAGAACTGTGTTTCGTGCTGGTGTCTTTCCACATTGAAGTGCTATGACTGGCAGTGTTAAGAGTTCACAGCCTGTGCCTGGATGTCGTTTCAGTATTCTCAGAAATAATTAGCTCATTGAATAAATATTTATTGAACACTGACTATGGGCTGGGTGCTGTGTGTGCTTAAGAACAGTTTGATGTCCTCAGCTTCACCTACCAGAAAAGGAGACAGCCTTTATTCCCCTAAGTTCCATCAGTGAGCATTCATCACTACAGAATGTTCTGTGAAGGAATACATTTGGGTCAAGGGAAATGTTGACCCTAAAATCAATATAGTTTTTATCTCTGGATGGAATTAATGGTTCAGTATGTTTTCATCTTAGACCATTTCGCCTCTATCTTTGAAACAGCATACCCACATTTTCTTTATTCATCTGTTGATGGACACTTCGTTTCTTTCCATATCTCGGCAACTATAAATAATGCTGGTATGAACATTGGGGCGCATTTATTGTTTCAAATTAGTACTTTTGTTTCTGGTAGATATATACCCAGGAGCAGAATAACTGGGTCATGTGGTAGTTTGGGGCTTCCCCAGTTGTTCAGCAGTGAAGAATCTACCTACAATGCAGGAGATCTCAGTTCCATCCCTGGGCTGGGAAGATCTCCTGGAGGAGGGCATAGTAACCCACTCCAGTATTCTAGCCTGGAGAGTACCATGGACAGAGGAGCCTGGCAGGCTACTGTCCATAGGGTCACAAGCAGACGGACATGACTGAACTGACTAGCATGGTAGTTTTATGTTTAGTGTTTTTATAAAACTTCATACTCTTTTCGACAGTAGCTGCACCAGTTTACATTCCCACCAACGGTGTATGAAAGTTCTCTTTTCTCTATATCCTCGCCAACATTTCTCATGTATGTTCTTTTGGATGCTAGCCATTCTGACAGATGTGAGATGATACCTCAATGTGGTTTTAATTTGCATTGTTGAGAATGTTATCAATAGCTGTGGGTTTGTCATATGTGGCCTTTATTGTCCTGTGAGGTACGTTCTTCTATACTTCTATACCCACTATCTAGGGAGTTTTTTAAAATTTTTATTTATCTTTGCTTATACTGGATCTTTGGAGAAGGCAATGGCACCCCACTCCAGTACTCTTGCCTGGAAAATCCCATGGATGGAGGAGGCTGGTAGGCTGCAGTCCATGGGGTCGCGAAGAGTCGGACATGACTGAGCAACTTCACTTTCACTTCTCACTTTCATGCATTGGAGAAGGAAATGGCAACCCACTCCAGTGTTCTTGCCTGGAGAATCCCAGGGACGGGGGAGCCTGGTGGGCTGCCATCTATGGGGTCACACAGAGTTGGACACTACTGAAGCGACTTAGCAGCAGCATACTGGATCTTCATTGCTGTGCAGGCTTTTCTCTACTTTCAGTGAGCAGGAGCTACTCCCTAGTTGTGCTGTGCATGTTTCTCATTGTGGTGGCTTCTCCCATTGTGGAGCATGATCTCTAGGGCACTGGGCTTCAATAGTTGCAGCTTGTGGGCCCAGCAGTTTTGGCTCCCAGGCACTATAGCACAGTTACTCGGGCTTAGTTGCTCTGCGGCATGAGAGATCTTCCCTGAAAGTGAAAGTCACTCAGTCATGTATGACTCTTTGCTGATCCCACGGGCTATATAGTCCATGGAATTCTCCAGGCCAGGATACTGGAGTGGGTAGCTGTTCCCTTCCCCAGGGTATCTTCCCAGACCAGGGATCGAACCCAAGTCTCCTGCATTGCAGGCAGATTTTTTACCATCTGAGCCACCAGGAAATCAGCTATAAGTAAGCATATATTCCCTCCCTCTTGAGCCCCCCTTCCACCCCATCCCACCCATCTAGGTCATCATAGAGTACCGAGCTGAATTCCCTGTGCTATATGGCTGCTTCCCACTAGCTATATTTTACACATGGTAATGTATGTATGTCAGTGATACTCTCTCAATTTGTCCCACCTTCTTCCCCCACTGTGTCCACAAGTCTGAGAAACTTGGAGACTTTTAAACTACAATTTTACTTATTCAATAAATATTTACTGGGCACACCCTACATGTAAGGGACTCTTCCAGATGCTGATATGAGTGGTAAACAAGATAATTGTGGCGCTTGATCGCATAGAGTGTCTATTATATGGGAAAGAGACAGACAATAAACAATTAAACAATACAAGTAGAGATATATAGGAACTTCTAGGCAGAACAAATGGATGTGAGAAGAAACTTATGTTCCAAGAACAAAGAATTAGGTGTGATTGGAAAGTGGGAAAGGAGGAAGAATGGGTAGAAGGCAAGTGGAGTGGGAGATGAGACTGAAGAAGCAGACAGACCAGATGATACAAGACCTTGTTGACCAGTGCTTGGGGATTGGACTTACATGTCTGGTTCAATAGGAAGTCCTTGAGAGTGTTTAATTGGGGGCCTGCTGCTGCTGCTAAGTCACTTCAGTCATGTCTGACTCTGTGCAACCCCATAGATGGAAGCCCACCAGGCTCCCCCGTCCCTGGGATTCTCCAGGCAAGAACATTGGAGTGGGTTGCCATTTCCTTCTCCAATGCATGAAAGTGAAAAGTGAAAGGGAAGTCGCTCAGTCGTGTCCGACTCTTAGCGACCCCATGGACTACAGCCTACCAGGCTCCTCCATCCATGGGATTTTCCAGGCAAGTGTACTGGAGTGGGGTGCCATTGCCTTCTCCAATTGGGGGCCTGAAAGGGTTAAATTCATTGTTTTTTAAAGATCATATCAGTATTCTATGTAGAGTTGTTTGACAGAGATGAGTCTGAAGCAGGGAGAACTTTGGGTTTTAGGGGGCTATTGTCATGGTCCAGGTGAGAAATGATGCTGACTTGGAATATGGCAGTGGAGATGGGCATGCAAAGACATGAAGAAACTTGGGATTTACTTTTGTGACCTCCATTTGTTACTTGGCCTATCTCTCTGAGCTTGTAGTATGGCAGTCTTCTACTAAGAGAAGAAACTTAGGTTCTTATGGTGAAATGAAGAGGTAAAACTTATCCTATTCCTTGGCTTCATATTCCCATCCATGTGAGCTGCCTCTTAATTATAATTTTTTCATTGTTCTGTTTGTTTTCTTCTTGCATTATTTCTTGAGTTTTGTTTCTGTTTGTTCGGGTTTTGCTTTTCACATTGGAGGCTTTTCTCAAATGTCTTTTTTTCCATTTGTAAATATAAGGCTCTATAAAGCTGTTGGAAGCTCTGCATGGGAGGGTGAGATGTGTTAATTTATGTGCTCTTTAGTTTGAGGCTCCTCTGTTTAAGTTTTTGTGCAAAAAAATTATCCATCCTTCTGGTGGGAGGAAGATGGGTCAAAACTGTATCCTTAGCTGCTGGTAGTCTTAGAGCCCAGCAATGCAAAGGACTGTAAATTTTACCTAATCCCTTATTATTACAATACTGACTGCATCTCTTCCCCCAACCTCTACAACGCCTCTTTGTTTTAACTCTTCTGTCTGGAACTGTTTTGATTCAACTTTTACATAAAGTCAGGGCTTCCCTCATAACTCAGTTGGTAAAGAATCCGCCTGCAATGCAGGAGACCCCAGTTTGATTCCTGGGTCAGGAAGATCCCCTGGAGAAGGGATAGGCTACCCACTCCAGTATTCTTGGGCTTCCCTTGTGGCTCAGATGGTAAACAGTACACCTGCAATGCAGGAGACCTGGGTTTGATCCCTGGGTTGGGAAGATCCCCTGGAGAAAGGAAAGGCTACCCACTTCAATATTCTGACCTAGAGAATTCCATGGACTGCATAGTCCATGGGGTCGCAAAGAGTCAGACACAACTGAGCAACTTTCGCTTACATAAAGTCAACGCCTAGTATCCTGCTGAGTTGGATAGGAATGGTCCTCTCTCTGCTTGGAATGGGGAGTATACACTGGGTCCAACTGTTCCATCTACAGATTTGGGCAATATCCACTTAGTTGTAGCTGGTACTGCTGCCTTCCATGGCATGTGGCATCATTTCCTGAGGTTCCCAGGATTCTGTTCAGTGTCTCACCTAGCTTCTCATTGACATCCCCACTCCCCACAGGTTTAGATTTCCTTTTTAATTAGCTCTGTTCACTCTTCTAGACAATTTTCAGTCCAAAACTTTGTTCACACAATTGCTGTGCTCTCCTCACCTGATCGTTGCCTTATGGGTATATTTAATCATCACTTCTAATTAAAAAAAAAAAAAATGGCAGAGGAACCAGAGATCAAATTGCCATCCATCCATTCACTGGATCATCGAAAAAGCAAGAGAGTTCCAGAAAAACTGGAACTCTGCTTTATTGACTATGCCAAAGCCTTTGACTGTGTGGATCACAATAAACTGTGGAAAATTCTCAAAGAGATGGGAATACCAGACCACCTGACCTGCCTCTTGAGAAACCTGTATGCAGATCAGGAAGCAACAGTTAGAACTGGACATGGAACAACAGACTGGTTCCAAATAGAAAAAAGAGTATGTCAAGGCTGTATACTGTCACCCTGCTTATTTAACTTATATGCAGAGTACACCATGAGAAATGCTGGGCTGGAGGAAGCACAAGCTGGAATCAAGATTGCCAGGAAAAATATCAATAACCTCAGATATGCAGATGACACCACCCTTATGGCAGAAAGTGAAGAACTAAAGAGCCTCTTAATGAAAATGAAAGAGGAGAGTGAAAAAGTTGGCTTAAAGCTCAACATTCAGAAAACAAAGATCATGGCATCTGGTCCCATCACTTCATGGCAAATAGATGGGGAAACAGTGGAAACAGTGTCAGACTTTATTTTTGGGGGATCCAAAATCACTGCAGATGGTGATTGCAGCCATGAAATTAAAAGACGCTTACTCCTTGGAAGGAAAGTTATGACCAACCTAGACAGCCTATTCAAAAGCAGAGACATTACTTTGCCAACAAAGGTCCGTCTAGTCAAGGCTATGATTTTTCTGGTAGTCATATATGGATGTGCGAGTTGGACTATAAAGAAAGCTGAGCGCTGAAGAATTGATGCTTTTGCACTGTGGTGTTGGTGAAGACTCTTGAGAGTCCCTTGGACTGCAAGGAGATCCAACCAGTCCATCCTAAAGGAGATCAGCCCCATGTGTTCATTGGAAGGACTGATGTTGAAGCTGAAACTCCAATATTTTGGCCACCTAATGCAAAGAGCTGACTCATTTGAAAAGACCGATGTTGGGAAAGATTGAAGGCAGGAGGAGAAGGGGACAGTAGAGGATGAGATGGTTGGATGGCATCACCAACTCAATGGACATGAGTTTGGGTAAACTCCAGGAGTTGGTGATGGACAGGGAGGCCTTGGCGTGCTGCGGTTCATGGGGTCTCAAAGAGTCAGACACGACTGAGCAACTGAACTGAATTGAATGTCAGTGGGAGGAACTAGAAACAAGTTTGTGTCCTCAGCTCTTCAAATCAAAAGGGTAGATCTTTAAGCAGCATGTGAAGTCCTTGTGTAAGCCTCTGCTTAGAGAAAATGAGTAAGAAAGTCTATTGCGAATTCCCTTTGTGATCTGAAAATAACTTTAGCACCACAATTTCTTCCTCATGTGATTTCACTCCAACCTCCATCTTGATATTGCCCCCCTGCCAAAGTAGGGTTCCTGACACTTATAAAGTGCACATATTATACAATTGG
Organism: Bubalus kerabau; assembly: GCF_029407905.1. Taxonomy (NCBI): domain Eukaryota; kingdom Metazoa; phylum Chordata; class Mammalia; order Artiodactyla; family Bovidae; genus Bubalus; species Bubalus kerabau. The sequence continues at coordinate 213,284,866 of NC_073624.1, read as the reverse complement.
CCCTCAGTATGGACTGGGTTCTACACCTGGCTTCTACCAACCTCAGGGTGTGCAAACTGCAGGTAGGGAGGGCTGACTACACTACTCTGTTTGATACAAGGGACTTAAGCAATGTGGATTTTTATATCCACAGGGGGTCCTGGAATCAGTCCGCTCAATACTGAAGGACAATAATATATTTATCACTTAATCTGATACAGCTCCCTCCTGCCAGCTCTTCTGAATAATGACACTCGAATGTGCTTCTTTCCCACTATGGAACTGCCCAAGCCTTGTAGAATCACTGTTGGTAAAAATGAAGTCACAGCTCTCACTGGTGAGAACAGTGACGACAGTTTGAGGAGAGAGGCACACATTGCCTCTCTCTTCACACACGTGAAGCTTTGCATTAATTTTCTGTAGCTGCCTTTGGAGTATAGTTCTCAGGGGCAGTCTAATTATCTGCCCCATCCAAATGAGAGGAACTGATAGAACTCTGTCCACCATAAAGACCTTGGACCTAATTCTGCCAAAGTTCTCTTTCTTTGATAAAACTGCACGTGTGAGGCTGACAACTACCATACAGATACACATACAGTGTCAGGATTGGAGTATGCCTTCACTTAATAAGTCCTGACAATAATTTAAGTATTCTGATTATAATTCAAGTCAGACAACATTTGCTAACAGGTAGCACTAGACTTCTCTGTAGCTCAAATGGTAAAGAATCTGCCTGTGAGGCAGGAGACCAGGGTTCAATCCCTGGGTTGAGAAGTTCCTCTGGAGAAGGGAATGGCAATCCACTCCAGTATTCTTGCCTGGAGAATTCCATGGATAGAGAAGCCTGGCGGGCTACAGTCTGTGGGGTTGCAAAGAGTCGGACACGACTGAGTGACTAACACGCAGGACTAGGCTATATACTCTTGATCAGACTCCTTTTGTATTACTGCTAAAGACTTTTTTTAATGATTAGTAGACTTTAATTCATCCTCAATAGTTTAATTTTTAAAAATTGTATTATTGTTTACTCATTTACTTAACTGCATCAGTTCTTAGTTGCAGTGTGTGGGACCTTTCACCGTGGCACACAGGCTCAGTTGCTCTGTGACATGTGGAATCTTAATTTCCTACCCAGGCATCAAACTGGCGTCCCCAGCATTGCAAGGCAGATTCTTAACCACTGGACCACTGGGGAAGTCCCCTCAATAGTAACTTAAAAGTCATGTGACCTCCATGCATGTGAATATTGAGATTTGTGGCCCACAGATAAACCTGAGATCTCCTGGTATGCATGCTTTTAGGTCTGTGGGCAGATGGTGCTCTGAGACAGTGGGTAAATTAGTGCAAGAATACATGAGTTTTCTTTTGGGGTTTAGACACACACTTAAAATATCAGAGTGATTATAGCCCTTAGAGACCATTTGTTGCTTATGTATGAAGATCTTGGGCAAGAATGGACCAATGTCAGCAACTATTGTTAACTCTACGAATATATGTGTGTATCTGTAATACATACACATACAGAGAGAAAAGTTCACATACCATAAAATTCACATACCACTTCACATCATACACTTTAGTGATTTTTAGTATACTCACAAGGTGGCGCAACTATCAGTGATCTCTAATTCAGAACATTTCCATAGTTCCAAAACAGAAGTTCATACCAAATAATACTCCCCATGCCCACACATTCCAGCCTCTAGCAGTCACCAATCTGTTTTCTGTCTCTATGGATTTGCCTCTTCTAGACATTTCATTTAAGTAGAATCATACAATACGTGGTCTTTTGTATGGTTTCTTCTTCTTAGCAGAATGTTTTCAAGGTTTATGATTTTTGTAACAAGCATCAGTACTTAATCTCTTTTTATGGCTAAATACTATGCCATGTTATAGATATACAGCATTTTGTTTATCCATTCCTCTATTGATGACCATTTGGGTTGTTTCTAGCTACTGGCTATTATGAATAATGCTGCTATAAAGAGCTACATGTTCAGATATGTGTTTTTGTATGCAACAAATGTTTTAAATTCTCTTGGCAAAGATCCATCTAGTCAAGGCTTTGGTTTTTCCAGTAGTCATGTATAGATGTGAGAGTTGGACTATAAAGAAAGCTGAGCACTGAAGAACTGATGCTTTTGAACTGTGGTGTTGGAGAAGACTCTTGAGAGTCCCTTGGACTGCAAGGAGACCCAACCAGTCCATCCTAAAGGAAATCAGTCCTGGGTGTTCATTGGAGGGACTGATTTTGAAGCTGAAACTGCAATACTTTGGCCACCTGATGCAGAGTTGACTCACTGGAAAAGACCCTGATGCTGGGAAAGATTGAGGGCCAGAGGAGAAGGGAACAACAGAGGATGAGATGGTTGGATGGCATCACCGACACAATGGACATGGGTTTGGGTGGACTCTGGGAATTGGTGATGGACAGGGAGGCCTGGCGTGCTGCAGTTCATGGGGTCGCAGAGTCGGTCACGACTTAGTAACTGAACTGATATACTAAGAGTGGAATTTCTGGCTCATATGGTAACTATGTTTAATTGTTTGATGAACTAACAAATTGTTTCCAAAGCAGCTGTACCATTTTACATTCCCAACAGCAGTGCAGGAAGATTCTGACTTATCTACATCCTTGCCAATACTTAATGTCTGTCTTTTTGATTATAGCCATTCCTGTGGATGTAAAGTGGTACCTTGTGGTTTTGATTTGCATTTGATATTGAGCATCTGTTCATGTGCTTATTGGCTATTTGTATATCTTCATGGGAGATATGTCTTTTTGAATCCTTTGCCCACTAAAAAATTGGATTCTTTGTCTTTTTATTGTTGAATTGTAAGCTGTTAAGCATGCTAAGGTAAATCTAATTTAGATAAAGCACTCACTGTTCCAAGAAGACCAGCAGGTTGCAGTTTGGGTTTATTTTTAAAGCAAAGTGCCTTTTCAGGCACTTGCTGCATTTTTCAAAAAGAACCATTGTTCACAGACTGTATGTGAACTAGGACCTATTGCCATCACTAAAAAAGATATTAATCTACTTCTAACAACCATTGCAGAGGATTGGAAAACCCAAATGAACTCAGAAATCCTTGGTTCCATCCATAGCAGCAGCTTCCAGACCTCTATCTGCTGTTCCCAAGTGAGTGACAGAAGCAGTGTACTCTGAAAAGAACATAGCTCCTTACAGTATATTAAATGACATCTTTTTGTTGAAACCACAAACAGGAGAAAGTGAAACAAGAATTGTAGGTAAACTTTAAAGTGTGTACACACAGGCTAATCGCTAAGTCCTGGGGACCAAGGTCATCCGGAGGATGCTGCTGCTGCCGCCGCTAAGTCGCTTCAGTCGTGTCTGACTCTCTGCGACCCCATATACAGCAACCCACCAGGCTCCCCTGTCCCTGGGATTCTCCAGGCAAGAACACTGGAGTGGGTTGCCATTTCCTTCTCCAATGCATGAAACTGAAAAGTGAAAGTGAAGTAGTATCCGACTCTTCACGACCCCATGGACTGCAGCCTACCAGGCTTCTCCGTCCATGGGATTTTCCAGGCAAGAGTACTGGAGTGGGTTGCCATTGCCTTCTCCCAGCTGTGAATTCAGAAAATGGAGGAATGACCCAGCTGTTCACCTGGGTCTCTCACTTGCATTCATTCAACAATCACTGATGATAGTTCTGAGCCTAGTCCTTCCAGGCTCAGCCTGGTACTTCCTTTCCTTCAAGAGTTCACAATCTGTCTTATGGGACAGACATACAAGTAAATGAGAAGGTGTGTATATTCTACAATGTAATGTTAGGTGCAGCAGGGAACAACGAACTCTCCCTAGAGATAGCAAGGTTGTTTCCCCAAACTCTCCCTAGAGATAGCAAGGATGTTTCCCCGAGGAGGCGGTTCTTGGCTCAGGGGTTGTATAACTCCGCATCACAATGGGTCCTTCCTAAGGACATTTTCTAGTAGGAGAGGGAAGAAAAAAAGAAACTTCAGCATGTGCCCAACCCTCTGTGGGGAGGGGGGCAGCTATGGGATGGAAGCCTATGCTTCTAGGTCTCCGGGCGGGCCCACCTTGGCCTGACATTTGCTTAGTCTTTTGGTCCATGCTAAAAAAAAAAAAAAGAACAGGTAGAATCTGGGCCACCCTCTTTACTGCAAGAATAGGAAAAAGGAACCAATCTCCAAACTTTCTTGTCTTTGATTTTATGTTTATCAAGGGAAATCTTGTTTTCAATTTCATAGCAAATGTTTATCACTTTGAACCAGGAACTTGCCTGCCTTGTATTTCTCCTGTGCTGCTTTATCCTGTTTCCTGAGTTGCTAGTTTTGAGCTTGTTTAAGCCTTGTTAGAGGATCTCCAACCACATCAAAGGGCAGGGACCACATCCCTTTAGCCCCAGGGCAGCTGTGGGAGAGCTTTCTCACTTCTTGCCTAGTGGTTGCTTCTTCCAGGGATAGAATAACTCTGAACACCCAAATCTGGCCAGATTTTCCTCCAGCCTAACATTGGCATCCCAGTATTAAAAGGTGTCTTAGCTTTATTTCCAAAATTTCTTCAATTCAGGCAGCAGCAGCCAGCTCCTACAACTCCAAAAAGGAATGCATCGGAAGGAGGACTTGTGGCCCACAGACTTGACTAAAAGGCAGGAGGACCAGGCAATGAAAATAGACAGGAGCTAAAGGAGGCTGGACAGCAAGAGCAGGAGACAGGTTAGGACCACCACCACATCACACCATCCAACTCCTAGTGGTTTCTCACCTGTCCCTACATCTCCATGACACCCACATGAGAGTCCCAGTCCCTGGCAGGAGCATCACACTGGTCAAGCCCAGGTCTCAAGGTTTGCACTGTGGCAAGCTGTCTTTCAAAATGGGAGAAGGGGCTCTCTCTCCCCAAGACCTACACAATATGTGTTCCCCTAGGAAGGAAGTGTTCAGATGTCCACCACAGCCCTGTTTGAGGGAGTAGTAAGCAAAGCTTAGGAGGGGAGCAACACTCAGGGGAGACCTCTGGTGTATAAACCAGTCCTCAAAGATCAAATTGACGCTGGGATTTAGTTAGGATTGTCTTCCCTACAGGAGAAAATGAAGTGAGGAATAATAATGATAACTAACGCCACTTGCTGATGGCCTTCTGTGAGTCCGTGCTGAGTAGATTTGATGAAATCTCATTTAATCTTTACCTGGCAAACATGTAGTCGTATCCATTTTATAGATGAGGGAATGAATTGTTCAGGAAGGTTGGGATATCTCCAGGGTCAGACTGGCATTGACTTAGGTCTGCCAGGCTGTGGACTCACACTCACTCTCTCACTGCTGGTTTTTGTATACCCAGGACACAGTGAATTGGAGGATAGCTCTCTGTCCTCCTTATTTATTTTTTTTAATTGTGGTATTTTATTTTTGTTTGTTGTAGCACAGCAGCAGACTAGCAGGCAGCATGATCTCGTGGGAAGACCTTGTGGCTGGGGAGTCTGAGGAACTGATTTCTAGGCTGTCACCCACCCTGAAGTAGTTAAATATAAGTGTAGACACTTGCATCTCTACACAAACCAGGCAGGGCTTCAGAGAATGTTCCACTTATTGGGGCTATGTTGGAGAATTTTGTTGTTCTCTTTTTTTAAACTTCTCTTGATCCTTCCCTTGGAGTACAATAATCTGCCAACTAAACTCTGTGTGTGTGTGTGTGTGTGTGTGTGTGTGTGTGTGTGCTGTCACATTCACTCCTGGAAGGGTCCCAAAAACTCATGCACCATGATGGATGCCAGATATACACACCCGCAGGTTTTAGAACAAAGTCTCCTCCATGTGAGTAACTGACCAGACACATCAGTTAAGATCAGCAAGAGTTTCCTGATGAATGTTAAGGACATGCATTATCTACTTCCAGAGCGAACGACTAGAATCCATTCTATGTGCACGTGGCATGCTGTGACCCAATCCTGTACCCAGGCTTCCGTCTAAAGCCCAAGGCCCAAACCTCTAGGGTTGGAACATCCTCTCATTGAAAATGCTTATCAGATGACTCCTGATGACGCCAGAGACTTGGCAGATTTAGCTCAATTAGAAAGTACTTTTAGGAGAGGGGCCTTTGTAGACCATTTCACCCCTTTATTAGGACCTGAACACAGGGCCACCTCTGGACCTGAGCCTGCTTTTGCCCTCCCTAGGGATGCTACTGGGGGTCTAGTTCAGTCTTGAGTTAAGTTCTCTATTCTTGGGGACCAAAATGACATGTAAGAGACATTTTTTTCATCTAGATCCTGGGAGGCCAGCAAAGCAAAGTGGAAAAGCTCATGTGACCACCACTTATCTGTCTTGGGTCCACTGGAGCTGGTTGAAAAGGAGAGAGGCCTGTATCCAGCTACCTCCTTTAATCTCTCTTGGCCAGGGGTGTGTGGGTAACAGTGAGGGCAGACGAGGAGGATGGAATGGGCCCAGATCTGGGGTTTGTAAACCAGGCTGAGGAGTTAACAAAAGCTGAGTTATTATGGCCAAAGCAAACAGAGGCTGAGGAGTCACACATCATCTGTAGGGAAAAGGTGATATATGCGTACTCAATAGGAATGTGACAGACCAGCATTCTTTCCCAGGAACTGCTGATCTGAAAGGAAACTTTGATTCAATCGCTGGGACAACCAGTCCCTACCCAGCCTCGCCCAAAGGCCTTCCTGCCAGACACCCTCATATGGAGGGGCGGGGGGGCTCCATTCTCCCTGAATTTTTCTTATGGCTGACTTCCTATAAAGCCCTATCTTTGGACAAGTGTGGTGAATTCAGTGCATAATTAAAAAGCAAACAAACTTGCTCTAAGGGAACACTTAACAATTTAAGTAGACACTTGTGTAAAAACAGTGATTCATGCTTTGTTGGATTTCCAGAAATAGACAACATAATTCATTGACGGATTTCTGGCCTTTAGTGAATTTGAACCAATATATGATGGTCTCTGAATTATTAAAATAGCTCTGTAGTTGCTATCTACAAGAATGAAACTTTTTTTTTTTACCTTAACCATGGGTTATAAATTCACTCCCACCACAAACAAAGTCAGAAGACACAAACTTGGGAAAATATTTGCCACACAATAAAAATTTAAAAAAAGTAAATTACCTTGATACATAAAGAGATCTTATAAGTCAGTAAGAAAAAGACCAATAATCCAATAGAAACATGGGCAAGGAAAGTTGATAGATCACAGAAGGGAATACGAGTGGCCTTAAAATGTACAAAATGATATGCAATTTTATATATAAAAAATTAAAACATTTTCACCTTTCAGTTTTCAGAGATCAAAAGTCTGATAATGTACTATGTTAGTGAGGATGTGGGAAAATGGGCACTCACTAACGGGGATACAAATTGGTACAACCTCTTTGTAAGAAATTTGAGAAGATTAACCAAATTTGAAATTTTACATATCCTGTTACAGTTATCTATTACCGTTTAACAGAGTATCCCTAAACTTAGTGGCTTACCCATTTACAATTATTTTGCTTGGGTAACTGAGGAAGGGCTAGGTTGGGTGGTTCTTGGCTAACTCACACGGTGTCAGATGGACTCTCCCAGGCCTGGAAAAGTACTGAGATACTGAGGGGCACAAGCATGTCTTTTTATGTAGTAGGAAAACATGATGAATATCTGCATGTGTCCATCTTCTCCATGGCCCCTGCTCCCTAACCACTGCCGCTAAGGGAGACTCCAAGTTGGTTGCAGTTTCTTCCCCTTCTTCCCCTCTAAGACTTTTTGGGCTTTTGCACTAAAGAGATGCCCTCCAGTCAAAGATCATGAGGGACACACCTGTAGTTGAAAAAATGGAGTGTATTAGTTGTTACAGTGAGGGGAACCGTGAAGCATCTTGGTAAGAGGGCACTAGAAAGGACTTAAAGGATTTAGTGATTTTGGAGAGTTAAAGAAGTAGGACTTTTCTCAGTGATGCTTCAGGAAGCAAGAGTAATTCTATGATTGGGTATCTTAAAATCTTATGAGAAAGAGGAATGACTGAAGCAAAGCTAAAGCCACAGTTGATAAGGAAGCAGCAGTCACACATATTATCCAGGACAGAAAGACATTTGGTCATTTTTTTGACTTGGACAATATTCATGGTTTGTCTGTGTTCAGATATGATTACAGAATGGTCTTGTTTTTATCTTGACCCATCATGGTTACAGAGGGTCTTGTCTGATGTTGATGTCCCATGAAATTGTTTATGCAAAACAGGAGAACTCCATGGCCTTGTCTGTGACTGTCAGACCAACTCCTATAACACCAAGGTCTAGCTGATAGTCCCAGGCCAACTTCCAGATGTCAGGGGTGCTTTCTCTTTCTCAGAAGAGAAAAAGAGGCAAGCAGAGAAGTGAGTGGATGGGATTTCTTTTGGGGAATTTAGGCAGAGAGTTTCTAGAGTCTATGCAAGAGAGATAAGGGGGAGGAGAAGAGGATTATCAAGAATGACTGTGGATGTTGTGTCCACTTCATAGTTGTCAAGAAATATACTTTTCTTTTAAATATAAATTAAGGAACTTCCCTGATGCCCCAGTGGTTAAGACTCCATGCTCTCAATGCAGGGGGCCTGGGTTCAATCCCTGCTTAGGGAACTAGAGCTCACATGCTGCAACTATTAATAAAAAGATCCTGCATGTCACAATGGAGATCAAAGATCGCAACTAAGACTTGGTGCAGCCAAATAAATAAAAATAAATTTAAAAATATACATACATATACATGTATTTTAAAATATATAGACTGTAGCCCTCCAGGCTCCTCTGTCCATGGCATTTCTCAGGCAAGAATACTGGAATGGGTTGCCATTTCCTCCTCTAGGTGATCTTCCTGACCCAGGGATCAAACCCATATCACCTGCATCTCTTGCATTACAGGCAGATTCTTTACTGTCTGAGCTACCAGGGACTTGTAGTTTCATATATATATATATATATATAAATTAAAATCTTGAACATTTTTTAACTGACTTTTGGTTGCTGGGTTTTGTTTCCTCTATTGTGATACTGCTCTGAGACCAACCATGTGGCTCAGAGTTGGTATTAAAAGGGCAGGTGTTCAAAACCAAGAAGTTCTGAGCCATTGTCTGAGTCCAGAGCTCCAGCTCCTGCTGATGCCTGGATCAGGATAGCATTTGAAGAAAAATCAGTGCCAGGAGTGTCCCAATCAGAAGCCAGGCTTAGGTGCCTGCTGCCTCCATCCCCTAGAAGACCCTAACAGACCAAGTTTCCAGGCTCTTATTCCCGCTAGAAAGTGGTAGCCTTGACCCCCGGTCTAAGTTCCGGCTTCTGGTTATTATCACCAACAAACCTTGTCAGCCAAGAATGCCAAGATACAGGGATATGGTCTTTGCCCCCCAGGCATGCTGATTCTTCTGTGGGACAGTAAGGGAAGCCACAATAACAGAAAGACCAAGCACTGACTGGGTTCAGCAAAAAGGCGCTCAGCCCCTTCCAGGGATGGAGCATTCTTGAGAGCCAGTATTCACAGGATACAGGTTTGAAAAGTGGGGGCAGGGAAGGCTGAGGACAGAGCAGTGACCAGTGTACAGTGGCTGATGAATTCTGATCATTCTTTGGAGCCTTGAGATCCCCGTAGGTGAAGAGAGCCAGTTTCTATGGCTGGAGTAGACCCTATCCAGGCCACAGGGGACATGCATAGTCCAGCACCTTAAAATGCTGAGCACCACTGAGAAGACCCGGAGTGAATACACAAGTCAGCAGCACCCCAGCTTCCCTTCCCCCTTTTCAGGTGGCCGGCCAGAGGGCCCAGACTATGCGAGATATGAGAGAAATGAAAAGGGGCAAAGAGGGGAGCAAAGAGGCCATAGTGGGAATCAGAGAGCTGCAAGAGTTCTGGAAATGGAAGTTCTGGAGGGAGAGTTAGTTGGTCAAGGAAGGATGCATTAGCATCCGCACTGTACTCAGAGCTGGACAGGGACAGTGGCAGGTCTGTTTACTTAGCCAAACTGGAATGAGGTGGCCTTCTGGAGCTCTTGGGACCTGGCCTGGGCTTCCCCACTGATGGGGTGGTTTGAATCCGTGGGACTCCGGCCGAGCACTACAGGCCGTGAGAACACACCAGATGGAGACCGGCGGGCGAGCGCCCTGGGAGCCCTACCCCTACTTTCTCGCTTCTCCAGCCAGGCAAGAGGCCTGTGCCCGGCGGGGTAACGAGCGTCCAACCCCGACCGGGGTCTAAGCCTACAAGCGGACACTAGGAAGGGGCTGTCGGCTGCCTGGGCAGCGCGGCCGCTCCGCGCTCCCGCCCCCGGGAGTCGGATTTGGCGCCTCCCCCGCGGCGGCGGGAGCCTGGAGGTGGGGTCGGGAGCCAGAGCCCGGGGCTCTGATGTCACTGCGCGGCCGCAGTCCAGGAGCTCGTCTCGGGTTGGAGCTCAGGTACGCGGCGAGGCCGGGGGCCAGGCGGCGGAATCGCCGTTCCCCGGGGCGGTAGGGCGAGCCCCGCAGCTAGGTGCGGATGGGAGTGGCTGAGCCGCTGCGGAACAGCCCGAGCGTCGCTGGGTCTGAAGGTGTTGGGCACCACAGCACGTCTGGTCTGCGCGAGTCGGGTCGGGCTCCTGCGCCCCTGTCCCCACCTCCGGCAGAGGGGTGGTGGGCGCAGAACCGGTAGCGGCGGGAACTGCTGGGGGAGCACGCCGGGGGCTGGCGAACTCGGAATGGGGCCTCACCGCACCCCCTAGCCACTCCCCGACCCCCGGCTCATGCCCTTCGGCAGCGGAGCCGCTAGGGAATCCAGCCCCCACTCCCTGTCCCTCTCTCCTGCGTCCAGGACCGCGTGGTCCCCTGCGCGCGTTTTGAGCCCTCCTTCCCCGACGGTGAACCCAACAGGAAAGGCCGAGAAATGCGCCGTCCGGGGGCCATCCACTCTGCCAGTGTTCGCGAGGCGTCGCTCTCCTGCTGCACCTCGTGACTTTGTCGCCCCCTGTGGCCACCAGGCCTGTGCTTCTTGCCTCTCTGACCTCAACTCAGCTTGAAGCCCCAGGTATGTGGTCCGACCTCGACCGCGGCCTCCTTTCCGCATGTGCCCTAGCATCCCTCGTTTCCTGTCCGCGGCACGGAGCTAGAGCCTATGGAGACTCTACGGGAGGGCGGCAGCAGTGGAAAGCAGATGCTTCGCAGGGTGCGTTGTGGGGCGGACAGGCTTGGAGAATGGGGAGCCGTAGGGGGCTGGGAGAGCCATGGAACTCCCCCGTAAGGCCTGCTCTTCCAGACTGTGTCTGGAGAGCTGGGATTCAAGACAGGCCCAGGACCCAGAAACTCAGTCTGGGTGACTTGGAGGCAACACCCTACAGTAAGCCTACCACTGAGGAAGACCATCCCAGATGTGATTTAATTCCTGATCCTTATTGATCATTTGAGGTTGTCTGTCTTTCTGGTCACTTTACCTGGATCTGTTTCTGTTGCCTTTGTGTGACTTTAGTCACTGGAAGCAGTCTTCATCGGTTTCCCCAAGAACCTCTAACTAAAAGCCTGGGTCTGTCTGCTTGCCTGGTCCAACCTCTCTGCTGAGGTCCAGACTCACATCTCAACCTACTCAACTGCTCACCAGACTTGCCACAAACACTGCAAAGTCCACAGGCCCCAGACCTGGCCTGGAATCCTTGGCCAGTTCGCATCCCAGCTTCCTCATTCCTGACACCGGCACCTCCACCTCCTCAGTTCCTAGCTCTGAACATTGAAGTCATCATTGTCTCCTTTTCGTCTCTTGCTCTTTGATTCAGGTGATATTTATTGCAAACGATGCCAATACCATATGACCCTACCTAATCTAGCAGTTTTCCAGGATAACATGCTGCTCCCCCTGGGCTGATGGGGCTTGAGAAAGCTTTAGTTCTGACTTATATTCAATGCAGGCATTGGCTCTGCAGCCCAGCCCACAGCTGACATTAGTGCTGACGCTAGGGCTCCTGGGGTGTGGCCACTCCCAGCCACAGAGGCTGGTTGGACTGCAAGAGGCTCTCTGCAGCCAGACAAAAACTCTCTGCTCTTTGGGCTGAGGCCCCAAAACACACTAAAGGAGCTGGACTTTCCTACCCTATCTTGCATGGGTATTGGGTGCTCAGGTTACAACTGAAAAAGCATTCTCAACACAAAATCAATAAGAAAATATACAGACATTTTTATTACCCATTTGAGCTGTTTTTATTGGGCGAACTCAGAACCCTTTGTCATTCAGTAACTCACAAATAAGAATTTTCAAGGCCTTTTTTAAGGAAACATCTTTGTATTTGAACAGTTACCCATGCCTAAAAATGCAGTGAAAGTCAACATGGGTAGGCCTCGGTGGCATAAGCCAGGATAAACAGTGCTCCCAAGTTGGGCTCAGAAGGATAGCAGGAGAGGGGGCCAGCGTCTGGGTGGCTGGAGGGGTTCCCTAGAGGAGGTGAGTCTTCCAAGGGGCTGCTACTCAGAGTAGCTTTTCTTTCTGAAATACAGAGAGTATAAACTACTTTGCAAAAGTGGTCCCCAAGCCTAAGTGTGAGGACCAGCCTTCAGGGCTGGCTTTAGTAGGCACAGTGATGTCAAGATGTTCTGGTACCAGATCAGCTGACAGCCCCTCCTGGGAATGGTGGAAGTACTGCTTCTCCCTTTAAGGAAACACTATGTCCTCCCACCATTAACCTCTCTACCTGCCCTAGCCAGCAATCTGTAGAATCTGGGGTCTCAGGGAATGTGGTAGAGGGTGATCCTGAGCTCCAAAATGTGTCTAGGAGGCTCACCAAAGTCTGTTTTTTCAGTTTCCACCCAGCTATGGGCCACCCTCCTCTGCAGTCCCAACCAAGAAGCTCAGGGAAGGCAAACCTGCTTTCTCCCCACCATCCACCTCCACACACAAAAGTCCCTATAGCCCGCACTGAACCCTGAGTTCCCAAGACTCAAAGCTACTTTCACCCCTGATCCAGGTACACTGCCCCAGCTCCTCCCCTTGTTCCCCTCCTGGCACTGGGAAGGTATTGATTTCTGGCCATTCCTGTTCCAAGCTATGCTTGCCTGCTCTTTTGGTTCTTAATAACCTGAGTAACCTGGTCAGTGTCCATGAGTGGCAACTGTCTCACCCATTCTGTCCCCTTCTTCAAAAAGACTAATAGGGAGAGAAGAGTAGGTGGAAGCAAAGAAGCCCTCAACCTTCTCCACCAAAGCCACCCCACCTACCCCACCCCTCATCTAGTTCCTGCAATTCTACTCCTTTCCTTGTCATTCAACAAATATTTCACATCAACTACATGCCAGACATTGAGGGCACAGAGATGAGTCAGTGCAGGGCCTGTCCTCAGGAAGTTCATGGGTGGGAATGGGGAGAGGGAATCACAGGCAAACCAACAATCACCATGCAGGGTGTTGAGTGCTGTGATGGGGAAGCTAGGACACTAGAGGGATCCCAAAGGGCCAGGAAACCTCTAAGCTGAGCCCTATAGGAGGAGCAAGAGTGGCACAAAATGGGGTAAGCCTGTCACTCCTAGACAAAAGGCAGTCTCCCAAGCAGGGAACATATTATCCTGGGATCTGACAGTAATTTGAAGTGGGGGGGGGGGCGGGTGCGGATTGTTTCCCACAGAGGAGCCTGAGCTTTGTTGGGGGGGATTGGGGTAAACTGGCTTTCAGCAGAGTTTGCTTCTAGGAAATTGATTCTGGCTTCAGTAAGCTTGGAGGCAAGCCCAGATTCCAGGCAGGGCTCTGCCTCTTACTAGCTATGTGCCTCTGGGCAAATCATTCCCTGGTTCAGAACCTCACTGTCCTCATCTGTAAAACGCAGGCAACAGTTGTGAGGTTCAAGATAAATATTTATTCAGAGCACCTGGAACATAACTGGCCCAGAGGAAGTCTGTGAAGCTGCCCCTGCCACCTGACCTGGGTCTTTCCTCCCCTCCTTTCTTGGCTCCCCTCTGATCTCAGATCGTTGTTGATGTTGTTTATGAGGAAAAGATCACCCAGAGGAGTTAACAAAGCAGCCAGGAAGCAGCCTGGGTGGGACAGGGTTGGAGAGGGAAGGAGCATGGGTATGTTCTCAGCGCTCCAGGAGGTGCCAGGGTAGAGGCTGGGCCAGAAGAGCCCCAGTAGGGAATGGCCTAGGTGCCACTTCCTTCCTCTGAGCTAAGGCTCTCAACCTCCAGAGGTGCTCCCCTGGTCCTCCTGCCTTTGCCATCCCAGACGAGGGAGGTGCAGGATGTTAGGGCCATGGGTCCCGTGGCCAGGGAGGCAATGTGTAAGCATGTCGGTGTTGGAGAGGCCAGCAGGCTATCCTAACCCATACCCGGAGCGCCTCACCTCCCACGCCGCCTATGCTTTTCCAGGCCTTACAGAGCTGGCCAGCCTCCGCCCTCCTCCGAGCAGCCATGGAGGCCCTGGGTCCCGGAGGTGGCCGCACCTCCCCGGCCTCGTCCACTCGCAGCCTGGACTTGCGGCGGTTGTCCGCGCCCACCGACTCGGCCTACAGCTCTCTCTCCGCCGCCTCAAGCGGTCCTGAGCCTCCTGAGCCGCGCACGCCGTCGCCTTCGGCGGGGACCCAGCAACTTCCCTACCTGGACTGGGACTACGTGCGCGTGGTGTGGGGCGGCCCGGCCCCCGCCGCCAGGCTTCGCACTTCCCCGCAGCCCCGGCGCGCGGCCGCCGCACGCAGTGGACCTCGTGCCCCTGAAAAGGGAACCCCGGGACCGCTCAGCCGCCAGACCACCCCGCTGCTGTACGCGCTGGCGGCCGAGGCTGAGGCCGCGGCGCGGGCTGCCGAGCCGCCCAGCCCGCCCGCCTCGCGGGCCGCCTACCGCCAGCGGCTACAGGGCGCGCAGCGGCGAGTGCTCCGGGAGACGTCCTTCCAGCGCAAGGAGCTCCGCATGAGCCTACCCTCCCGCCTGCGGCCGGCGGCCCCCGCGCGGCCCTCTGCCCAGCACCCGCGCTCCGCCTCGCTCAGCCACCCCGGCAGGGAAGTAGAGCCGACGCGCTCAGGGGCTCCCACCCAGCAACGGAAGTGGTGCTTCTCAGAGCCAGGGAAACTGGATCGCCTGGGTAGGGGCGCTGGGTTGGCAAGGCAATGCTCCGGAGAGGCCTGCTCCAGCTCTGGCTTCATCGGGCCGGAGCCTCGGGAATGGCAGCAGAGGACGCTGGCTGAGTTTGAAGGTCAGCAGATCAGATGGCTGCCTGCGACCCAGCCCCCAAACGTAGAGGACCCAAAATCCCGGTCCTTGAAGCTTGGCAATGCCTACAGGCCTGCCGCCAGTCGGAGTCGGAGCGCTTCCGGGGAAGTCGTGGCCCCCTGGGGAAGTCCAGAAGGTATCATGCCCATTGCCCAGGTATGGAAGATAGGGGCTGCCACCTTGGGGTGGGGGAACCTAGAGGACTGAAAACTTGAGCAACATTCCACCCAATTGCTTGCCTTTCCAGGCTGTTCCCCAAGGAGCAGAAACCCCTAGACCACCATTGCAGACCAAACTTAACAGGTGAGAGACATGAACCACTCTGGGAACTGAAAGTTGGGGGAGGCAGCTTTCATGGCTCTTGCTCAAGAAAGAAGGCCTCCACCCACCCTCAGTTTGAGCCTTATGTCTCAAGGCAGAGTGCAAACCACACCCCCTAATCCCACCCCCAACACCCCACTGTGTTTCTGGTGCAGAACCAGAATCTTCCTTCCTGGTCACTGTGGTCAGTGTGGGGTCCTTGCCTCCAGGTTCCTGAATCAGAAGGAAGCTGCAGAAGTGTGTCCTGCAGAGGGACCCCAGAGCAGTCCCTCTGACTGTGAGCAGAGGGGCTCAGAGAACTGCATTGGGTCTGTTCGGCTCCCATCCCTTCCTGATGATGAAGTTTTCCTGGAAGAAGCCCCCCTGGTCAGAGCAAGATCACCTGCAGACTCCCAGACTCCCCTGGGGCTCCCAACCTGGTGAGTTTCCTCAGACTTTCAAGCAGAGTGAGATACACCTTTCCTACACACATCTATAAAATGCTGGAGAGGCATGGAACTCTCTCTTGACGGAAGGCGGTGGGGGGGGTGGGGAGGAGGGAGTGGTTGGCAGGGGGAGGGGGGTGGGGCCCTTGGCCAGAGCTTTTTCTGATTTAGTGTCTCTTCCACTTTCAGTGTCCATGTCTCTGACCAGGAGTACGGAGCTGGCTTGAGTCAAAGGACTGACCAAGCTATAATCCCCCCAGAGAAGCCCCTCCATGAGGACCCAGAAACTGCAGGGATGGATGAGTGTTGGCAGGGGTTAAACAGTTCTGTGAATGTTTCCAGGCCTACATGCTGTAGCCCCCCTGAGACTGCAAATGGTGACATCCTTACATTTGACCCCACTGAACTGCTGACCACTGTTCCCCCCACAGCTGCAGAGACTGCAGAGACTGACCTGAAACCTTTCCCAGGTGATACCCTGGGACCTCCAGACAGTGATACCCCAGGGCTCCCTGACCGTAGTGCCCTGGCTTGGGGCCCTGGGGAGCCTGGTCCCCGGTCAACATGGGCCAGTCCACGCCTCGAGGAGCTGGTTCAGGAGCTGGCCAGATTGGATCCCTCTCAGAGTGACACCTTCACCTCCTATCCCAGCCCAGAGCCATCCCTGGGCCTGCTAGATGGACTGATTCCTTTAGCTGAGGTCTGGGCTGCAATGAGACCAGCCTGTAGGGAGGCTGGAGAGGAGGCTGCTGGTAATTCTGAGCCAGGGTGAGTGAGGGGCATCAGGGACTCAGAGGACTTTAAGCTCCTGATCTCTGGGGCAGGACAACACAAGGAGCTCTGGTTTTGTCCCCAGGTCCTATCTACTTAACTCCACCCAGCACCTGCCAACTTCTCAGGAGGAGACAAGGCCTGAAAACCTTACCACCCACGTTGCACCTGACCAACCATGTGACCAGGGTGCACCAAAGCCAAATAACAGCATCCAAGCCAAGAAAGTGAGTGTGGAAGGGGCCATTGGTGGCTGAGTGAGGCCAGAACCCAGAGTCTGGTCTGGGGAGTCAGGGGCCTGGCTCCAGACTTAAGTGCCTACGCACTCCCGGCAGGCAGAGCTGGCGGACCTCCTCCAAAAGATGCTCAGGGACCTTCAGGCCGAGCAGAAGCAGCTGCAGGGAGCGGCCCAAGCTTGGGCCAGGCGCGGAGCTGCTCTGGAGGCCGCTGTCGGCCAGGCCTGTGCACCCCATGAGCTGGAGCGGTTCAGCCGGTTCATGGCCGACCTAGAGCGTGTGCTTGGCCTCCTGCTGTTGCTGGGCAGTCGCCTGGCCCGCGTGCACCGTGCCCTGGCCCGGGTGGGTGCAGACAGCGACCCTGAAGAGCAGGTAATGGTTAGGGCTGAGGAGGGCCGGGAGACGGGAAGGGCGGTGAGGGGCCTGCATCGGGCCTGGCTCACAGTGCCCTCGCCCTGCATCTCCAGGCCTCTCTGCTGCAGCGACTGGGGCTCCTGCAGCGGCAGGAGAAAGATGCTAAGGAGCTGAAGCAGCACGTGGCGCGGCGGGAGCGGGCCCTACGCGAGCAGCTGGCGCGCGCACTGCCCGCAGAGGAGCTGAGCGCCTACCGCACCCTGTTGGCCGGCAAGGCCGCAGTCCTGGCCCAGCAGCGCAGCTTGGACGAGCGGGTCCGCCTTATTCAGGACCAACTGGACGCAGTCAGGAACGACCTTGGCCGTCATCCCTCGTCTCCCAGACCAGCCTTCCCCTCAGGGACCCATCCTCCCGATAAACTGCCCTTCCCCCCACCCCTCATCTAGTTACAGGCGGTGAGGGTGGGGAGCATTGCCCTTGCCTCTCACCCGCATGATTCCGGATGACGCTGGTTTATTCGGTGCTTTTCCCTTGGGGTGGGGAAGACCCAGGCCCGGCTTTGCCGGGGTACTTCTTCCAAGTGTTCTCACGTGGTCTTTCCCAAATCTTGTGGATTATCTGGTAGTTAACAGAAATTTTAAATCTTCAGAATTCTCTCCTGTGATGAGAAAGAGTTCTGGTAAGGGTTGGTTGGAGGGAGATGAGACAAGTCAGAGAAGCACCTCAACTTAAGATTCAAAATGGCAATTTCTTTTCCCTCTCAATAAAAAAATTGATGAGAAGTAATACCCGGAGTCTGGCTTGGAGGCAGGGTCTTGTTTGCAAATTTCAGACCCCTCCCTGACTAGAGCAGATTAGCTATTTGTCAGAGGACATTAGTCAGGTCTAGGGATTCCTAGGAAGACTGAAGAAACAGGCTTGAAAACAAGAGGGGCCAGGCAGATGCTGTCACCAGTAGTCCCTAACTCTTCTGGTGACTGCATTTTTACCACAAAACTCTAGACCTGATTGGCTGAGTTTAGGTCCCTTTTGCTGGTTTTTACCCAAGCCCCTAACCTCAGTGGTACAGTAGAAGTGGGTAGGGCGGCCTCCCTTCAAGATTCAAGGCACAGGGAACTTCCCCAAATGGAAAATGGATTCAGATGCTTTGCCTAAAAACCTTGATGAGTGTCAAATACACTTGGGCATTTAGGGGAATTCATTCTGAGGCCCAAAAAGAACTGTCTTCCTCATCCAGTTGTGTTATCAAAACTGAATTTGTCCACCTCTCCTTTGGAAGACCCTATGGGGTCAACCAAGCTTGAAGAGGGCAGTTGGGAGGATGGGAGCTGAATGGGGATGAGTCATGGGGCATCTGGAGACCTATTATGCTGGGGGGCTTATGTCCTGGAGATGCCTATTTGGGGTTGGGCTGGAGCTGGGAGTGGGGGGTTAAGGGCTAGAGTGAAATGAAACAAATGACACACACACCCTCTGTGTATCATCCCTGTGTACATAGAATCAATGTTCTCCAATATACATGTGAAAATCTGCCTTAGCATTTGTAGCTGCAAAGGCTGGGGACCAGAACATTGTTCATGCAAATACTGAGTGTATTTTTGTAAGCTGGGCACCTTAATAATAATGGTATCTAAAGCCAACTGACCTCTAAGTGAGAAATCTCTGCTTCTGAGCTCTTTTCTGATGCATATTGTCACTAAGTGCAACTGGTTGGGAATTTTAAGTGGTTGTATTCATACTAAAAGCATTAGTTATAACAGTCGCGCTATTGAGCACAGAACAATACTCACATTGTGCCTTTTTATAAAAAACATATGGGGCTCCTGCTGAGGCGGTTGCGGGTTCTACCATTCTGCTTTGCTTCTCCCCTTTGAACGCTGTGGGCGGGGCCTCCGCTCCAAGGTTCTCTGCCCTGCTGGACAGCTTGCTGCCAGACGCCTTCTGGAGGGATATACTTATTTCTGCCTTTTGCCCTGTACAGTGCTCATTGCTTTCTCCTATTGTGATATTCTTCCCACTCCAGAATTCTTGCCTGAAAAAATCCTGTGGACAGAGGAGCTTGGCGGCTACAGTCCATGGGGTCGCAGAGTGGACGCGACTCGGCGCGCATTGTGATATTCTTAGAAATACACTTAACCTTGTCCATTAGGCCAGTGGAAATTGTGTATTTCGGACAAAACACTCCCAGCCCTGAATGGGCATGGGAAGCAGCGTCTGCTCTTGTCCGGTTAAACTGCAGTTTGGTTCTTGGCTGGTTTTGGCCATGGGGAGATACGAGGCTGCTGTACTTGTCTCTACCAGATCGAAGATCAGATCAGATCAGATCAGTCCAGTCGCTCAGTCGTGTCCGACTCTTTGCGACCCCATGAATCGCAGCACGCCAGGCCTCCCTGTCCATCACCAACTCTTGGAGTTCACTGAGACTCTCGTCCATCGAGTCAGTGATGCCATCCAGCCATCTCAACCTCTGTCGTCCCCTTCTCCTCTTGCCCCCAATCCCTCCCAGTCATCAGATCGAAAGCGCCCACCAAAGTGCGGCCCCAACTGAGCAGGTCCTTCCATTTGTCTCCTTCTCCTTCCTGCCCCAGTTTAACTTTCTTCCATACCCCGTTGTTCCTTCAGAGGACAAGAACGATCTCAGCATAGGTGTTGGATATTAGCACCACAGGCTAAGACTTGGGTGTGGAGGGAGGCAGTGAATACGAGAAGCCGGGTGAATTCCACCCTCCTGGACGCTGCCAGCAGATGGCGCTGTTCTGTTTATGACCCTTCACCACCTCTCCAGCTACCAGGCCTTCCGGGCTAGTCCCAGGGACGCTGCCTTGTCCTGAGCAGTGTCCCTGTTGGGCCTGAAGGCGGGGGCTAAGCCTTTGCTTCTGTTGGAAAGAAATTCTAGCCAGTTGGCTGTAGGAAGGTTGGCTCGCTTTCCTTTGCCACCTCCTTCGACATTTGTTGGTTAATGAGGAGTGGGGAGGGGAAAGCTGGGGGTGGGGGTTGGGGGTGATCTTGAGGATCAATATCCAAAAGAGCCTTACTTAGTTCCCCACGGTGGAACAGAAGGTTCCTTGGGTCTCTGCTGGGGTTTCTGTCCGCACCTCCCCAAGCTTCTGCGCCCCAGCCTGCTGGTCCCACCACCCCCAGCCTGGCGGCCTGAGACGCTGCGCCCCACTGCTTAGCGGAGTGCCCTTGTTGCTGGGCAACAGGCAGCCGGAGGCCTCCTCTCCCACTCGCCTCATCCAGCCCCCGCGGTTCCTCCTAATATGGATTTAATTAGTGTACTTTTTACCTTCTGACTGTAAATTGGAAACTGAGTAGGGAAGCAATGTTCTGCGGTGCCCCAAGCCGTCGCTCATTCTGGCTGGAACAGTCTGCTCCGCACACCACCTACCTCGGCAAGCAGCTGGAGTGAACCTCAGAAATCCTCAGGGGAACAAACTACCTCGCTGTGCCGTCATGAGTAATTCAGATGCTTTCAGACGACATTTAGGTCAAATGCGGTTGAGGACCACCGCAGAGAGAAGAGATAAAGGGGGAATGTGGGGGGCGGGACGCAGGCAAATGCTGTAAATCAATCCTCCCAACGAACCCATAACATTACTTTCACGGCCTAGCTGCAGTTTAGAAAATCACCATGGGTGTTTACCTGCTGTGTTTGAAATTGAAGTCAGCACTAAGTTCTCACTAGAAGAACTTTTTTCCCCCTTCTGGAGGAGAGGTCCAGAGATCTCTCTCTCAATCACTCCCTCCCCACCTCTCTTCCTCCCACTCCCTCTCTCACTATCTGGTCCTTCTTTCCACTTCCCTGCAGTAATATCTGAGGCCACCTCTGCTCCACAGGTTTAAGTCCAGAGGTGGGGCAGTTCTGGGAGTGTGAAGCCAGCCATAGAGGTTCAAGGCAACAAGCTGCCTGGAGAGTGACAGTCTACTTATTAAACCATTTTAAAAGGTCAGATAATTTCTTCCAGGATAAGGCAAAGAAAAGGGGAAGAATATAGGTCCTGAGTAGGCCCAGCCTTAAAGCCATGTGTGCAGAGGGGTGCTTTCAATCCAGAAGGCTGAATGCTTGTTTAGGACTGGAAGGTGAGGCTGGGGATTTTAGAGGTATGTGCGGTAAGAAAGGCATTGTGGAGACTTCCCTGATGGTCCAGTAGTTAAGAATCTTGCCTGCCAACGAAGGGGACATTGGTTCAATCCCTGGTGAGGGAAGATTCCGCACACCTCAGAGCAATTAAGCCCCTGTGCCACAACTACTGAGCCCACGTGAGCCCAGAGCCTGTGCTCCGTAACAAGAGAAGCCATTGCAATGAGAAGCCTGAGCACTGCAACTAGAGAGTAGTCTCCACTCATCCCAACGAGAGAAAGCCACTTGCAGCAACAAAGACCCAGCAAGCCAAGAAAAAATTAACAAATTAAAAAAAAAAAAAGAATCCACCTGCCAATGCAAGAGACAAGGGTTAGATCCCTGACCAGAAAAGATTCCACATGCCACTGGGCAGCTAAGCCTGTGTGCCACAACTACTGAGCCAGCATGAGCCTAGAGCCCGTGCTCTGCAACAAGAGAAGCCGTCATAATGAGAAGCCCGCTTGCCACAACTAGAGAAAGCTGACACACAGCAACGAAAACCCTGTGCAGCCAAAAATAAATAAATAAAAGGCACTGTGATATTTGAAATAATGTGATATCACTTACAGAATATAGGATAGTTTCCCTTTTATGGGAATATATTTTTCCTAGTAGTGTCAATATTGTTGTTTATATATACAGGTACTAACATGGTAAAAGAATGGTGATCAGGTAGAGTAACAGCACAAATCAGAGCTATTTGGTTTTGGAATGCATCCAGATATCCCTTTGGGACCGACTTGGCACTCCTAGTAATATTTCAGGATGATGTTGCAGTTCACAAACAACTCTACCTACTCATTCCATGTGCTCCTCCCTCCCCACAGCCTGTAGGATAGGTACTGCCAATTCCACAGAGAGAGAGATGGAGCTTGGAGAATTGGGTGACTTGCTTAAGGTCACTAAATGAATAAAGAGCTGAGATGAGACCACCTTGCTTTTCTGTAACAGGATGTTTTACTGGAAAAGAGCAGCAGGATGCCATCCTGACCATGACAGTTACTAGCTTGAGGCCATCAGATCAGATCAGATCAGTCGCTCAGTTGTGTCCGACTCTTTGCGACCCCATGAATCGCAGCACACCAGGCCTCCCTGTCTATTACCAACTCCCGGAGTTCACTCAGACTCACGTCCATCGAGTCAGTGATGCCATCCAGCCATCTCATCCTCTGTCGTCCCCTTCTCCTCTTGCCCCCAATCCCTCCCAGCATCAGAGTCTTTTCCAATGAGTCAACTCTTCGCATGAGGTGGCCAAAGTACTGGAGTTTCAGCTTCAGCATCATTCCCTCCAAAGAAATCCCAGGGCTGATCTCCTTCAGAATGGACTGGTTGGATCTCCTTGCAGTCCAAGGAACTCTCAAGAGTCTTCTCCAACACCACAGCTCAAAAGCATCAATTCTTCGGCGCTCAGCCTTCTTCACAGTCCAACTCTCACATCCATACATGACCACAGGAAAAACCATAGCCTTGACTAGATGAACCTTTGTTGGCAAAGTAATGTCTCTGCTTTTGAACATGCTATCTAGGTTGGTCATAACTTTCCTTCCAAGGAGTAAGCGTCTTTTAATTTCATGGCTGCAGTCACCATCTACAGTGATTTTGGAGCCCCCCAAAATAAAGTCTGACACTGTTTCCCCATCTATTTCCCATGAAGTGATGGGACTGGATGCCATGATCTTCGTTTTCTGAATGTTGAGCTTTAAGCCAACTTTTTCACTCTCCACTTTCACTTTCATCAAGAGGCTTTTGAGTTCCTCTTCACTTTCTGCCATAAGGGTGGTGTCATCTGCATATCTGAGGTTATTGATATTTCTCCCGGCAATCTTGATTCCAGCTTGTGTTTCTTCCAGTCCAGCGTTTCTCATGATGTACTCTGTATATAAGTTAAATAAACAGGGTGACAATATACAGCCTTGATGAACTCCTTTTCCTATTTGGAACCAGTCTGTTGTTCCATGTCCAGTTCTAACTGTTGCTTCCTAACCTGCATACAAATTTCTAAAGAGGCAGATCAGGTGGTCTGGTATTAATTCCCATCTCTTTGAGAATTTTCCCCAGTTTATTGTGATCCACACAGTCAAAGGCTTTGGCATAGTCAATAAAGCAGAAATAGATGTTTTTCTGGAACTCTCTTGCTTTTTCCATGATCCAGCAGATGTTGGCAATTTGATCTCTGGTTCCTCTGCCTTTTCTAAAACCAGCTTGAACATCAGGAAGTTCACGGTTCACATATTGCTGAAGCCTGGCTTGGAGAATTTTGAGCATTACTTTACTAGTGTGTGAGATGAGTAGCTTGAGGCCATACAGGTTACTTACAGTTTCTCTAGGCTTCCTCACTTTAAAAAGAGTTGGACATGACTCAACAACTTCACTTTCACTTTTCACTTTCATGCATTGGAGAAGGAAATGGCAACCCACTCCAGTGTTCTTGCCTGGAGAATCCTGGGGACGGGGGAGCTTGGTGGGCTGCTGTCTGTGGGGTCGCACAGAGTCTAACATGACTGAAGTGACTTAGCAGCAGCAGCATGGCCTGGTCAAAATTGGGAAAGGAGTACATCAAGCCTGTATACTGTCACCCTGTTTATTTAACTTATATGCAGAGTACATAATGCAAAATGCCAGACTGGATGAAGCACAAACTGGAATCAAGATTTCGGGGAGAAATATCAATAACCTCAGACATGCAGATGACACCACCCTTATGGCAGAAAGTGAGGAGGAACCAAAAAGCTTCTTGATGAAGATGAAAAAGGAGAGTGAAAAAGCCGTCTTAAAACTCAACATTCAAAAAACTAAGATCGTGGCATCTGGTCCCATCACTTCATGCCAAATAGATGGGGAAACAATGGAAACATTACAGACTTTATTTTCTTGGGCTCCAAAATCACTGTGGACGGTGACTGCAGCCATGAAATTAAAAGATGCTTGCTCCTTGGAAGAAAAACTATGATAAACCTAGACAGCATATTAAAATGCTGTTAAATATGACAGCATATTAAAAAGCAGAGCCATTACTTTGCCTACAAAATCTGTCTAGTCAAAGCTATGGTTTTTCCAGTAGTCATGTATGGATGTGAGAGCTGGACCATAAAAAGGCTGAGTGCCAAAGAATTGATGCCTTTGAACTGCAGTGATGGAGAAGACTCTTGACAGTCCCTTTTACCACAAGGAGATCAAGCCAGTCATTCCTAAAGGAAATCAACCCTGAATATTCACTGGAAGGATTGATGCTGAAGCTGAAACTACAATACTTTGGCCACCTGATGGGGTGAGCTGACTCACTCGAAAAGACCCTGATGCTGGGAAAGATTGAAGGCAGGAGGAGAAGGGGACAACAGAGGATAAGATGGTTGGATGGCATCACCAACTCGATGTACATGAGTTTGAGTAAACTCTGGGAGATTGTGAAGAACAGGGAAGCCTGGCTTGCTGCAGTCCATGGGGTCGCAAAGAGTTGGACATGACTGAGTGACTGAACAACAGCAACATACCCTGGTTTTCTTTAGGTATGTAACACATACTCAAGAATAGCCTCCATCCTCCTGAGAGGAAATGTACAATTGTATTAAAAAGCTTGCTGTGGATATGAGTCATACACATCCACCTCAGCAATTAACTCTTTCCCTATTAAGAGGAGTGATTCTGTTCCCTGTGATAATTTTAACCAGATAAATTGCCTTAATCGATGAACAACTATTTTTTTTTTTTTTGGTCATTTGTTGGAAATACTCTTCCACAGGTATGCCTCCTGTTAACCAGATATTCTTCTTGCAAACTTCCCATATGCATATCAAACCATAATTTCCTACTAACTTCCCATATAGTTTCAGACAGTCTCAGCCTGCAAGGGAAAAGCAGTGGTTTGTTACACCTGTGTGTTAGGCTTATTGACCCTAAACTCTTGCTGAATGTTTTTACTTCACTTGGAAGGTTTGCAGCACACCCTTGTGAAACACAAAGATTCTTCCGCAGTTTAAGAATCTTCCTCTGATTTAAATGTGCCATAAACATTAGTTATTGTTATCGCTACTATGCTGGCTTACATTTTGTCTTGCTCAAAGCCAGTCATACCTGTGTGTGACCTTTGTTACCCTTAGTCAAGTTTCTCTTTCATTATGAAAAATTTCTAATATTTTATTCTTAGACCTTCAGCTACTCAGATTGCTTTAATTATTGCCTCTCATCATTTAGTTTTTCACAGAGGCAGACGATTTGATGTGCATTTTGAAATAATTTATGCAGCTTAGCTAGAGTTCCAGGCAAGGAAGATGGGAGAGGCCAGATCAGGGCCTACATTTATCTACAGTTTTTGGCTATCATATCCATGTTTGGTTGATTCCTTTACTTTGCAGAGAAATCCAAATTCTTTCAATAGTAGAATACTTGAAAGAAGCAAAAGGATGGAGATAAAAGTAATGAAAAGAAATGCAAATACAGTAGCAAGTGCTATAGAATGTTTAAGGGAAGTACAGCATCACACAGCAGGAACAAAATGGGAAAATGTTTATTTCATTGGTTAAATCAAAACATTCCAGGAAGGACTGCCTTAATTAATTTTCAGAGGCCTCACTGATACATATATAGGAGGGGAGCCCCACTACCCTGGCCACAAAAACTATTTGGTATAACTAATCACATGCAAACCCAATTTGCAAAAGCAGAGCATTATTACAATATGATATTTTAAAAAAAGATTGGTTGAGCAAATAGACTTCATATCTTTAAAATGGGAAAAGAGCCATTATAATTATGCTGGGTTGAACCTGAGAAATCCTGGCAATACTTAAAACCTTCTCAATTACAAATAGGAGCAAAGATACAGGTGAACTAAGCTACCCCTCTCTAAGGTCGCTGAGTAAGGAGACTTTGCATTTGCTATTTTGGAATAAGTTGTTTGCTTTCAGATGGCTTTTTAAAATGGCTACCACATAAGTTTTGCTTATATAGAACTTTCTTATAAAATAGTTGCTCCTTAATTGTATCTGTTACTATTTAACCAGTTATTTTTCTGGTGTTAGGCTACGACATTTTTTTTCTTTGAATATTCACCTACTGCAGTGAAAGGCTAAGCCAGATTTGAAAGCCACAGATTCAGAAACATGGCACAATGGTGCAATTCACAAATCAAATTTTAAAAAGTTAAATATTCATGCCATAGCAAAGTAGCCAGCGACCAGTGACAAAGATATATTTCACCATCAAGACAACCACAAATTAAAAGTATTTGCCAAAAATGTCTTTTCTCTCATTGTTAAATCACTTTTACTCCCAAGATGCACTTGTTTTCTAATATTTAGCATTCACAGTATAACTGAAATTAATTACATTCACAATGGTCACTTTCTGTGTTCAAGATTGACATCTTGATTGCTTAAAATGAGGTAGATAGCCATTCAAGGGTTTTGTTGGTTGGGACTAAATTCCTTTAGATCTTGATCTTTTTTTTTTTTAAATAGAATTCCAAAATATTTAGCAAAAGATTGAACATGTCTGAGCATTTTGGAAAAATATAATTTCAAGAGGTTATTTTATGAAAGTTGTTTTTACCTCATTTCAACTTAAAAACAGGATAAAAGCATCAAATTACAAATGCACTGCATATCTTAAAGCTGACAAATAATCTATCATCACACAAAGCTGTAATTCTGCTTTGGAAGTATATAGATGCAGAGGCATTGGTTTAAATCATTCAGGGGCCAGACCAGCTGCTGCCCCTGAACCTTTGATCCTAAATTGCAAATCTCCTCCAAGGTTCAAGCCTGATTTCCAGAGTTCTTCATAGGAGGCTCTCACTGAGATCTTGAATCCCATCTCTGGAGAAAGATTAAGAAGTTGGAGGCAAAGGCCCACTTGGGTAAAACAGGCTGCAGTGGACAAAGCTGGAGACACGATGGAGCCAAAAGTATTGGACCATGGTCTTGGGCAGGCTTTGACTGTGAGAGGGAGGGGCGATTAGAGCCACCAAGTCGTCACCTTGGGAACCGTCAGGTTGCTGGGGGTAGGCTGGGCACTAGACCAGCCAAGGCTCCTGGAGTGGGTCGACGAGAGATCTCTGAAAAGGCTGGCAGACTGCCGCGGATCTTTGTCTTTTTACGAGGAGCCATGGGCGAGGCTCCCAAGAATTTGTTTAAGGAGCTTGACTTTCTCATGCCTCGAGCCAGATCCTGGAGCATCAGGTCATCAGCCAGGACGCCCAGAAACGCGCTGGTGGTGGAACTGAGGATGGTGGCCGCCACCTGCACGGGGCGCCGGGCCGCAAAACTGCCACTACCACCAGCAGCCCCATCGGGTTCGGTCGAACCTCGCAGGCCAGGGTCGCCAAGTAGGCGACGCAGAGCATACGAGGCGCCCGACTGCAGGTACTGGTAAGCGCGCCGTCCGCTGTGGTCGCGCACGTGCACCTGCGCACCCAAGCGGACTACCAAGAGCACGGCCGCATCTTCGTGGCCGTGCAGCGCCGCCAAATGCAGCGGCGTATAGCCGCCGTGCGAGCGCGCGTTGACGTCGACCCGTGCGCCCCCACGCCGCGCGACCTCCACCAGCTGCTGCACCATCTCGAGGTCGCCGCTCTTAGCGGCCCAGTGCAGGGCTGTGAAACCAGACATGAAGTCGCGTTTGGCCGCCAGGCCGAGGTCGCGCAGCAGCAGCCCGTGCAGCTGGTGGGTCCAGCGGCCCCCAGCCGCCCGCACTAGCCATTCGTGTTCGGCCGGCTCTAGGGGCACGGCGGACGGCGGCGGGGCAGCCGGAGCCTCCTCGGTGTCGGGGCTCAGGAGGCGCGGGCCGGCGCGCGACAGGCGCCTCAGGTGAGGGGAGCGGCCAGAGCCCAGACCGAGGCCCAGGCCGGACTCCTCAACCGAGAGCCGCCGCAGCAGCATCGGGGAGCTCCGCGGACTGGGCTCCTCCGACAGCTGTCTGCGCAGGCCCTGCTCCTCAGCCCGGATCCGCAGCGCCGAGGGGCCGGGGACGCAGCGCACAGGCAGCATGCAGGGCTTCTGAGGCGGAGGGCGCAGAGTGGGTGGTGGTGGCCCCCGAGGCGCAGCTTCCGGGTCTGGCGGTTCTACGTGGGGCGAGGGTGCCTCCGACGGTGCCGTGGACGGTGGGGCCACGTCTTCAGAGAGACCCTCCGAGGGCTGGGCCAGTTCTAAGGCTGGAATCTGGGGGTCAGAGGGCACCCCTGACTGCCAGGCCGGGTCTAACAGCAGCCCCTGAGTGGTCTCTGAGGCCGGAGCCCCGGCGGTGTCCTGCTGCTCTGATGGCGGGGCCGGGTCCTCAGCCGGTTCCGCCGCCCTCGGTGCCGAGGACGAGGACGGAGCCCCCGAGGCCGCGGTTTCCTCCTGTGAGACAGAAGTGACCTTCGACTGCGGGGCTGGTGCCTCTGGGGCGCTCTGGAAGCAGCAGGCCGGGGGCTCGGGTCCGTCGTGGGACCGCGACTTCTTCTTCAGCACCACGAATTTGACGCCGTCGAGCTCCTTCACCACGGCCACGTTGTTGACGAACTGCTTGAAGCGGTCCCTGCGGGCTGCGCGGCCGCGTGGGTCGCCGGCCTCCAGGAGCGGTTTGAAGCGGCTCAGCAGCTCCGAGTTGCGCACCTTCCCGCCGTTCTCCTGCAGGAAGCCCAGCACCGCCGCCTGGCTCACTCCGGCGGCCGCAGCAGCCGCGGCCGCGGCCAGCGCCATGGTCACTTACCGCCCCGTAAGGGGGGAGCCAGGCCGCCCGCTCCCACCAACTCTGCGGTTCCCTGTTGCTGGGCAAGGTGGACGTCGCGGCGCCTCCGGAGGAGGGAGCCGGGGTTCCGGGAGTCAGGTCCGCCTCGGCCAGGCTCACCTGATCTTTTTCACCGAGGCGTGACGGGCGTGTCCCCGAAGCTGGACCTCGGTCATGCCAGCGCAGCGGGGCCCGGCAGTCTCCTGGAGAAAGGAGCCGGAGGCCGCGGCGCGCGACCCCCGCCGCTGCCCCGCGGGGTCCCCAGTCTTCGGGGTAGGTGTCTGCCTTTACAATCTGTCCAATGGGCGCCGGACTCCATCCCCCATGCGCGGTGCTCGCCTTACAGGTGACAGCTGCCGCCAGGGCCGCGGTGGGAGTACGGGAGCGGAAATTCTCCACCGCCCCTCCCAACCCGGGAATTAAAGGCGCAGTGCCAGGCTTCAGCTCCGCTCCCGGTTGCTAGGTGGGTGTGTTCCCCAGGGATAACGCGGTCGCCAGCCAAAGCAAGGTTTCTTATTCCTTTAAGAAATGTTTAACCACCACAAAATACCGGGCGATTGCTTGAACCAGTAATTTATTTAAAGACCATCAATGCCTTCTGAATTGTTGATTACAGAAAAATGGCTTCGTGTAACTTGCAGTAGACACAATTCGCTGTGCGTGGCAATGTATGTCACCCGAGATTTAGAAGAGACGTTTTAAAAAGCAGTTTTCTTATGATGCGATAGTACATTTTCACATCGAGTTTGGGGAATAAAACCACAGGAAAACATAAAGAAGGAAAAATATCACTTAAAATCACCATTAACATTTTTGACTGTTTTTTTCTCCCTCCCCCTACACATGTGTATACATGTTTATGCTTTAAAATAAGAAAGTAAAATTGGAATCATGCTATGTTTTTAAAAATTCACTTCCTCCACAAATATTTGCTGCGCACCTCGTTTCAGCCTCGGAGAAGGCGATGGCACCCTACTCCAGTGCTCTTGCCTGGAAACTCCCATGGATGGAGGAGCCTGGTAGGCTGCAGTCCATGGGGTCGGGAAGGGTCAGACACAACTGAGCGACTTCACTTTCACTTTTCACTTTCATGCATTGGAGAAGGAAATGGCAACCCACTCCAGTGTTCTTGCCTGGAGAATCCCAGGGACAGGGGAGCCTGGTGAGCTGCTGTCTATGGGGTCGCACAGAGTAGGACATGACTGAAGCGACTTAGCAGTAGCAGTAGTTTGTGCCAGTACCTTTTCAGATTGTGATACATGGTTTAGAAAGACAGATAAAAACCCCTGATTTAGTGGAGCTCTTATGGTAGAACGGGGGAAGGTTTTTGTTGTTCAGTCGCTAAGTCGTGTGGGACTCTTTGTGACCCCTTGGACTGAAGCATGCCAGGCTTCCCTGTCAGGGGATGGTGGGGAGCGACAAAGAGAAGTGATATGGTGAATCTGCAAATTGTATAATATACTAGAGAAATACTATGGGTGTTTAAAGTAAAATAAAATACTATGGGTATTTAGAGTAAAATAGAGGGGCAGGTTCGTAGAAGGCAATGGCACCCCACTCCAGCACTCTTGCCTGGAAAATCCCATGGATGGAGCAGCCTGGTGGGCCGCAGTCCATGGGGTCGCTAAGAGTTGGACAAGACTCAGCAACTTCACTTTCACTCTTCACTTTCATGCGTTGGAGAAGGAAATGGCAACCCACTCCAGTGTTCTTGCCTGGAGAATCCCAGGGACGGGGGAGCCTCATGGGCTGCTGTCTATGGGGTCGCACAGAGTTGGACACGACTGAAGCAACTTAGCAGCAGCAGCAGCAGAGGGGCAGGTTGCAAGTTCGAACCCTGTATTCAGGGTAGGACTCACTATGAAGGCCCTTTAAGGGATTAGAGATTTATGTAGGTAAGTAGAAGAAACTTTGAGCAGAAGAAACAGCCAGGGCAGAGGTGTGATCAGTTTTTTAATTTACAAACACAATACTACAAATACATAAACAAAGACACTGGTAGTTAAAGAGAGCCAGACTCTTGAATCAAAATTCCACACTTGAGTCCTGTCTCTACCTTGAGTACTCTCTTGACCTCTCTGTGCCTCAATTTTCTTATTTGTGAAGGGAGAAGTGGACAGTAATTACACTTAGCAAATTGTTGTGAGGATTCTGTGAGAAAGTAAACATAAAGCACTTAGAACATGCTTAACCCACAGTAAATATTCACATTATTATTAGCAGTATGTTGTTCAGTTGCTCAGACATATACCACTGTTTGCGACCCCATGGACTGCAGCATGTCAGGCTTCCCTCTCCTTCACCATCTCCCAGAGCTTGCTCAAACTCATGCTCATTGAATCATTGATGCCATCCAACCACCTCATCCTCTTTGGATGAGATTTGGGCTCCATTTCCTCATTTGAGCTCCAAAATCACTGCAGATGGTGACTGCAGCCATGAAATTAAAAGACACTTACTCCTTGGAAGAAAAGTTATGACCAACCTAGACAGCATATTAAAAAGCAGAGGATCTTTTTCAAAGATCCTCCAAATTGTTCTTTCTAGTGGATGAACCAATGGAGATTTTTAGTAATCCCATCCAAATTAATTTCTTGATGGGAGTTTCTATTCCTCAACTTTTCCCATTTTTATTTTGCAAAATTTCAATCTTGAGTATTATTTCTTATGTTTGTAGCCATCCATCTACTCTTTCTTTTTCAGTTGAGGTACAGTTGATTTACATTACTCTGCAGGACCTTTAAGCCTGCAGAGTTTCTAGCCTGAAAATGGAACTTTTCCCTATTTTGGTCTGGGCACTTGGGGCGCAGAATTTCCAGCCTGCAATAGGATCTTCCCTGTATTTCAGCCCAGCTGCAAAAGTCCTGGCCCCAATACAATCCTGGCCCCAATACAAACACACTAGCTTTTGTGAATGGCACACTAGCTTTTGCCAAAAGCAGGGAAAGGGCTCAGAATTTTCTTACTTTCAGTCCTTCATGGCCCTTAGTCAGAATCCAGATTTGAGAGACTCATGCCACGTGTGTCTTTCTGTTGCTTCCCTATCTCCTGTTGCCCTGTCTGTCTCCATCAGATTTCCTAGATGACCCCTACTTGACCTTTCATATCCACATGACCTCTAGGAAAGAATTCTGGGGTTCCCTTTGGTTCAGGTCTTTCTCCTATTTTTAAAAGCCTGAGGGATCAAAACTCTCCTAACATTCTAAAGAATTCCCTTCTAAATACTGTGGTTTCTCAGGGTGGGGAAGGACCAAGCTTCCCCCACTCCCTTAACCCTTCAGAGTCTTCTGATGGGACCAAGACCTCATGTCCCACCAGAGTGACAATCCAAGATTTTTATCAGATGATCTGCCCCTGATATCAGAGTCCATTTAAGCACTATTTGATCTATATTTTAGCTATAAAACTATGACTACAGAAAGGAAAGATGACTTTTTGACACAGGATGGCCATGATATTCTTTAGACTCCAGAGAAAACTGGTTAAAATCAATTTTTTTTTTCTTGGAAACTGCAAAACCAGTTCTTTTGGCATATCCAATTAAAAACAACTAGCTTGTTAAAGGAGAAGGCAATGGCAACCCAGTCCAGTACTCTTGCCTGGCAAATCCCATGGACGGAGGAGCCTGGTAGGCTGCAGACTGAAGCGACTTAGCAGCAGCAGCTTGTTAAAAGACCTGCCTAGGGAAAAGCTTGAAGTTAACTCTTCCCATATCCTTGAAATACACAGCCCACTTTGCCTGAGACCTCAGCCTTGGGCAAATTAGAACTTCAAGCAAAAAAAAAAAAGCGGGGGGTCAAAGAAACATTTTAAATCTCAAGTGGAAAACTATGAGATCTCTGTCTATCTGTCTGGATTTATGTATGTCTCCGTGTGTATCTTTTGACTTTTTTTTTTTAATATTGCTGAAGTTGTAAATGAGTTCTAATTGGCCTAAAGAAAAGTAAGCGCTTACAAATCAGACGATTCTTAATACAAGAGAAATTAACCTAAATGAATTTCAGATTCACATGAACTGGGAAATAATATTAAATATCTAGTATTAATGTTTGTTTGCTAATCTGATATAGACAGGTCTAAGAGTCATTAACATTAAGCATAATATTTTCATTGTGTCTAGGTTTATTATAAATTAAATATTGTAATATTGTTATATCTGTTACAAGTTTGTCAGCAAGGAAAGTACCTCAAGTGAAGAAACTTCAAAAAAATATATAAATGAGATATTATCTTTTAGATAAACTATTAATAATTATACTTTAGAAATGTCTGTCTAAAACAGTCTGTCTAGATTTTGGTAACCTGAATTTCTAGAGTTGTGCTAAACTAAGTGATAGAAGTTTATTGAATAGCTATGTCATTTCCAAATAAAATAAGATTTTGAAACATTAATTCAGTTCAGTTCAGTCGCTAAGTCATGTCCAACTCTTTGCGACCCCATGGACTGCAGCACACCAGGCCTCCCTGGTGTCCATCACCAACTTCTGGAGTTTACTCAAACTCATGTCCATTGAGTTGGTGATGCCATCCAACCATCTCATCCTCTGTCATCCCCTTCTCCTCCCGCCTTCAATCTTTCCCAGCATTAGGGTCTTTTCAAATGAGTCAGTTCTTCCCATCAGGTGGCCAAAGTATTGGTGTTTCAGCTTCAGCATCAGTCCTTCCAATGAATATTCAGGACTGATCTCCTTTAGAATGGACTGGTTGGATCTCCTTGCAGTCCAAGGGACTCTCAAGAGTCTCCTCCAATACCACAGTTCAAAAGCATCAATTCTTCGGCGTTCAGCTTTCTTCACAGTCCAACTCTCACATCTATATATGACCACTGTAAAAACCATAGCCTTGACTAGATGGACCTTTGTTGGCAAAGTAATGTCTCTGCTTTGTAATATGCTGTCTAGGTTGCTCATAACTTTTCTTCAAAGGAGCAAGCATCTTTTAATTTCATGGCTGCAGTCACCATCTGCAGTGATTTTGGAGCCCCCCAAAATAAAGTCTGTCTCTGTTTTCACTGTTTCCCCATCTATTTGCCATAAAGTGATGGGACAGGATGTCATGATCTTAGTTTTCTGAATGTTGAGCTTTAAGCCAACTTTTTCACTCTCCTCTTTCACTTTCATCAAGAGGCTTTTGAGTTCCTCTTCACTTTCTGATATAAGGGTGATATCATCTGCATATCTGAGGTTATTGATATTTCTCCCCTCAATTTTGATTCCAGCTTGTTCTTCATTCAGCCCAGCGTTTCTCATGATATACTCTGCATATAAGTTAAATAAGCAGGGTGACAATATACAGCCTTGACATACTCCTTTTCCTATTTGGAACCAGTCTGTTGTTCCATGTCCAGTTCTAACTATTGCTTCCTGATCTGCATACAGATTTCTGAAGAGGCAGATCAGGTGGTCTGGTATTCCCATCTCTTTCAGAATTTTTCACAGTTTGTTGTGATCCACACAGTCAAAGGCTTTGGCATAATCAATGAAGCAGAAGTAGATGTTTTTCTGGAACTCTCTTGCTTTTTCTATGATAAAATGGATGTTGGCAATTTGATCTCTGGTTCCTCTGCCTTTTCTAAATCCAGCTTGAACATCTGGAAGTTCACAGTTCACGTACTGTTGAAGCCTGGCTTGGAGAATTTTGAGCATTACTTTGCTATCATGTGAGATGAGTGCAATTGTGTGATAGTTTGAGCATTCTTTGACATTGCCTTTTATTGGGATTGGAATGAAAACTGACCTTTTCCAGTGCTGTGGCCACTGCTGAGGTTTCCAAATTTGCTGGCATATTGAGTGTAGCACTTTCACAGCACCATCTTTTAGGATTTGAAATAGCTCAACTGGAATTTCGTCACCTCCACTAGCTTTGTTCATAGTTATGCTTCCTAAGGCCCACTTGACTTCGCATTCAAGGATGTCTGGCTCTAGGTGAGTTATCATACCATTGTGATTATCTGGGTCATGAAGATCTTTTTTGTATAGTTCTTCTGTGTATTCTTGCCATCTCTTCTTAATATCTTCTGCTCTGTTAGGTCCATACCATTTCTGTCCTTTATCGAGCCCATCTTTGCGTGAAATGTTCCCTTGGTATGTCTAATTTTCTTGATGACCATTATGTCTACTACTGTGGGCAAGAATGCCTTAGAAGAAATGGAGTAGTCATCATAGTCAGCAAAAGAGTCCAAAATGCAGTACTTGGATGCAGTCTAAAAAACGACAGAATGATCTCTGTTCATTTCCAAGGCAAACCATTCAATATCAAGGTAATCCAAGTCTATGCCCCAATCACCAATGCTGAAGAAGCTGAAATTGAATGGTTCTATGAAGGCCTACAAGACCTTCTAGGATTAACAGCAAAAATGATGTACTTTTCATTATAGGAGAATGGAATGCAAAAGTAGGAAGTCAAGAAACACCTGGAGTAACAGGCAAATTTGGTCTTGGAGTACAGAATGAAGCAGGGCAAAGGCTAATAGATTTCTACCAAGAGAATGTACTGGTCATAGCAAACACCCTTAAAGATTTTGGACTATTAATGAATAGTGTTTGGTGCCATCCTGAGATATTCTCTATAAGAAAGCAAATGTTTTTCTGGAAATTATCACTGGTATTTATGTTTACCAATCTCTAGAATGCTAATATAAAGGTCAGTTCTTGGTTGCTAAAGGAAAGTAGGAAGTGTGTTTTCAGTAAAAAATGTATGAGGAATGAAATTACATTTTATGAAGGGAAAACGAAGTAGGTCTGACTTACAGGTGGCTGTTTCAGGATGGGAGAACAAAGTAATGGGTATAAAAAGTGATAAGGTTTTATAGAAAGTGGACCCCAAGGGAAGAGTTTTGTGCATAAATACAAGTTTTCTTGAGATGTTGAAATGCCTTTGATAATGGATTTTAAGTTTCTTTACCTCTGAAGTGATCTGTTCTATGTTTACCTTTGAAATCTTCTTTGTTACTTTGGCTAAGTGAATATATTGTTTCACAGTGATCTATATGATTCTATCTGACTGAGTGTTACCAACCCTTTTGATATTTATCGACAAAACTTCCCAAAGAACTTGACTTCTAGCTAACTTTGGGATGCTTCAGAGGGCCCCTGAGATATCCCAAAGAGGTATTAAACTACCTAGGTTCACTGGACATGTTAAATTACATGGGAAGTACTGTTGAAAGGGTGATAAATCTTCTCAGGTTATACTGTTATGGTTGATGTTACTAATATAGATATCCTAAAATTATGTGGAATTCATGAAAATCTGATATGTCCTGGTATAATGTTGTTAGTTATAATTCTAGTTATCATGTTAAAGTGTTACAAGTCACAGCAATGACCAGGTTACTTTGTCAATTACAATTTAATCATATTTTAAACATGCCTTCTATGGTTTCACTATGATGCCTTTGCAAGAATACTACTACTTCAAGATTTATGGAAAAGGCTTTTCTAAAATTAACCAATAACCAAATTTTGTTTGTTTGTTATCTGGTAAACTGGTAACAGACTGGAATTTAGTCTACTCTCTCTGTTAAGAGAACAAAGTTTTCTTAGAGTGAAGCTTTCAATAACAGATTATGAATTTCTTTGCCTTTAAGTGATTTATATTTGTTTTTAAAATTTTTTGTTACTTTGGTAAAGCAAATAAACATTATTTAAGATTATAGTACATGTAGACAAAGCTCATTCTGCTTCTACAAAAAATAAGCCCTCACAGTTAGACTTTTGATATTCTGATGTTCTTAAAACATGGCAACAGTCCACTCCTAAATCAGGGAATTAAAAATGGGTGAACAATAGCTGTAAATCAAAGAGTCAGGGCTATGGGAAATCCAAGATGGCCACTTGGATTTTCCTGGCTCCCTGACAAACCTCATTTTTATTTGATGGGTTAAAGCCTTCCCTGGCTACAGGGTTAATGCCCTCATAATGAAAAAATCATGTTTCACTGAATATTAAGTTTTGTTAATTTTTAAAGTAAGTTTCTAGTTTTGTTAATTAAGGTCTAGTGTTTACTAAGACTCACTTCTGAGATAGTTACTTGTTGTTATGTTATATTGCTGCTGCTGCTGCTGCTGCGTCACTTTAGTCGTGTCCAACTCTGTGTGACCCCAGAGACGGCAGCCCACCAGGCTCCTCTGTCCCTGGGATTCTCCAGGCAAGAACACTGGAGTGGGTTGCCATTTCCTTCTCCAATGCATGAAAGTGAAAGTGAAGTTGCTCAGTCATGTCCGACTCTTAGTGACCCCATGGACTGCAGCCTACCAGGCTCCTCTGCCCATGGGATTTTCCAGGCAAGAGTACTGGAGTGGTGTTATATTGCTAAAAGATTAAATTATTTTAAAAGACACTCTAAGTTTGTTTCTAAAGCTTAGCTCAGTAACCAACCTTCAGATAAAGATCAGATGCTCCATGATGTACAACCAGGAGATTAACAACTGGCTATAATTATTTAACTAAGTCAGATGACCTGGGGTATACTGGGTTATACCTAATGAAAGTTCTTGACTTAAATTCTTTTTTTTTCTCTTAAATTTAGTCAGAGTATGGTTGATTTACAGTGTTGTGTTAGTTTCAGGTATACAACGAAGTGATTCAGTTATACATACATTCATTCTTTTTCAGATTCTTTTCTCATATAGGTTATTACACAATACTGAGTAGAGTTCCTTGTGTGGTATGGTAGGTCCTTGCTGGTTATCTATTTTAAAGATAGCAGTGTGTGCATGTTCAGCCTAAGCTCCTGATTTATCCCTCCCACCACGTTTCCCATTTTGTAACCAAAGCTTGTTTTGTAATTGACTTAAATTTTTGCTTGTGACCTTACTAATAACTGCTAGCTATATTATTTTCTATGTCGCTTGTTTCAGAAGATTGTTTCTTATGTTACTAAATGTGTGACTGAGCCTGTGATAAAATGCTGATATGCAGTTCCATACGAGATCAATGATTGTCATAATGTAACTCTAGATATGGGAAGAAGCAACAAGAGGCAATATTTCCCTGGACCAAGAGGCTAGTAAAACAGGAATGGTCCAGAGACTTTTGTCACTTGCCAAGGCCTGATCTAGTAACAGCATATTGAGTGGACTGTCAATAGAATCTTCGGTAGACCTGGGAATGAGCCTTCCCAGCACCACGGGACACAAATGGCCATGAAATGCCCCAAAGCATGGTCAGATATGGGGCTATGAAGGGACCCTGCTGACTGGAAGTTGGCACTGGCCAGCTTCCTCTACAAAGATTAAATCATGACCACTGCAAGCTGTTGACCTTCAACACCCCCTGAAAGGCGTTCAGGGTGGAGATTAGAAATACGGCACTCTGTGCTCTGGGAAAAACCCAGAAGAACCAGCCTTCAGATAGTCAGATGGTTTTCAGGTAAATATTTTATGAGTCCAAATTCTTGCCTCTTCTCGCACCCAGAGAAACACTAACGTCATGAACCAATGTCTGGCCCTGGTTCTCCTGGCTAGCCCCTGAGCAGCTTTTCTATTTCTATTAATCTTTGGGCCATGTACCTTTCACTTTCTTGTTAAGTTTGTTTCTTCTAGAATACAACAAATCTAAAGCAGTAGTACGACAAGAATATTCCCTGACCAACACCTAGACAATGCTGAAACAAGTTCACCTTTTCATTCCATGGACTCTCATCTCCCTCTGTAAATGCACCCTGACAGAGAGCAGGCAAAGGGAACCCAGAGCCCCACGACGCCCCTGTGCAGCCTGAGGAAGTCAAAGCGGTCATTGCCCCTTTCCCTTTGAGACTGGGTTCCCAAATGCCTGAAAAGGGAAATAGGTAGATAGTTAGACATGAGCAGGGTATCAACAGGGGCCAAAGAATTGACCCTAAAAATAAAGAGAGGGAGGAATATGGTGACCGAAGGACAAACGAGCAGATAAAACCAAGGAGGGTCTTGGAATGCAGAAATGGAAAAACCAGACCCTTATCCTCCTTCCCTCCCTCATGTTGTAACTATTAATGGAACAGTATAACCTGTCTCCCCTCCTACCCTATAGGCAGAAGGTATTTGCCCTACTCTTCCCCCACCCAGTATACATGCCTCATCCATTCAGCAAATGACCTGCAAGACCCCTATCCCACTTTTTGTACCCTGGCTATAAAAGTGAACTAAGGACCCCTGTTCAATGTCAGTTCTCCCTTGAGCTGGCCCATTGTTCTAACAGCGTCTCACACTCTAATAAACTTTATTTCCCTCTCATTCTGTCTCATGTCTGGAAA
Source organism: Bubalus kerabau (assembly GCF_029407905.1). Classification (NCBI taxonomy): domain Eukaryota; kingdom Metazoa; phylum Chordata; class Mammalia; order Artiodactyla; family Bovidae; genus Bubalus; species Bubalus kerabau. Next base: position 213,245,577 of record NC_073624.1, on the reverse strand, counting down.
TTCTTTTCCAACCTATGCCTCAACCATGACAGGGCGCAGAGTTTCTGGCCTGCGGACACCACCCTTATGGCAGAAAGTGAAGAGGAACTAAAGAGCCTCTTTATGAAAGTGAAAGAGGAGTGTAAAAAGGCTGGCTTGAAACTCAACATTCAGAAAACTAAAATCATGGCATCTGGTCCCATCACTTCATGGCAAATAGATGGGGAAACAATGGAAACAGTGACAGACTTTATTTTCTTGGTCTCCAAAATTGCTGCAGATGATGACTGCAACCATGAAATTAAAAGACACTTGCTCCTTGGGGAAAAAGCAATGACAAACCTAGACAGTATATTAAAAAGCAGAGATATTATTTTACCGACAAAGGTCTGTACAGTCAAAGTTATGGTTTTTCTAGTAGTCATGTATGAATATGAGAGTTGGACCATAAAGAGAGCTGAGTGCAGAAGAATTGTTGCTTTTGAATCGTGGTGTTGGAGAAGACTCGAGAATTCTTTGGACTGTAAGGAGATCAAACCAGTCAATCCTAAAGGAAATCAGTCTTGAATATTCATTGGAAGGACTGGTGCTGAAGCTGAAGCTCCAATACTTTGGCCACCTGATTCGAAAGGCGGACTCACTAGAAAAGACCCTGATGCTGGGAAAGATCGAAGGCAGGAGGAGAAGGGGACGACAGAGGATGAGATGGTTGGATGGCATGACTGACTCGATGGACATGAGTTTGAGCAAGCTCTGGGGGTTGGTGATGGACAGGGAAACTGTCCTGGTTTGGTGCAGTCCATGGGGTCCCAAAGAATGGGACAGGACTGAGCAACTGAACCAAACTGACTGATAAAGCAAAAGTCTAATTAACATGAGAAGGAGAGATACTGGTTTGTGAAAGAAAGTGCTAGTCACTCAGTCGTGTCCTACTGTTTGTGACCCCATGTATAGTCCATGGAATTCTCCAGGCCAGAATACTGGAGTGGGTAGCCTTTCCCTTCTCCCGGGATCTTCCCAACCCAGGGATCAAACCCAGGTCTGCCCACATTGCAGGCATATTCTTTACCAGCTGGGCCACAAGGGAAGCCCAAGAATACTGGAGTGGGTAGCCTATCCCTTCTCCAGGGGATCTTCCTGACCCAGGAATTGAACCAGGGTCTCCTGTCAAACTGGGGTCTCCTGCATTGCAAGTGGATTCTTTACCAGCTGAGCTATCAGGGAAGCCCAAGAAACTGGTTTAGATAGTGGCATTGTGATGTTGCCCTCAATGGGTCTTACAGATGCTAATAAGAACGATTAAGAATATCAACAGGAAGAATTTGGAAGGGAAATCCAGCTATTAAAAAAGGAGGTAAAGTAAAGTAAAAAAAAAGAAAAAATATTCTCCACAAATTAAAAAAAAAAAAAAAATCTTTTTATGTTTATTTGGTATGGGATAAATAGAATGGACATTTATGTAATTAAAACAATATTTGACATTATTACACTACCTAAAGTTAATGAGCCAAGAGAGGCTCCCTACTGGTCCCCAACAGTAAAATCCAAACAAGTATGTTCTATTTACCCTAGTTTTAAGTTATATATTTAAGAGGCTAGAAAAATTTACACTGAGATATCTGTCCAGCAATAATTTTGGAACAGTTAGGCAAAAAGGGCCTGACTTCCTCAGCTCTACCTGACTCTGGGGATCCAAGAACCTCTTATATAAAAATAGGAATTTTGCTTTGACTCAATTATAAATTCAGAAAGGTCTGTGCTGAATACCTTATACAAACTTTGAAGGCATAATAATTTAACTCTGAAGTTATAGAACATAGAACTTCCTAAATCAGTTTGATTAAAAATCTTGTCCCTGATTTTAGTAACTTTAGGCAACAGAACTGTTCTTTGAAAAAGCAAATAGTGTCTTTGTCTTGCAAATATCTAAACCAGAATATAAATACAGGACTCAAGGACCTGCAACCAAGGAAAAAAAGGACACTTTTCAATGCAAAAGACTAAAATGTTCCTCAGCCAAACTTACAGATAGCTGACCTCAGTCGTCTGAACATGCAACTGTTAGGTAGTTAGAATAGGAAACAAGAGTCCAGAATGGCGGTGGCTAAAAGACAAAGAAGGGAAAAGCCCGCGAAAATAGAACCAAGGAAGGTCAAAGGAAGAACCAAGGAAGGTCAAAGGAAGGTCTGAGGACCTGAGTGAGGACTTCAGGTAGAACAAATAGCACTCCTGGCTAGCCCAATTTGCATGGGGCAGGCCCAGGGGGAGGGAAAAACATATAAAAAGAGGAGCCAAAGGGCTCTCTCCCTCTCTCCCTCTCTCCCTCTCTGCCATGCGCTGGGGCGTTCTCTTTGCATCTTTGGGTCGACATGCCCTCATGCCTCGAGGATGGATTTTCCTGCTATTATCTAATAAAATAGAGCTGTAACACGGAGCTGTAACACTGATTTGTCCAAGAGCTATAACATGGTCCATTTGAGACCTGAGAGCTGTAACACAGTCTGTCCAAGACCTGAGAGCTGTGACACGCCGAGGGCTTTAATGTCCGTCACGCCAAATCTTTGTTGTGACGAGACAGAACCGAGGAGCATACACTCGCCTGACGCAACCTTAATGTATACCAACTGCTTATAAACTAGTAAGTTTATATGATAATCCCTGATTCATAACTAAGCTTTTAAATGAAGCCATGAGATCTGTCTAAGGAGGGAGAGAAGGTGAAATGCCAGAGCACCTTACCTGCTTCCTGGGAAACCTTTATGCAGGTCAAGAAGCAACAGTTAGACCCAGACATGGAACGATGGACTGGTTCAAAACTGGGAAAGGAGTACATTAAGGTGTTGCAGAGAAGAAACCAATTCTGACTCCATGTTGGAAACTGTTTCTTTGACTTGCTTTTAATATTATAGTCATACTCAATGGCTTGCCTAGTGGATCCTGCCCCTCTTCTGGACTGTAAATGAAAATGCCTTTGTTCCGCTCTTGGAGAGACAGTTTGTCCCTGCCCACCTGTGAATAGAAGAGATTAACATCCCTTCTGAAGGCTGGACATTCCCTTGGAGATGTTTTACAAGACTGACAATCCTTTTACTGTACTTCCCTACTGCATCTCCCTCTCTATTCTGCCTTTTGACTTTAGCTTCTCATTGCTTCTTTCTCTCTGACCTATAAAAGAACCTGGCATTCAGGCCCCAATAAGATGGTTATTTTGAGGTGCTAGCCTGCCATCTTCTCAGTCTTCGACTCCCCTATTTAAGTATCTCCCTTGCCTCAACAGTTTGTCTCTCGGATTCATTGGCCTATTGTGCAGCAAGCAGAGTGAGATTTGACTCGGTAACAATGGGTGTATATTGTCAACTTATTTATTTAACTTTTATGCAGAGAACATCATGAGAAATGCAGGGCTGGTTGAAGCACAAGCTGGAATTAAGTTTGCTGGGAGAAATATCAATAACCTCAGATATGCAGATGACAATACCCTTATGGCAGAAAGCAAAGAGGAATAAAAAGAGCCCCTTGATGAAAGTGAAAAAGGAGAGTGAAAAAGCTGGCTTAAAACTCAACATTCAAAAAACGAAGATTATGGCATCTGGTCTCATCACTTCATGACATATAGATAGGGAAACAATGGAAGCAGAGACAGAGTTTATTTTCTTGGGCTCCAAAATCACTCCAGGTGGTGGTGGTGACTGCAGCTATGAAATGAAAAGACTCTTCTCCTTCATCGAAAACCTATGATAAACCTAGACAGCATATTAAAAAAGCAGAGACATTACTTTGCCAACAAAGGTCCATCTAGTCAAGGCTATGGTTTTTCCAGTAGTCATGTATGGATGTGAGAGTTGGACTGTGAAGAAGGCTGAGCGCCGAAGAATTGATGCTTTTGAGCTGTGGTGTTGGAGAAGACTCTTGAGAGTCCCTTGGACTGCAAGGAGATCCAACCAGTCCATTCTGAAGGAGATCAGCCCTGAATATTCACTGAAAGGACTGATGCTGAAGCTGAAGCTCCCATACTTTGGCCACCTGACGCAAAGAGCAGACTCATTAAAAAAGACCCTGAGGCTGGGAAAGAGTGAGGGCAAGAGGTGAAGGGGACAACAGAGGACGAGATGGTTGGATGACACCATTGACCTAATGGTCGTGAGTTTGAGTAAGCTCCAGGAGATGGTGAAGGGCAGGGAAGCCTGCATGCTGTAGTTCATGGGATCACAAAGAGTTGGACATGACTGAGTGACTGAAAACCAACAACGAGAAGTCTAGTCTGTGTAGAACTCTTTATATCTGTGTACACATTTTATATGAAGTACTTCTACTTCTAAAAGGTAATATCAATATTAAGAACACTGAAAGAGAAAAGATAGTGTTGAAGAATCCAGAGTCACAAAACACACCCGGGAGGACACTCAAGGCAGTGGAGTGCAGTTTATTACGCCAGAGGGTCCAGGGGAACTGGTTCCCAACAAGGACCACGATGATTTTGGAGGACTTGGTTCTATGCCCTCGCTACATGACTGGTTACATGTTAGTAATTATTTTTACAACACTCAGGTGCGGAAGAATTAACAATTACAATATGCAGGTGCAGGCCCTATTGTTTATCTAACTGAGACAACCTGACCTTTACTACAATCTTTATTTGCCATCTGGGAGGGGGTTTCCTGGTTTTTCTTTAAGGATGGTTAGCAAGGTTCAGGCCCAGTTCACATCCTGCCTTAAGATGGCTGACAATCTTCAAGATGGAATCCCTCTTGCCCTCCTCCCAGCGGCCCCAACAACAGTGTGGCCACAATATTCTTTAGACTCTGGAGAAAATTGGCTAAGAGAAAATTTCTTTCGAAATTATAAAACCGGTTATTTTTGCATATGCAAGTAAAACCCTCTAGCATGTTAAAAACTTGCCTAAAAAAAAAAAAAGCTTGAAGTTAACTTTTATCATGTCCTTGAGATACAGTCCTCATTGCCTTAGATTTAAAGCCAAATAATAATAATAATGGGGGAAGGGAGGGGTGGGGGAAGTAAGTCTGGTTTACAGGCAACTGTTTCTGAATGGAGAAAGATACAGAAAGTAAAAAGAAGTTTTGTGGAAAGTGGAATCTAAGAAAAGAATTTCGTCCATGGTACAAGTTTTGTTAAGATGTTGTACTACCCTTGAAGTCTTCCATGGTTATGTTGCAGGAAGAGGGACCGACCCTTTCCAGGGCCCAAATGTGGTTCTTATCTAACATTCAGAAATGAATTGTCCGAGGAGACACATGTGCTGACAAAGCAAGAGACTTTATTGGGAAGGGGTGCCTGGGTGGAGAGCAGCAGGCTAAGGGAACCCAGGAGGACTGCTCTGCCACGTGGCTCACAGTCTCAGATTTTATGGTGATGGGCTTAGTTTCTGGGTTGTCTTTGGCCAATCATTCTGACTCAGAGTCCTTCCTGGTGGAACACGCATTGCTCAGCCAAGATGGACGTCACCGAGAAGGATTCTGGGAGTTGGTTAGACACGTGGTGTCACCTTCTGACCTTTCCTGATCTCTTCCAGTTGGTGGTGGCTTATTAGTTCCATGTTCCTTACGGACCTCCTGTCGTAAAACAACTCATGCAACTGGTTACATGGTGAGACAGTGCCTGGCCAGGGTGGGTGGTTTCCAGCAGTGTACTTCCCCTAACAGTTACTTTGGCTAAGTGAATAATAACTGTTAGGTAGTTAGAATAGGGAAAAGGAGTCCAGAATGGCGGTGGCTAAAAGATAAGGAAGGGAAAAGCCCGCGAAAATAGAACAAAGGAAGTTCCGAGGACCTGAGTGAGGACCTCAGGTAGAACAAACAGCACTCCTGGCTAGCCCAATTTACATAGGGCAGGCCCGGGGGAGGAAAGAAACATATAAAAAGAGGAGCCAAAGCGCGCTCTCTCTCTTTCTCCCACGCACTGGGGCGCTCTTCTCTTTGTGTCTTTGGGTCGACATGCCCTCACATCTTGAGGATGGATTTTCCTATTATCTAAATAAAATAGAGCTGTAACACGGAGCTGTAACACTGGTTTGTCTAAGAGCTATAACACGGTCCATTTGAGACCTGAGAGCTGTAACACGGTCTGTCCAAGACCCGAGAGCTGTGACACGCGGACGGCTTTAACGTCCGTCACTCCAAATCTTTGTTGTGACGAGACAGAACCGAGGAGTATACACTCGCCTGACGTAACTATTGTTGAAATCAAACAGCAGGGACACTTGGCTTTTCTTGGCCCCCTTGATGAATCTCACTTTTATTTCATGGAATAAAGCCTTCTCAGGCTGCAAGACTAATGTCCTCACAATGAAAAAAAATTTTTTTTGTTTCACTAAATGTTAAATTCCAGTCTTGTTAATTAAGGTTTGTGTTTGGCAAAGCTCACTTCCCAGTTAGTTCCTTGCTGTTGTGTTATATTGTTAAAAAGTTTACTTCAGCTATTATAGACCTAAGTTTGTTCCTAATGCTTATCTCACTAATCTATCTTTGGATAGAGATGAGATGCCTTGTGACCTGCAACCAGAGAATTATACATTGTGAAAAAGACATAATTCAAAGGGCTATCACCAACCTGGACAGACTGTAATGGAGAAGGGTTAATTTTAAATTTACACTCCATCTGCTTCTGGGACTTTAACCCTTTTTTGTTATTATAAGCATACATAATGCCCTTCCTGAGGGAGATAACCGGAGCAGCCCACCAGAGAAGGACTGTTAGAAGTGAAACTAACACACTCCCCTGCCTAAAGGCTTGCCCCATTCTAGGGGACATTTCCAAGGATTGAATAGTTTTACTTTGCTTCCTCACCTCCCCCCCTCCCATCTCTGACCCATAAAAGAACTGGCAACCAGGCCTTGACAAGACGGTTATTTTGAGACACTAGCCTGCTATCATTTTGGCCAGGTGGCTTTGAATAAAAAAGCTTCTTCCTTACCTCATCCCCTCAATGAATCTGAGAGCAGAGTCATTGGTCTGTCGTGTGGCAAGCAGAGCGAGCTTGAACTCAGTAACAATTTGGCTTAGCCAGCCAGGATCCTTGCTGCTGGTGGCTAGCTGGCCCTGATCAGGGCATATTGGGACCATTTGTCCTAAGGGTCTTTTCTTTAAGATTCTCTGTAGTGGCACTGGCTGCCCCCGGTGCTTGGCAGTTGAGACCAGAAACCAACAAACTTCCAAGAGTTGACTGTAGGGTAAGAGAGTTAGAGAAGGCACTTTACAGGAACAGATCACCTTTAATGAGGCAAGAAGGGGCAGCAGTCAGATTAGTGAGCTGCTGCACTAACCCAAGAAAAGAGTAAGTATATATAGGCATATATATGGAAAGCTACCATCTTAAGGGGGCCTGTTCTCCAAGGTTGTTCGGAGTGCTGCTGCTGCTAAGTTGCGTCAGTCGTGTCCGACTCTGTGCAACCCCATAGGCGGCAGCACACCAGGCTCCTCTGTCCCTGGGATTCTCCAGGCAAGAATCTCTTAAAAGGCTGGGGCAAGAAATTCTGGAGATAGGCCAAAGGCTGGACCGGCTGGGTGTAGGCTGAGCGTAATCAACCTTTATGTCCTTTTTTTTTTTCTTCTGGTGAGAGAGTTCTTTGTTTTGCATAAAATGGTGGGGAGGACCTGGAGGGGAGTTTTAACTCCAGGCTATTTTGAGCCATGTAACTTTCCTTCATTGACTGACTCGATTTCATTTTAGAGTGAGTCTACCCAATCCAATAGCCTATTCAGCCAGTTTGCTTGTTTTGTTTGCCCGTTCGTGTTAACAGCCTGTGGGCTCAATTTTGGAGGGTAACTCACTCCGGTGTGCACACTGGGAACATTTTCCCCCCTCAATTTGTGTTTTTCCTTTATGGGACAAAAATGGGAAATATTTCATCTATCCAGAAGGAAAGATCTTTGGGTTGCATATTAGATATGTTAAGATCAGAAGAGCAATTGCTCACAATAAAACAATCTGGCAGTCAGAAGCGCTGTACAAAGGTGAGGAACACTCTGATAGTGAACAGGCCCGCAGGCTTCCTTGAATGTGAGGCATCCAATTCTAACTTCCTCTACAGGAGCCCCGGATAACTTTGACAGTGGGGACCAAGTGGATTGACTCTGTGAGAGACACTACTCTCCTTTGTGAATTAAAAGCTCAAATAACCTTTCCCCCAGAAAAGCTTGACATCAGGGTCCCATTTGGGCCTTTTTTGACCTTGTCCAATCTGGGGAGCTTTGACTTCCGTCTGGGGCCTTCGACTCCAGTTAGGGGTGTTCTCCCTGTGAAGGGAAACTCTGTTTATAAGGCACTTTGGAGAAAGGTCACTGGTTTAATGAGACTGGAAAGTCATGTTAATGTGACTTTCCGGCTGGCTAGGTTTTGGTTTATTCTGGTTACTTTGGTAATGTGCAGACATCTGGTACTAACTTTTTATTACTCTAAGGCTTCCTCTACGATTTTCTCATTTCTTCTCAAACCCTCTGCAAACAGGCGAGTGGCTGTGGAAACAACTGAGGAACTCTGGCCAGAGTTACTCTCTGGTGTGTTCTAAAGGCCCACAGCCCACTGTCCCCCAGTGACTGCCACCCAAGTGGAGGATGCCCTGGCATGCTGCAGTCCATGGGGTCGTGAAGAGTCAGAGACGACTGAGCGACTAAACAGAATTGCAGTACGCTGTGGTGGTCAAGTTGTAGTTACAGGAAATGTCCACAAGTCAGCAGCAGTTCTTCATACCCACCTTTGGTTACTGGGGCAACCAGAGCCTTAGGTAAAGTCAGCTTCCTGGCTGCAGTGGAATGTGCCTGGGTTTGTGTCTCACTATTTCTGCCCCCTAAAGTTTCACATCTTGTTTGCAGGCACATTCGAACCGGGGCCACAGCACCCAATTGAGGGTTCTCAGGTGCCTAGAAGGATGCATTGGCAGGAAGGAGGCTTGAGCTGGGAACTTTCTCCCAAAGGTCCTTGAGGCCAGAGGCCCCAGTACCATCCTTTGGGTGCATCAGGTATTCTGGTCCCAGAGGTAACCAGACAGTACAGGTTTAAGAGGGAGCTCAACTAAGTGCACCTAGCCTGGTATGTCGACACCACCCCAGTGCAGCCTTGGGACCCAAGCCTGCCCAGACTCCAGGAATGGGATAGCAGCCCAAGTCAAGGAGGTCAGAGATAATACAATAGGGACTGCTTTTCTGTCCTTAACATTATGCCAACGTTATGTTGGAGTATAGCTGATCTGCAGTGTTGTGCTCAGTGTACAGCCACCCAATTCAGGTATTATTTATCCACGGGATATCCTTTTTTTTTTTTTTTTTTGGATTTTTTGCCATAGAAGGTTGAACAGTGTGCTGAGCATCAGGTCTCTGTGAATTATTTATCTCAGATACACTTTTCTGTGTATACAACGGAGAAAGGAACAAAATAATTGCTGTAGATTATCTCTTAGAGATACAGATGTCTGTGTATAGGTAGTGATACAGATTTTTGTGTATATGTGGAAGGAAGGAAGACAGGAAGAGGATAATCCTTGTGGGTTATCTATTACAGATACAGGTTTCTATGCTTATGTTAGTCTGGAGATCCTAATTCATTCTAGGCACTTCACTTTTTTTTTTTTTTCCTGGAACCCTTTGTTTGATTTTGAATTCTCTGAATCTCTTTTTGGATTGTAAATTTGTTGCCTTGTTTGTCTATTTTTACTTTGCCTGGAAGGTGCCTCACATACTATGGTCTTCATCTGCCTGACTGACTACCCTCAGTATATGATCCTTCAAGGTCCGTGCCTGTGGCTACCAGTGTCATAACTCCCTAATTTCAGTGGCTGCTTTTTATGAGTGAGAGATAGTCCACCGTATATGTACCACATCTCGTTTGAGCTTTAATCTCTCCTTGGAGATTTTGCTGGCTGCGTGTCTTGGCTCTCAGATGTAGCCCTGTAGTTGTGTTCCTTGGTGTGCACGTGCCTTTGCCTCAGTGGTTTTCTTGGGATATAGGCCCCGGTGTGGGAATTCAAATCCTACGCTTTGTTCCCCTTAATAGTTTTTTTTTTTTTTTTTTTTTTCCAGGCATTCAGAGACTGTCCATTATACTGGGTGCTGCTACAGATAGAGTAGGAGGTTCTTTTGCCTCTAGGCTCTCTCCTGCCTGTTAACTTGTGAAGATGTCTATTGTGACTGGTGGGTTTTGATATTTCATTGTCATTTTGTTGACATTCCTACAGCAATTAGGGATGCTGAGCATCTTGTCCTGTGGTGGAGGTATGAGGTTTTTTTCCCTTAAAGGGTTTGAGGAAAATTTACCTTTGGCAATTGGCTTCCTGAAAGTCAGTTGTATTGGGGATATATTTCTGCAATTCCCATCCCAGGACATTAATTACCTGAGGGTAGCTGTCATTAACAGAACCCCAGGCCTTGTGAATTAGAGGGGGCAGTGAGTACTGGTGGTCATATTGTAGTTAAAGAGAATGTCCAAAAGGTGGCAGCACTTTTTCATGCCCACCTCTGTTCCCTGGTAGCTCAGTTGGTAAAGAATCCACCTGCAATGCAGGAGACCCCAGTTCGATTCCTGGGGTGGGGAAGGTCCGCTGGAAAAGGGATAGGCTACCCACTACAGTATCTTGGGGCTTCCCTTATGGCTCAGCTGGTAAAGAATACGCCTGCTATGTGGGAGACCTGGGTCCAATCCCTGGGTTGGGAAGATCCCCTGGAGAAAGGAAAGGCTACCCACTCCAGTATTCTGGCCTAGAGAATTCCATGGACTGTATAGCATGACTGAGCAACTTTAAAATCTTAAAAAAAAAATTTGTTTCCTGGGGCAACCAAAGCCTTAGGGAAAGTATGCTTCCTACCACTGTGAAATAGAGTGGAGTGTGCCTGAGTAAACACTTAACGGCTTGAGTCTCACTACTTTTTCCACCTAAAGCATCACACAAACACCCTGTCCAGACTAATCCCTTCCAGATCCACTGCACCCTGCTGAGTGTGCTGAGGTGCTAGGAGGCTGCACTCTCAGGTAAGAGGCTTGAGCTGGGAACCCCAGCACCAGAAGAGGTTGTAGCTAGCTGACTCTTGCCTTCAAATTCCTCCAGGCTTTGATGCCACATGGAACTCTCATCACAACCAGAACATAGCAGACAGTGGATCTTTAAAAAGGGTCAGTGAATGGAGAAGGAAATGGCAACCCACTCCAGTATTCTTGCCTGGAAAAGTCCATGGACAGAGGAGCCTGGGGGCTGCAGTCCATGGGGTTACATGACTGAGCATGCAAACATGAGGGTGGACGGAGATGGGTTGGTAGAACTAAAAAAAAAAAAAAAGGTCAATGAAGGGCATCGTCCCAGGCTGTTTCAACCCCACCCCAGCCCAGCAGAAGGACCCAAGCCTGCTCAGTTTCCAGGCATGGGCTAGCATCCAAGTCAGATTTCAGAGATAATAAAATAGGCATTGATTTTCTTTCCTTTTATTTAACATCATGCAGTATAGACAAAATACAACGTAGTGATTGCTGTCTGTATATAGCCGCCTAATTGGGGTATTATGTATCTATGGAGTATCTCGACTCTTTTTTTTATTTTTGCCATAGATTTTCTATCAGAGTGTTGATAATCAGCTTTCTGTGTATATGAGGAAGTTCAGTTCAGTTCAGTTGCTCAGTTGTGTCCGACTCTTTGCAACCCCATGGACTGCAGCACGCCAGGCTTCCCTGTCCATCACCAACTCCCGGAGCTTGCTCAAACTCATGTCTATCGAGTCACTGATGCCATCCAACCATCTCATCCTCTGTCATCCCCTTCTCCTCTTTCCTTCAGTCTTTCCCAGCATCAGAGTCTTTTCCAATGAGTCAGTTTTTCTCATCAGGTGGCCAAAGTATTGGCCAGTATGAGGAAGGAAGGAGATAAACATTGCAGATTATCTTTCAGAGATACAGATATCTATATGTACATGACCGGCAGGCAGGAAGGAAGAAAGGAAGGAAGCAGAGAATCCTTTGTTGTTGTTGTTAGTGGCTCAGTCGAATCTGACTCTTTGCGACCCCATGGACTGCAGCATGCCAGCTTTCACTGTCCTTCACTATACCAGAAACACTGATTTTTTTCAAACAAAAGATTTTTTTTTAAAGTTTATTGTCTTGGAAAAATAGAACAAGTCTCTTTGGCAAACAACAGGCCAAACAAGAACAAGATGGTGGAGTAGGACATGCGCTCATCTTCTCCGGTGAGAACTCCAAAACTGCAACTTGCTGCTGAACAACCATCAACAGGAGAATGTTGGATCCCACCAAAAAAAGATGCCCCGTGTCAAAGGGCAAAGGAGAAGCCCCAGCAAGATGCAGGAGGGGCGAAATTTCGTTTAGAATCAAACCCATACCCACCAGAGACGCTCATCAGTGGGCTATGTGTTCATGCTCATCAAGTAGTTAACTTCTTCCATTCAGTGGGGGTTTTAGCATCTGTATAACAACTCCAGGAGTGTGCACCAGATGCCATTACCTCCGTACTTCAGAGAGGAGCTACAGCAGAGGATACGGGATGCGGTCAGTCCTGGGAAGGCCCTATAGGCTCCTGCTCTATTGTACCAGGTGTCTGGGCTCAGCAGCCAGGGAAGGTGGGGCTCCCTCCTGGGTGTGGGGAGCAGCAGGATCACAGTCCTCTGAGGGGCATCTTAGCCCCCAAGGTGAAATGGTTAGGCAGTAGATAGATGCATCTGGTCTGGGAGAGGGATCCAGGCTGGAAATGTCACTGGAATCATCATTGGAAGGAAGAGGAAAGGCTGGGGTCGAGGGGTTGGGGGGCAAGTGGGTCACAGCCAACCCCATGCAGGTGATGGTGATCCTGTTGGAAGCAACTCAGAGCCGGAAGGATTGGCCCTCAGAGGCACAGCTTCATTCTTTTATTCCTTTGTAAAACATTGTGTCAGAGATTGAGACACCCTCAGGAGACTTCTGAGCCCAGTGCTTCTGTGGCTTCATCAAAGGGCCTCAGGCCACGCCCATATCCCCACTGGGGATGAAGCCCATCAGGGCACCGGGGCCCACAGACTTCAGGGAACCCCTGCCCTCAGAACTGGTCTCCCTTCTTCCAACCAGCTGCTGGTCAGAGGCCCACATTCTCCCATTCTGATTCCACCCCCAGAGCCTGAGGAGTAGTCCCATATATAGATGGCCCACCCAGTCTTCATGCTCCTGTTGCTGGACATTTTGGTGGACTCTATGCTTCCCTGAAAACAGGGGTGCACGTGTCATTTCAAATTGTGATGTTCTCCAGATCTGAGCCCAGAAGTGGGGTTGCAGGATCCCATGGCTCCTCTGTGTGTACTTTTTTCAGGAATCTCCATGCTGTTTTCCAATGTGGCTGCACCCTTGTGCATCCCCAGAGTGTAGGGAGGATTCCATTTTCTCTACGTCTTCTGCAGCATTTTTTTTTTGGAGATCTTTCTGATGATGGCCATTCTGACCAGTGTGTGTGTGTCGGGGGGTGATTCTTCAGTGTAAATTTTATTTGCATTGATTTAATAATGAGTGGGTTTTCCCTGGTGTGGCTCAGCAGTAAAGAATCTGTCTGCAATGCAGGAGATGCTAGAGATGTAGACTTGATCCCTGAGGTAGGATGATCCCTTGGAGAAGGGAAGGCAAGCCACTCCAGTATTCTTCCTGGAAAATTCCAAGGATAGAGGAGACTGGAAGGCTACAGTCCATGGGTTGCAAAGAGTCAGATATGACTGAGCAACTGAGCACAGTAATGAGTGAGGGGGGTGTCTTTCCAGGTGCTTGACTCCTGTATAGCTAGACATACACATGTTCTTTTTCAGGTTCTCTTCCCATATAAATTATTACAGAGTATTGAGGAGGGTTCCTTGTGCTATGCAGTGGGTTCTTGCGGGTGATTTTATAGAGTATAAAATCTACTCTTCCTACTGTGGGGAAACAGTGGAAACAGTGTCAGACTTTATTTTGGGGGGCTCCAAAATCACTGCACATGGTGATTGCAGCCCTAAAATTAAAAGATGCTTACTCCTTGGAAGGAAAGTTATGACCAACCTAGATAGCATATTCAAAAGCAGAGACATTACTTTGCCAACAAAGGTCCATCTAGTCAAGACTATGGTTTATCCAGTGGTCATGTATGGATGTGAGAGTTGGACTGTGAAGAAAGCTGAGCGCCGAAGAATTGATGCTTTTGAACTGTGGTGTTGGAGAAGACTCTTGAGAGTCCCTTGGACCGCAAGGAGATCCAACCAGTCCATTCTAAAGGAGATCAGTCCTGGGTGTTCTTTGGAAGGTCTGATGCTAAAGCTGAAACTCCAGTACTTTGGCCACCTCATGGGAAGAGTTGACTCATTGGAAAAGACTCTGATGCTGGGAGGGATGGGGGCAGGAGGAGAAGGGGACGACAGAGGATGAGATGGCTGGATGGCATCACTGACTCGATGGACGTGAGTCTGAATGAACTCAGGGAGTTGGTGATGGACAGGGAGGCCTGGCGTGTTGTGATTCATGGGGTCGCAAAGAATCGGACACGACTGAGCAACTGAACTGACTGAGTGTGTTAATCGGAACCAGCTCATTTCTCACTGCCCTCTTTTCCTCCTTGGGAACCATAAGTTTCTTCTTTAGAACCACAAGTCTGTGAGGCCATTTCTCTTTGGTAAAGCAGTTCATCTGTCTCCATTTTTAGATTGCACCTAGAAGTGATACCGTATGACTCTTGTCTTGCCCTGTCTCCCCTGCTTCACTTAGAATGATCACCTGTCCTTTCCTCCTGTGGATGGAAATGCCATTACTTGATCCTTTTTAATGACTGAGTAATATTGTGTTGTGTCCAGGTGCCCCATCTTCTCTATCCGTTCTCTGTGTTCTGCACTTGGTTTGCTTCTGTGCCTTGTTTGTGGCACCTAGTGCAGCTGTGATCACAAGGCTGCAAGTGTCTTCAAATTTTGGTTTTCTTCATATCTACACCCAGGTGTGGGATTGTTGGATCCTATGGTACTTCTATGTGTAGTTTTTTTTTTTTTTTTTTTTAAGAAACATCGTACTTTTTGGGCTTCCTTTGTGGCTCAGCTGGTAAAGAATCCGCCTGCAATGTGGGGAACCTGGGTTCAATCCCTTGGTTGGGAAGATCCCCTGGAGAAGGGAAAGGCTACCCACTCTAGTATTCTGGCCTGGAGAATTCCACAGACTGTATAGTCCATGGGGTTGAAAAGAGTCAGACACAACTGAACGACTTTCACTTTGACTTTCGTACTCTTTGCCTAATGGATGTACCGATTTATATCCCCACCAAGAGTGCAGGGAAGTTCTCTTCTCTTCGCATCCTCTGCAACATGTTTGTTGGAGATTCTCTGAGATGGCCATCTGACCGGCGTGAGGTGATAGCTCACTGGACTTTTGATTTGCCTTCCTCTAATACTTAGTGATGCTGAGCATCTTTTTAAGTGCTTGATGATCATGGGTATGCCTCCTTCATGAAATGTCATTTGAGATCTTTGGTTCATTTCCTAGTTTTGGTTTATTTTATTTTTGATATTAAGCTGCTTGAGCTGTTTGTATGTTTTGGAGATGAATTCTTTACAGGGATCTTTGTTTTGAAATATATATTTTTTCCCTATTCTGAGTGTGTTTTTCTTTCATCTAGGGTTTCCTTTGCTGTGAAAATGCTACTGAGGTTAATTATGTCCTTTTGGCTTATTTTTTTTTCTTTTTCAAACTTTCTCATGGCTTATTATAAGATACTGAGTATAGTTCCCTGTGTTATACAGTAGGTCCCTGTTTATCCATTTCATATATAGCAGTGTGTGTGTGTCAATCCCAAACTCTTAATGTATTCCTCCCTCACAAAGTTTGTTCTCCATGCCTGTGAGCCTATTTCTGTAATAAGTTCATTTGTATCATCTCTTAAAGACTCCACACATAAGAAATACCATATGACGTTTGTATTTTTCTGTCTTGTTTATTTTACTTAGTATGAAAATCTCTAGGCCCATCCACATTGCTGCAATACTTCATCCTTTTAATGGCTGAATAATATTCCATTGTATATATATACCACCTTACCCATTCATCTGTTGATGGACATGTAGGTTGCTTCCATGTCTTGGCTATTGTGAATAGTGCTGCTATGAACATTGGGATCCATGCATCTTTTCAAATGAGTGTTTTCATCTTTTCCAGATATATGCCCAGGAGTGGGACTGCAGGATCCCATGGTAGTTCCACTTTTGGTTTCTTAAGGAACCTCCGTAACCATTCTCCACCGTGGCTGAACCAGTTCTCATTCC
This sequence comes from Bubalus kerabau, assembly GCF_029407905.1. Lineage (NCBI taxonomy): Eukaryota > Metazoa > Chordata > Mammalia > Artiodactyla > Bovidae > Bubalus > Bubalus kerabau. The sequence goes on along the minus strand of NC_073624.1, from coordinate 213,229,359 downwards.
CACCGTCAGTATGGGAGGGTTGCCTTTTCTCCACACCTCTCCAGCAGTTATTATCTGTAGACTTTTTATGATGAAGCTGGGTTCCTTCTGAAGCGCCCTGGCTTCCAGGAAATAAACAGTAGGTGAAAAAGGCTGGTGCACAAAAGTATGTAGCACACGCCACTCCTTGTGTTGAAATGTGTGAAGCTGCTGTGGACTCAAAGTATGTGTCAGTATGTCTCCCTGAAATGTGTGTGTGTATTGACACCCCAACCCCCCAGTGTGGCTGCATCTGCCGACGGGCCCCCAAGAACACCGTCAAGGTTAAATGAGGTCAAAAGGGTGCAGCCCTGATCCCCTAGAAGCAGGGTGTCCAAAGAGTCCCCAGAGAGCTCCCCTGCTCTCAGATTAAGGAAAGGCCACATGAGGACATGGTGAGGAGGCAGCTGAACCAGGAACCAAGCCTCCAGAAGTGAGCTCAGGCTGCAGCCTCCAGAACCAGGAGAGGTTCACAGCAGCCTCGGTGGCTGGGCCTCTGTTCTGTGGTGGCAGCGCAGGCAGGGTCATGAGATGGCTGTTTTCACAGAGAGGATGTTACTACCTCCTCTGGGATTTGGCAGGTATTGCACAGTCCATCCTCCTGCACCTGCTCATGTTTGTATCTGTGCCTATACAGATAGGTTCTCAGGTGCCTCCCTTCAAGACAGAGTCTCCCCCTGAACAAGATGTGGAGGAGATGGCCTGAGACTTCTGAGTGGCTTGTAAAAGGCAACTCCCCCAACCTTGCCCACCATGTAGTAAGGAGGCTCAAGTCTCACCTGAGAGGCCCACATGGGGACTAGCCATGTGAGGGGGCCTTGCGGAAGCCCCAACACCTGCCCACCCCCACCCCCACCATGAAGCCGATGCCTCTGTGGCAACTTCATGAGGGACCCTCAGCCAGCACCCCTCAGACAGATCACTCTCAAACTCTCACTGTGAGGTAACGTTTGTCCTAAGGCACCAAGTCACGAGTAACATTTAGGCAGCAAGCGATAAAAACACCATGCAAGTATCACCCACCACACATCTGAAATGATCAAACCATGTCTGCCAGCCCCTGGGAACTCCAGACCTGTGCAGTTCTGGCGCTGAAGGGATCCCCAGGTCACCACACCCCAGCATGAGCACATGCAGGTTTCAGAGTGAGGTTTAATGCTGTGTGTGTCTGAAGGGTTGCTGCTGAACCATGAAAGACACTGGGATTCTTGGCCTTCGGAAGAGAAGAATTCAATCCAGGGCCAGAGACGAGGCTTGATCGCTCAGAGCATTTGTGTAATAAAGTTTTATTAAAGTATAAAAGAGATAGAGAAAGCTTCTGAGATAGACATCACAAGGGGGCAGAAAGAGTGCCCCCTCACTAGCGTTAGCAATGGAGTTAGATACTTTTCATTAGTTACTACAGTGAATCGAAAGAATGTCTGGAGGTTGTAAAGACCTCACTAGACCCACTCCCATAATTTACATTTTAAGATAACAGGATTAGCCAGAAGGTTTTTTCCAGAATCTGTCCTCAAGCAGGATACGTTATTATTATATAATCCTAAGGAATGTATGGAGAAGGCAATGGCACCCCACTCCAGCACTCTTGCCTGGAAAATCCCATGGACAAAGGAGCCTGGTGGGCCGCAGTCCATGGGGTCGCTAAGAGTTGGACAAGACTCAGTGACTTCACTTTCACTCTTCACTTTCATGCATTGGAGAAGAAAATGGCAACCCACTCCAGTGTTCTTGCCTGGAGAATCCCAGGGACGGGGGAGCCTGGTGGGCTGCCATCTCTGGGGTCGCACAGAGTCAGACACGACTGAAGCGACTTAGCAGCAGCAGCAGCAGCACAGCTATCAACGTTGTCGTTATGGAAAACGGCCACAAGGAGGCAGCATTTCTTCATGCCCCTTTTTTCTTTTTCTTTCTGTGCCATTTCATTTTGATCTTTTATTGGAATAGAGTTGCTTTCCAATGTTGTGTACAGGAGCTTTATTAAGTTATGCGTAAATGCATACCTATTTTTTTCAGGTTCTTTTCCCCATATACAGAAGATCCTAAAAAGTACCGAGAAGCTAGAATCAGAGAAGAGAATAAAAATGCAGCAAGAGGTGGTGGAAAAGCGAAAGTGAAGTCGCTCAGTCGTGTCTGACTCTTTGGGACCCCATGGACTGCAGCCTACCAGGGTCCTCCGTCCATGGGATTTTCCAGGCAGGAGTACTGGAGTGGGTTGCCATTTCCTTCTCCACGGGATCTTCCTGACCCAGGGATGGAACCTGGGTCTCCCTCGTTGTAGGCAGACACTTGAGGGCAGATGATTTTGCCATCGGAGCCACCAGGGAAACCACCCTGACCCACCAGGGAAACTAATGCAAAATCCAAGAAATGTAATCCTGTAGAAGCAGGGCTCTACAAATTTAAAGCACGAAAACTGGATTCCAGAATTCCTTATAGTGGGCACATTTTCCCTAATAAGCTGCCGGAGAAGCCACCCACTGTGCCTATTGGCTTTGATTTTGAAATGGAGGACAGAACCAAACAGAGAAAAACAAAGAGGGTATTGGAAGATAAACACTTTAAATTTATGTGAAGCCTTGCCCTTATCTATCTTGTTCGATGTTCTGGGTGTTCCTAAAGAGAAAGCAATTCCACTCACTGTCCCAGGACTCCTGCCTTTGTTCGGAGGAAGAGAACCCAAAACCCACCCAAGAAGATGAGGATGAGGAGAAGCCAGGAGTGATAAAAGCTCAACAATTACCCCATGATGGAGCACCCCACTCCAGTACTCTTGCCTGGAAAATCCCATGGACAGAGGAGCCTGGTGGGCTGCAGTCCATGGGGTCGCAAAGAGTCAGACACGACTGAGCAACTTCACTTTCACTCTTCACTTTCATGCATTGGAGAAGGAAATGGCAACCCACTCCAGTGTTCTTGCCTGGAGAATCCCAGGGACGGGGGAGCCTGGTGGGCTGCTGTCTATGGGGTCGCACAGAGTCGGACACAACTGAAGCAACTTAGCAGCAGCAGCAGGAGTACCTTTTAAGCCCAAAATCCCAGTGAGGAGAACTGTGGAAATATGCCCTTTCTCTTTTGATTCAAAAAAGTCACTTACAGAAGGAGAAGGAAATAAAACAACTGCAGAAAGGGGAGTTGCCTAAGTTCTAGGCACTTCCTTCACCTCATTCTCCTACCATTAACCTGCAGGAGAAGAAGATGAAGGACACAACTCAGGTTGAGCCTTCTGCTTGGAGCCTGGCAGAAGAGGTGCCTGAAGGCACAGACCTGGGTTCTCTTCTTGCCCCGGTGACAAGAAGGCTCCTCCTGATGTGATGGAAAGAGCGACTCTGGTTCCTGGATGGTGTCTGTAGCCAAGTCTAGCGGTGGAGTCGACTGGAGAACTTGGGTAGTACCCACATAGCCAAGGGCCACTCACTTACAGTAATTTCTGTTGCTTCCATCCTCCTCCTCTTTTTAACATATATCAGAATATATAGTTGATTTACTTTGTAATTTAGTCACTGAAAGTATAATTTTTGCTGCTTTTATCCTTCACTTTTTATATTTAAATTTAAAAATAAAAATACTTGATTTAGTTTATAGTTTGATTGTCTGATTCCTTCCTCTTCTCTGTGCAAAATGAATTTAGAGTTAAGGAGCTCTTTGCTCTGAGGAGGGAGTCTTGTTATCTGCCTGATGGGGAAGAGACTTGACTGATGTGTCCCTCACTGAGGCTATCTGCCAACTTCAAGGTGAACTGCTGTTCAGGCACCTTCTTCCCTTGTTGGGAACGCTGAGCAGGATACGTTTTAAGTCCTCCTGTGACCTGGGCTGGAATCAATATGTTTGTCTTACTGAAAATTTTAAAAGGCAGTTCCATACTCCTCTCAACAGTGATTCTTAGCATTTACATCTCATCAGCACCATACGTGTTCACAAGGAGACATGATTTCTTCATGACCTACTCCTGTTGACTAGAATAACCACAGCCTTAGGGTTACTCCTAGTACATGGTTTCTTCTGGCACATGCCAGAAGCCTATCTCATTAGTCCTTGTTGTGTTGGTTTTTTTTTTTAAGAAACTTAATGTTTTCTTCTTTTGGAGGATAGTTGACTTACAATGTTGTGTTTGTAGGTGTAGAGATTCTGCATCAGTTATCCCCATACACATATGGATTCACCTTCGTTTTCTTCCACATACAGTTATTATAGAGTGTGCAGTACACTACCCTTTGTAAAGGAGGTCCGCGTTGATTCTATATTCTATATGAATTTGTGACTGTAAATTAATCCCAACCTCCTAATTTATCCCTTCCACCCACTACTCCCCTTCAGTAACCATGTTTGTTTCCTAAGACTGTGTGTGTATTTCGCTTTTATAAAATAGCTCATTGATATCAGTTTCATCTTCTGAAATACTTCACTTACTATGATTGTTCTAGATTAATATATGGTTGTTCTATGGTTTATTCCTGTAAATGGCATTATTTTTTTCCCGGCTGAATCATATTCCATTCTATGCATATATGACTTTTTTATTCATTCATCTGTCCATGTACATTTTGGTTCCTTTCATGTCAGCTGTTGTAAATGCTGCTGCAATGCATTCTTGTTGTTGTTCAGTCATTACTTCTATCTTGAAAAACCGAGACAGTCCCCATGAGACACTCAGTCCCCATTCCCCTCCCTCAGCCCCTGGCACCTACCATCCTGTTTTCCGTGTCTAGGGAACCGACTGCTCTAGGGACCTTCTATGAGTGGACTCAAACATCATTTGTTCTTCTGTATCTGACTTATGTCACGGAGCATAATGCCCTCAGGCTTCATCCAGGCTGTAGCCTGTGTTGGAACTGCCTTCCTTTCATGCTGGACAACGTTCATGGTCTGCTCGTCCGTTTTTCTCTGGAGGAAACATGGAATATCTACATTCATCTCTCATGTCTTATAATGTCTGTGGACAACTTCAGAAAGTCCCATGACCCAAAAGTCATTCATCATTAACTACTTTATAGACTTTTTTATTTTGAAATCCACCAAAGCGCAGAAGAAGGGAAGAATGTATGTGAGCTTCACCTGTGTTTAGGGTATTCATTTTATTCCTGGTGTGTGCTTTGCATGTGCGTGCGCCTGTTAGCGGACATGCGCTGTGCGTGTGCACGGTGTTGTGTAGGTGCGCAGTGGCATATGTGTGCGGGGCGGGGTGGGGGGGTGGAGCTGGTAGTGGGTCATGGGCTTGGGGCTTGGGGCCAGAGGTGGGCAGGCAGGCGCAGGTGGGAGCTCCCCGTGGGTTCTCTGCTCTGATGGCGTCTATGCCCCACCTCTTTCCGCATTCCCGCTTGGATGCAGCGCGGTGCCCTGTGGGCGTCAGCCCCAGCACGAAGTCACCTGACTGGGAGCCTAGGAGGTGTCAACCCCTCTTGCCCCCACCCTGCGGGGAAGCAGGACCTGAGCGCGCTCCATCCCTAATTGACCATTAGGATAGTCGGACCCGCTCTCCCCGCCCGACCCTGCAGGACTGTCCTTCCTGGGCGCAAGGGGCAGCGCCTCCTGCCGGAAGCCTGGGACGCTGTAGCCGGGCCACTTCCAGTCCGTCCTTGCAGGGCACTGGGCTGCACTCCACGAAGTTCCTGGCTGTCGCCTGGGCCCTGACCACCGCGTGGCTGCAGAACCTGGTCACAGTTTTGTTTTGCCCGTTGAAATGTTTAGTGACAAAGCTTTTGTTCCGTTTCCTGATGTGGGTGAAGTGTGGAACCCGGTGATGATTTCTTCAAGAAAGGTACATCCTAGTTCCCACACGCGGGTGAGCCCCCTGTCCAATGATGAGAGACCCAAGGTGCGCCTCCTGGGAGCGCAGCCCTGAGCTGCTTTGAACCTGACCAAGGTCTGTCTACTTGGTAGATTCAGACCTCTCCAAGTCCTGTCTACACTGATTATGTTTAGATGAGACCATGTTCTTCTACAATGAGAACATTTACACCTGACTGGGTTCTCTGTGCAGTAGGACATGGAGACCTGGGTAGAGACCCGGCCTGGCCTCTGTCGTGGAAAACTTTGTGCCTGCGTCTGAATGTCAGTGCTCAGATGTCTGGGGTCTGGAGCTGAGGTGGGTTTCTCTGGGTAACCGCGGGGTTCCATGGCCCTGCCAGGGGTCAGTGCTGAGGCAGGGCTCTTAGTCTTTCCCTCTGATGAGTTCACCTTCCCTGGGGCTCAACGAGACACCTCAGGCAGGCCACCTGGTTGTTGCTGTTCAGTCTCTGAGTCGTGTCCAACTCTCTGTGACCTGACGGACTGCAGCACGCCAGGCTTCCCTGTCCTCCACTGTCTTCTGGTGCTTGCTCAAACTCACGTCTGTTGAGTCGGTGATGCCATCCAAACATCTCTTCCTCTGTCATCCCCTTCTCCTCCTTCCTTCAATCTTTCCCAGCATCTGGGTCTTTTCCAGTGAGTCACCTTTCCCATCAGGTGGCCAAAATATTGGAGCTTCAGCTTCAGCATCAGTCCTTCCATTGAACACCCAGGACTGATTTCCTTTAGGATGGACTGGTCTCCTTGCACTCCAAGGGACTCTCAAGAGTCTTCTCCAGCACCACAGTTCAAAAGCATCAATTCTTCGGCACTCAGCTTTCTTTATGGTCCAACTCTCACATCCATACATGACTATTGGAAAAACCATAGCTTTGACTATATGGACCTGGCTTGTTTACACATTGGGGGCCCGCCGACCACAGCCATGGTGTCCTGACTAATGGGATGTGTGACCCCATGTGGGGGTGTCTAGGGACTGTGTGAGTCTCACCCCATCTGTGTGGGTCAGAATCATGTGCAGAGGGAGACCATACACACAAAACTAAAAAAAAGGAAAGAGTACATGTGAGCTTCACTAATGTTAAGAATTAATGCTTTACAATATCATTTTATACAGACCTGTGCCTATTCCCTCTTTACCCCTGCAAGATTCCCCATCCCTGGGGCCCCTGGAGACTCCTCAGGTGAGCTACCTGGTGATTATTCCTATTCACCAGCACGAGCATGACAAGAAGAGAGCAGGTTTACCTGGGCAATTGATTGCAGGGCACATGGATCAGGCAAAAAGCCAGTGGGCAGCAGGTGAGGTGGCTGCTGTTATCTCCTTCCAGTAGACTGTCCTTACTCAACAGAGACCAGACCTGTCCCTCGTCTTCCAGCCCAGCATCTGGTGTGTTTTCACAGCACCTCAGCTGGACAAGAAAAGACTGAGACTGCCAGAACCAAGGTAGTGTGTTCAACATTATCATGACAGCTGTAAAAACAGTTAATATCACATAGAACCAGAGAGAAGAGAGGAGGACTTCTCTGGGACAGGTGTGGGGGAAGGAGACTGACCCTACACTCCTATCTACCAAGTCACGAGGTTATAGGAGCTCACTTGTTTTCACCATAGGGGCCCAACCAGCGGAGACCTGGTGTCCTAACCAAGGGTCTTGCCACCCCAGGTGCAGGGTCTGGGAGGGGGGATCACCCTAGAGACTGTGGACGTGTGACCCCAGGTGCAGGGTCTGGGGAAGGGGGTCACCCTAGAGACTGTGGATGTATGACTCCAGGTACAGGGTCTGGGAGGGTGGTCATCCTAGAGACTGTGGACGTGTGACTCCAGGTACAGGGTCTGGGGAGGGGGATCACCCTGGAGACTGTGAATGTGTGACCCCACGTGCAGGGTCTGGGGATTGTGTGGGTCTCCCCCCATCCACGTGGGTCCAGATCCTGTACCCGGAGACCTCATATGCGCTCTTTACCTCAGTGTGTCTTGTCCCCATGACTAACCTGTGGTCCTTTTTCTTCTCTCCATGTTGTCGCATTCACATTCGGTAGGCACCTTTGCGTGAGTTGCTGCTGTGCATTCCACTGAGTGAAAGAAAACCTTCGGTGGTGTCGGTCGTATTAATATCGTAGCATGTCGTATATCTAATTCATAGGGTCACCACTGTCTGCTGTCCTCTAGACCGAGTTCATGTAATTTATTTTGTAATTTATTGTTGTTTTATATTGGGGTAGAGTTGATTTCCAATGTTATGTTTGTTTTAGGTGTACATGAACTTGATTCAGTTATGCATAGATGTGTATCTATTCTTTCTCTGTTTTTTTTCCCCTCATATAGGTTATTACAGTTTGTTCAGTAGAGTCCCCAGTTCTATTCAGTAGGTCCTTTTTATTTATCCACTTGGTATATATTAGTGTGTATATTTTCATCCCAAACTCTTAATTTATCTGTCCCTTCTAACTTTCCTTCGATAATCATAATTTGATTTTCTCAGTCTGTGAGTCTGCTTCTATTTTGTAAATTAGTTCATTGGTATGAACTTATAGATTCCACCTGTATGTGATATCTTAGGATATTTGTCCTTTTCTCTCTAAAAAGTATTTATAGTATGATAATTTCTTGGTATATCCAGGCTGCTGCTGATATCCTTATTTACTTCTGTTTCATGGCTGAGCAGCATTCCAGTGTACAGATGTTCCGCATAGTCTTCATTTTTCAGTCAATGGACATTTTGGTGGATTCTGTGTCTTGGCTATTGCAATAATGCTGCGCTGAAAATCAAGGTGCACATGTATTTTGAATGGTGATTTTCTCTGGACCTAAGTGAGGAATGGGATTGCAGGATCATATGATACCTCTGTGTTTAGTGTTTCAAGGAATCTCCGTGCTGTTTTCCATCATGGCTTTACCATTTACATTCCCACCGAGACTGAGGGAGAATTTTTTTTTCTGTACATTCTCTGCAGTAATTACTCTTTGAGATCTTTTCGATGATGACCATTGTGGCCAGTGTATGCGAGGTATCACCTTGTAGTTTTGTTTGGCATTGATTTAGTAATTACTGATGTGGACTATCTTTCCATGTGCTTTTATTTTTATTTTACATCTTGTGAGAACAATTTACCTCTTCAATCTGGCTTCTTGAAAGTTGGTCCTGTTTGGAATTTTTTTTCCCAGTGATTTACTCCAGGACATTTCTTGAGGGCAGGTGTTATTTACCTGCCCTCTCAGACCGTCATTTACAAGCCTTCTCGGACTTGTGACTATTATGAGCCCTTTAGCATCTGTTTTAAGGTGTATATATTGATCTGAACCAGCTAATTATTCCCTGTCCCTCTGCCTTTATTTTTTGGTAACCATGAGTTTGTTTTCTATGAGGCTGTTTTTCTTTTGTAAAGAAGTTTATTTGTATCCGTGTTTAGATTCCACAGAAAGTAACATCCTATAACTTGTCTTTGTCTATCTCACTTACTTCACTTAGTATGATCATCTCTAGTTTCTTCCCGGCATTATTTCATCCTTCTTTAGGTCTGAGTAATATTGCATTGTGTACATGTGCCCCATTTTCTGCCTTCGTTCATCTGTCCTGTACACTTAATTTGCTTCCGTGTCTTGGTTATTGTACATAGTGCTGCCATGATCTTTTGGTGCAGGTGTCTTGTTAAATTTTGTTTTCCTCTGGATCTGTGCCTAGGTATGGGATTGCTGGGTCACTGGGTACTTCTGTGTTTAGTTTTTCAAAAACTTCCATAATGTTCTGCCTAGTGGGTGTACTGACTTACATTCCCCCCAACAGTGTAGGAGGGGTCCCTTTTCTCCACACCCTCTGCAGGCTTGATTGTTGTAGGATTTTCGATGTGGTCATTCTGATCAACGTGAGGTGATACCTCATTGTACATTTGATTTGCCTTTCTCTAAGAACTAGTGATACTGAGCATCGTTTCATGTGCTTTATGGCCATCTCTATGACTTTTTTGGAGAAATGTGCATTTATTCTTTGGCCGACTTTTTATTGGGTTGTTTGTTTTTTGGTATTGAGCTGTACTGCTGCTAAGTCACTTCAGTCGTGTCTGACTCTGTGTGACCCCATAGACGACAGCCCACCAGGCTCTGCCGTCCCTGGGATTCTCCAGGCAAGAACACTGGAGTGGGTTGCCATTTCCTTCTCCAATGCATGAGAGTGAAAAGTGAAAGTGAAGTCGCTCAGTCGTGTCCGACTCTAGCGACCCCATGGACCGCAGCCCCCCAGGCTCCTCCGTCCGTGGGATTTTCCAGGCAAGAGACTGGAGTGGGTGCCGTTGCTGTACTAGCGGTTTGTATGTGTTGAAGAGAAATTCCCTATAAGTATCTTTGTTTGCAAGAATTTTTTTCCATTCTGAGGGTTGTTTTTTTCTTTCACTGATGGTTTCCTTTGCTGTGCAGATGGTTTTAATGTTTATTAGGTCCCATTTGTTTATTTTTGTTTTCTTTTCATGATTCTATGAGGCGGATCAGAAAAGAACTTGCTGCATTTTATGTCAAGGTATGTGCTCTTTTCCTCAAGAGTTTCATAGTATTTGTCCTTTTATTTAGGTCTTTAACCTATTCTGAGTTTATTTTTGTGTATGGTGTTAGGGAGCATTCTAATCTCATTCTCATTTTCATTGCTAAGGAACTGCCCTGTGTCCTCCACCGTGGCTGCTCCCAATTTCCATTCCCAGCATCAGTGTAGGAGGGTTCCCTTTGCTCCACACCCTCTCCAGCACTTATTGTTTGTAGTTGCCTCCTGTGGCCATTGTGACTGGTGTGGGGTGATACCTCCTTGAAGTTTTGATTTGCATTTCTCTCATGTTTAGTGATGTTGACATCTTTACATGTGATTTTTTTAAACAGTGTGAGTTAAACTTACTTATTCAAATTGGCTTCTTGAACGCCTGCTCTGTTTTTAATTTTTTTCTGTTGACCTCCCCTAGGACACTTCTTGAGGGCAGGTGTTTTTTCCTTACAGCCCACAGGCCTAGTGACTAAGTGCCCGTGAGCAAAGGTTTCAGTTATTGTTGTGGGAAACGGCCATGAGGGGCAGCATGCCTTTGGGCCCCTCCCTGGTTACCGGGGGAACCAGAATCCTGTTCCTGGATTGTCCATTAGAGTGGCACGTGCCAGAACACCCAAGGCTTGTGTCCCATTCCTTCTTCCTCCCTTACCCCTTTCCCCTGGACACATTCCAGTTCCTGAAGCACCACTCTGTGGCGGGTGCTTTAATCATAGGTGGGGTGACCCTAAGGAAGGAGGCTGGAGGTGGGAACCCCATCACCTGGAAACATGGAGCCCAGGGGGCTTTTCACAGCTCTTCCAGCCCAGAGGCTCCACATCCTGTGGGTGCAGTAGGTGTAGTTTCTCTGCAGGAGGACTCGCCTGGATCTGGAGATTGTGGGCCGGTGCAGAGGGGAACAGGCACACCAGGTCCATGGGGAAGGGCTCATTGGCTGGCATATCCTCCCCAGCTCCTTCAGCCCCAAGACGGTCCTTCCAAGGGACCCAAGCCTGCCCGGGCTTCAGGGATGTGACAGCAGCCCAGGTCACTAAGGCCTGAAGGGAAGAGAGTCAGCATTCTCTTTTTGTAATTTGTATTGGTGTAGAGTGACTTACAATGTTGTAGGGTGTGTTTGTTTGTTTGTTTCAGGTGGACAGCAACACGATTCACTTAAGCATAGCTGTGTACATGTCCTTTTTTTGGTTCTCTTCCCATATAGTTTATTATGCAGTGTTGATTAGGAGTCCTCATCCCATAGTGGGTTTTTGTTGATTATTTTACAAAGAGTCGTGTGTGTATGTTCACCTCCACCTTCTCATTTCCTTTGCCCACCACCTTTTCCTTTTGGTAACCATAGGTGCTTTGCTATGTTGTGAGGCCGGTTCTGTTTGGTAAAGAAGTTCATTTGTATCCAGTTTTAGCATCCACCTCCAAGAGATGTCATATGATAGCTGCCTTCCTTTGTCTTACTTACTTCACTTGGTGTGATGTCTCTACTTCCTTTCTTGTGGCTGGACATGGCGTAATGTCACCCTTCATCCATGTCTTGGCTATTGTACATAATACTGCCATGAACATCCGGGCGCGCCTGTCTTTTTAAGTGATGGTTTGCCCTGGACCTGCGCCCAGGAATGGGACTGCTGTGCCTGTGGTTTCTCTGCTCAGTTTTCATGACCTTTGTGCTGTTCTCCTTTGTGGATTTCCTGACCACCAACAGCTAGGAGGGTTCTTTTCCTCCATTTGCTCTCCAGCATTTATTGTTGTAGACTTTCTATGATGACCTTTCTGACCTGTGTAAGATGATGCCCCGTTGTACTTCTGATCCACAGCTCTAATACTTACAGATGCTGAGCATCTTTTCATGTGCTTCATGGCCATCTCTATGTCTTCTGTGGGCGAAGGTCCATTTAAATCTTGTGCCCCATTTGACTGGGGTGTTTCTTTGATTTCGAGGTGCATAAGCTGTTTTGGAGATAAATTCCTCGTGGGTGTCTTTGTTTGCACATGTGAGTTCCATTTTGAGGTTTGTCTTTTTGTTCTATTTTTCATGATGCTAAGAGGTGGGTCAAGAAAAACTTGCCGCATTTTGTGTCAAAGTATGTTCTGCTTTTTCCCTTAAGAGTTTCATATTATCTGTCCTTTTATTTAGGTCTCTATTTGGAGTTTATTTTTGTGTATGCTGTTAGGCAGTGTTCTAATTTCATTCTTATGACCATTTCTTAAAAACCCTGCACCCTGTTCTTCGTAGTGGCTGTAATCTTTTCACTAGCAGTATGGGAGAGTTCCCTTTTTCCACACTTTCTCCAGCATTTATTGTCAACTTTTGGACAATGGTCACTGTGAACCGTGTGAGGAAATACCTCATTGTAGTTTTGATTTGCATGTCTCTAATATTTAGTAAGGTTGACATCTTTTCATGTGATTCTTTGAAAGGCTGTGAGTTAAACTTACCTCTTGAAACTGGCCACCTGAATGCCTGCCCTGTTTTGAATGTTTTTTTCAGGGCACCCAGGACATTTCTTGAAAGCGGGTATTTGTTACTTACAGCCCCTTGATGCTTGTGCATATTAAATACCCAGCAGCACTGCCTTTCATGGTGTTGTTAAATTAAAAGGCGCATGCTCCACAAAGGGGCAGCACTTCTTCATGTTCCACTGTTCTTTTTTTTCCCCCTGTAATTTCCTTGTTATTTTATGTTGGAATATTGTTGATTTCTGATGTGTTTGTTTCAGTTGTACAGATACATGATTCAGTTATGCATAGATGTTTATTTACTCTCTTTGGGTTCATTTTCATGTATAGGTGATTACAATGTGTTCATCAACTTTCCTATGCTATTCAGTAGTTACTTTTTGATCATCTATTTTATATATATTACTGTGTATATGTTAATTCCAAACTCTTAACTTCTCCCACTTATTTCCGAAGTTTGGGGGCTCTGCAGAGGGTAAGAAGTACTCCAGGTCCGTTGTGGAGGCACGCTGCCTGCCACATGCTCCCAGCTCCCTCAGCCCTAGGACACTCCAGCCTTGGTACCCAAGTCAGTCAGGCTCCAGGCATGTGACACCAGCCCAGGTCACTACGGCCTGAGGGGAATAGAACCAGCATTTCTTTTTCTGTATTTTTGTTTTTGCCCTATGATTTGAACTGGAGTATATAGGTGAATTACAATCTTGTGGGTTTTTTTTTTTTCCTTTTCCATCTCATGCAACTTGCTTTTCTTGGTGACCAGAAGTTTCTTTTCTAAATCCATTAGGCTATGTTTCTTTGGGAAAGAACTTCATTTGTATCCATTTTTAGATTACACCTAGAGGGGATATCATATAATACTTCTCTCTCTGTCTCCCTTACTTCACTTGGAATGATCATCTCTACTTTATTTCCTGTGGCCGGATGGCATTATTTCCTACTTCCTTATCGTTGAGAAATATTGCATTGTGTACCTGTGCCCCATCTTCTGTTTCCATTCTTCTGCAATTTCTACATTTAGCTTGCTTCCCAGACTTGACTACTGTACGTTGTTGAGCCGAGATTTTAGGGGTTCCCATGTCTTTAAAATTTTTCATTTTCTCTGGGTTTATGCCCAAGTCTGGGACTGCTGAGGAGAAGGCAGTGGCACCCCACTCCAGTACTCTTGCTTGGAAAATCCCATGGATGGAGGAGCCTGGTAGGCTGCAGTCCATGGGGTTGCTAAGAGTTGGACACGACTGAGCGACTTCACTTTCACTTTTCACTATCATGCATTAGAGAAGGAAATGGCAACCCACTCCAGTGTTCTTGCCTGGAGAATCCCAGGGACGGGGGAGCCTGGTGGGCTGCTGTCTCTGGGGTCGCACAGAGTCGGACATGACTGAAGTGACTTAGCAGTGGCAGCAGCAGCCATTCTGAAAACCAAGTCTGCTAGCAAAAGATGACTACAACCTTACTTTTTAAAGGTCTCTCCTTGTAACTGTTATACGTTTAGACAAGGAAATTGCTCGGGATCATATGTTGACAAGAAAAAAAATGTGTAATGACCAATAGCCACATTGAAGGTTAAAGAAAAGAAAGTGAAGTCACTCAGTCGTGTCCAACTCTTTCCCACCCCATGGACTGTAGCCCACCAGGCTCCTCTGTCCATAGAATTTTCTAGGCAAGAGTACAGGAGTGGGTTGCCATTTCCTTCGCCAGGGGATCTTCCTAACCCAGGGATCGAACCTGGGTCTCCTGCATTGCGGGCAGACGCTTTACCGTCTGAGCCACCAGGGAATCCCTTGAGGGTTAAGACCTATGCGGATAAACCTAGACAACTGGCTACCTGGCTACAAGTCCCCTCAAAGTCTTAAGTTTAAATTAGGATTCAGGCTTAATTTTTTCTAATTTGTCTATTAATGTTCAAGTTGTCATTCCTCCGACTATTTCTGAGTCCGAATGGCTGCATCCATTTGGACGGGATGACCCAAGCACTGACCCTATCTGGACCACAATCAAAATCATCATCACACATAACTTGGTTCTTACTCCTTCTTTGACCCCTAGTTACAATAACTCTTTTACTGATCTATGACCTCTGTTTTCTTAAACTACCTGTTAAGACTTGTCTCCTCCAGATGACAACAGTTACATCAAGATAATAATGATGTGGAGAGAAAACCCACATCTCCAAAGAGATTACAGCCACTCCTCCAAACAGATCCTGTGGGGATAACCACAAAAGTCACTCTGGGGCCCCTTAATAACACAGGGCAAGAGCTCCGTGACCCTGATTAGATAGGGTCTATGAGTCCCATGTCAGCATTGAAGAAGTTACAAAAGATTACCATCTGTCCCTCATCACCTCAATAAAGATTTCTTGGGGTTCATGTCTCTCAAGAAAAATTTGAAGTAGGAGATAGATGGGCCCCTGGGCTTAACAGCTGGTGATTGTCAAACAGAGCAAAACTGAGGATATGTCCTTAGCCAGACAACAAGAACACCTATTTCCCTTTCTCCATTGATATGGAGGAAATAAAATGATGGGGGAATTTGTTGCAGTGAAAAGGAGAAGAAAACAAAAGAGAAAAAAAGAAGAGTGAGTTTTTTTTATTTTCTTTCCTGAGACCAAAGAAGATAAAGAGAACAGTGAGCAGGCCTGAGCATTCCTCGTTTTGTTTTTTTCCTTTTTACTTTAGCGGCTCCTAACTGTGCATGTCCGTAACTTTGTTTTTCTGCTCCCTAACTCTGCAGGAGCGGCGCTTCACACCTACTGTCCGTTGCTTACCCTTACGACACCTTCCCCTTGTGGTTACACATCAGAAAGAAGGCTGCAGAGCCAACGAGCTGCCAGCCTCAATTGCCGGGTTGCTGATGCCAGCCTATGACTGTTTTTAAGAAGATTCTAACAGTTGTTCCTCATCACCAGCCCCTCACTGGGAGCCTTGCCCTATATGAGCCCCTAGACGCCTCATGGCGGGTGCGGGGCACAGTTCTTGGGGCATTAGCCTTCTGGGTTGCCCTGTCCACTGGCTGAGGATTAAAGCCACCTTTCTGTTTCCTCCAAGCTCTGTCACCTTATTTTTTTATTCAGCTTCGGTGGACAGAGAAAGCTAAGATTTTGGCCAGCAACACTTCTGTGTTATTTTTAAGTAGCCCTCCATGCATTCTCCTAAGTATGCCGTGAACAGCGTGCAAGAGCACTTTCTCTCCACACCCTCTCTAGCATTATTCTTTAAGATGTTTTGAGATCACCAATCTGATGAATATGAATGCTTACCTCATTGGACTTTTGATTTGCATTTCTCTAGTCATTAGTGAGGCTAAGCATCTTTTTACGTGCCTATCTGCTATCTGTAGGCTTTCCTAGGAGAAGTATCCATTTCAATCTTTGGCCCACTTTTTTTTTCTTGGTTTGTATGTATTTTTGATATTGAGCCACATGAGCTGTTTGTTTTGGAGGTGAATTCCTTGTGAGTTTCTTCTTTTGCAAATATTTCTTCCTATTCTGAGGGTTGTCCTTGTCCTTCCTTGAGAGTTTTCTTTTGGTATGCAAAACTTTTACGGTTAACTTGGTCCCATTTTCTGATTTGTGGTTTATTTTTCATTCTTCTAAGAGGTGGATCCACAAAGAACTTGCTGCATTCATGTCAAATTGTGTTCTGTTTATATTTTTCTCAAGAATTTCATAGTATCCATCCTTACAATTAGATTTTTAAAATCTATTTGGAGTTTATTTTTGCGTGTGGTGTTAAGGAGTATTCTAACCCCATTCTAAAGGAAGCTTCACAATGGCCTCCATAGTGGCTGTTACCAATTTACATCCCAAGCATCGGTGGAGGAGGGTTCCCTTGTTTCCACACCCCCTCCAGCAGTTACTGTTGTTACAGTGTTTGGCCGTGGCCATTCTGACTGGTGTGATGTGATACCTCGCTGTAGTTTAGCTTTGTATTTCTCTGATAAATAGTGGTGTTGACATCTTTTCTTGTGATTATTTTAAAGGGTGTGAGTTAAACTTCTTGAAATTGGCTTCATTGTTGCCTGCCTTGTTTTGAATTCTTTTCCTATGACCATCCCTAGGGCATTTCTTCATGCCTTAGGAGGGCAGGTGTTTTTTACTTAGTGAAATGAAAATATCTCCTGCCATATTAATAAACAAGAAATGTCACAGCCATCAGCGATTTCTGGCCTCCAAATGTGAATGGGGGCTCCTCAAACTGCGATCCAGCGGATGCTGCTGATTGCTGAGGAGCTGGGGGACTGCAAGAAGCAAGGTGAGCAGGAAACAGCTGGGGGAATGCAAGAAGCAAGGTGAACAATTGGCCCCAGACAGCTGAGGCGCGTAAGGAATGAGTGAGCGCAGCGAGCCCAGAGGCTTGTATCTTCCCATACACAGAAAGCTAAATTCCTTAACTTGATATCTGATCTTTGCTGTTCAGACTGCCTGCTCCCTTTGTTGCAAACTTGTATATAACCTGACTCCCCCTCCTGCCTCCTTGGAGCAGTTTTCTCAGAGCTACTGAGATGCTGTCTCCCAGGCTTGGAGTTGTAAACATTCCCACCAAGTAAAATAGCTTTCTACTTTCAGGTTCAGTTCAGTTCAGTTGCTCAGTCGTGTCCCACTGTTTGCGACCCCATGAATAGCAGCACGCCAGGCCTCCCTGTCCATCACCAACTCCCGGAGCTTACTCAAACTCATGTCCATCGAGTCGGTGATGCCATCCAGCCATATCATCCTCTGTCGTCCCCTTCTCCTCCTGCCCCCAATCCCTGCCAGCATCAGAGTCTTTTCCAATGAGTCAACTCTTTGCATGAGGTGGCCAAAGTACTGGAGTTTCAGCTTCAGCATCAGTCCTTCCAATAAACACCCAGGACTGATCTCCTTTAGAATGGACTTTCAGGTTATGAAACTTTCAGGTTATAGCTATATATTTTAGTTGACAACTTACAGACCTTGAATCCTTGTGAATGTTAAATGCCCAGCAGGCCTGCTCTTCATGGTGCTGTTACACGTTACTGGTCACAAGGGGGCAGCACGTCTTCATGCAGCACTCTTGTTTGTTGTTGTTTTAACTGTAATTTCCTTGTTTTCTATTGGAATATAATTGATTTCTAGTGTTGTGTTTGTTTCAGATGTACAGGAACTCGATTCAGTTATATTAATACATAGATGTTTAGCTATTTTTTTGTTTCTTTTTCACATATAAATGATCACAGTGTGTTCAATAAACTTCACTATGCTATTCAGTAAGTACTATTTGATATATATTAATGTGTGTGTGTATGTGTGTATATATATATATATTTATATTTAAGGGATTGTTACTTCCAGTCCCTTAAGTTATCCCACCTACATCTGGACGGCAACAGGCACTCCAGGATCGTTGTGTAGGCACACTGCCTGCCACATCCTCCCGGTTCCCTCAGCCCCAGGATGCTCCAGCTTTCAGACCCAAGCTAATCAGGCTCCAGGGATGTGACACCAGCCCAGGTCACTATGTCCTGAGGGAAACTGAGTCAGCACTTCTTTTTTGCTTTTGCTGTTCTTATCTCATCGTTTGAACTGGAGTGTATAGGTGAATTACAGTCTTGTGGGTGGTTTTTTTTTCCTTCTACCACAACCAGTTTCACTTCTACTAATACATTTTGAGCTTTTGCATATAGGCTATTACAGAGTGGGGGGTGAGTGTCCTTGTGTTATAGAGTGGGTCCTGGTCATTTACTTTATAAATAGTAATGTGCATATATTAGTCTGAAGCAACTCATTTCTCCATGCCGCACATCTTTATATCTCGGTGATTCGAAGTTTCTTTTCTAAGTCTATGAGGCTCTGTCTCCGGGCAAGAAGTTCAATGGTATTCATCTTTAGATTACACCTAGAGGTGGTATCATATGATACTGATCCTTGTCTCTTCCTGTGTCCTTTACTTCACTCAGAATGATCATCTCTGCTTTCTCTCCTGTGGCCGGCCTTGGCATTATTTCCTATTTCTTTATGGTTGAGAAATATTGCATTGTGTACATGTACCCCATCGTCTGTATCAATTCAACTGTGCTTCTACAATTAGCTTGATTCCCAGTCTTGTTTATTGTACCTTATGGGGTCAAAATCACAGTTACCCATCTTTTTAAAAAAAATATTTTGGCTATATTCTCGTCCCCACCCCAGTCCAAACATGAGACACAAGCCTGCTTAGGCTCCAGGGATGGGATAGCAGCCCAAATTAGGGAGGTTGAAGGGAATAAACTGGGCATTGATGTTTTTCTTTTTGTTTAATGTCATGCTGAAGCCATGTCAGAGTACAGTCGATTTGCAGTTTTGTGCTTGCCGTTAGTGTACAGCCACCTGATTCAGTTATGACATGTACGTACAGCGTGTCTGTTCCTTTTTGGATTCTTTTGCCATAGAAGTTACGGCAGAAGCTCAAGCAAAGTTCTACTTGCTGAACATCCCGTCCTTCTTGAGCATCTATGACAGCTACAGATTTCTGGGTATATAAGGAAGGAAGGAAAGAGATAATCCTTTTGGATTATCTATTATGCATACAGATTTCTGTGTATATGTAAGTCCCTACCTCCAAATTCATCCCTGCCCTTTTTTTTTTTATTGGAACCCTCTGTGTTTGAATTCTGAGTGTCTTTTGGGGTTGAAACTTAGTTCCTTTGTATTTTTTTAAGTTTTTCCTACAAGGGACATTGGAGAAGGCAATGGCAACCCACTCCAGTACTCTTGCCTGGAAAATCCCATGGACGGAGGAGCCTGGTAGGCTGCAGTCCATGGCGTCGATAGGAGTCAGACACGACTGAGTGACTTCACTTTCACTTTTCACTTTCAGGCATTGGAGAAGGAAATGGCAACCCACTCCAGTGTTCTTGCTTGGAGAATCCCAGGGACAGGGGAGCCTGGTGGGCTTCCGTCTATGGGGTCACACAGAGTCAGACATGACTGAAGTGACTTAGCAGCAGCAGCAGCAACAACAAGGGACATCAAAGACTGTTGTCTTCCTCAGCCTGACTGATTTTACTTAGTGTATGATTCTTCAAGGTCCATCCTCTTAGCGACCAGTGGCGTAATTTCATAATTTCAATGGTGCTTTTTTCATGGCTGAGTAATAGTCCACTGTCTATAAGTAACACACCTTCTTTAACCTTTAATCTGTCAGTGGACGTTTTGCAGGTTCTGTTTTAGCTCTCGCAAGCAAAGCTGCAGTGAATGTTGAGATGCACATGTTTTTATTGAATGATGACTTTCTCAGGATATTTGCCCAGCTGTGGGAATATCTGATCCTAGGACTGACTCTCTTAAGAGATTTTTTTTTTTTTTAAACATTCGGAGGCTGTGCTTTATAGTGGCGATTGTCGGTGTCCATTTCCACTGAACATGTAGTGGGGTTACCTCACCTGCCGACTCTCTCCTGCTTTTATTGTTTGTAGACTTGTGAGGATGGCCAGTCTGACTGGTGGGATTTGATTTGCCATTGTTTTGATTGGTATTCCTGCAGCAATTAGGGATGCTGTGCATCTACTCCTGGGGTGGAGGTTTGCTTTTGTTTTTTCTTGTTTCCTTGTGAGGAAAATTTACTGCGGCAATTGACTTCTTGAGACTCTGCTGTGTTTGAAATTTATTTCTGCAACCCCCACCCTGGGAGATTTCCTGTGGGCAGCTGTCATTAACAGAAACCCCAGGGCTTGTGAATTAGAGGTGCTGGTCAGCCTCTCTGGTCAAGTTGTAGTTACAGGAAATTTTTACAGGTGACTGCACTTTTTAAAGCACATCTCTGGTTCCTGGGCTGTGGATTAGAGTGAATTGTATCTGAGCAAACACCTAACGGCTTGTGTTTCACTACTTTTCCCCCATAAAGCATCACACACACACACACACACACATACCAGAGTAATTACTACTGGGTCCACAGCACCCTGCTGAGTGTGCTTCCATGCCTAGGAGGCTGCACTCCAGAAAGGAGGCTTGAATTGGAAGGCCCAGCACGAGGGCATATTCAGGGTTCATAATATTTGCTCCCTAGTCCCTGGAGGGCTGGATCCTGCTGGGAAGTCTGGTCCAAGCCAGAACATATCAGACAGTAGATGTTTAAAAAGGGTTCAATGAAAGGTACCCTGCCAGGCTGTGTCAAACCAACCCTAGTCCAGCAATGGGACCTAAGTCTGCTTGGGCTCCAGGGATGGGGTAGCAGGTCCAGTCAGGGAGGTCGGGGGGAATACAGTAGGCACTGCTTCTCTTTCCTTCTCTTTAATATCATGCCGATGTTATACTGCAGTATGGTCTATTTGCAGTGTTCTGATTGTTGTCATATACAGCCGCCTGATTCAGGTATAACGTATCTATGAGATACGTCTATTCTTTTTTGGGTTTTTTGCCATAGAAGGTCAAACAGAGTGGTGAGCATCAGGTACTGGTGGATTATGTATCTCAGATACAGTTTTCTGTGTATTCAAAAAGGAAGGTAGGAGATAATTTCTGTGGATTCTCTCCTAGAGATACAGATTTCTGTGTATAAGTTAGAGGTATAGGTTCCCATGTATGTGGGGAAGGAAGGAAGGAAGGGAGAAAGGAAGAGGCTAATCCTTGGGAATTATTGATTACACATGCAGGTTTCTATGTCTGTGTTAGTTCAGATCTCCTAATTCATTTTCAGGCCCTTCGCATTCCTTTCTTTTTTCTTTTTCTTGGAACCCTTTGTTTGTGTTTGAAATCTCAGAGTTCCTTTGGGCTTATAAATTTGATACTTTGTATGTCTATTGATATTTTGCCTAAAAGGTACATCACACACTATTGTCTTCCTATGCCTGACTGACTTCTCTTAGAAATGATCCTTTAAGGTCCATCCCTGTGGTTACCTGTGGACATGTGACCCCAGTTTCAAGGTCTGGGGAGGGGGGTCACCCTGGAGACTGTGGACGTGTGACCCCAAGTACAGGGTCTGGGGGTGGGGTCACCTTTGAGAGTGTCCATATGTGACCTCAGGTGCAGGGTCTGGGGGTTGTGTGGGTCCACCCCTCAGCACAAATCAGGATCGTGTGTACTCGGAGACCTCCTCTCTCTCCTTTTCTGGTAACGTGTCTTGTTTCCCTGAGATTTCTGACATCTGAGTTGAGTGTGTTGCCCTGATTTACCTGTGGTCCTTTGTCTCCTCTTGTTGCATTCATATGAGGTCAGGCACCTTAGGGCAGCTGTGCTCCGTGCTCTGCTAAATGACCGATAGCCCTTGGTGTGCAGTTCCTGAACCCCAGTTGAGATTCTGGTCCCAGCAAGTGAACCCCGTCCGCTGAGCCTGTGTTGTGGGGAAGGAAAGGAAGCGCGTGTTGCAGGTGCTGAGCAAGGGGTCCAGGGCAGGCCGTGCTCAAAAGGCTCACACTCCCTGAAGGCTTCATGGGAAGTTTAAAGCCCAGGTTAAGGAGAGGGTGATCTGCTCAGGGACCTTGTCCTGATTGGCTGGTGGTGAGGTCATCGGGACTCAGCATCATCACCTTCTGGTTCTAACGAGTCTGGAGTATGCGTGCTTGTGGAGCCTGCAGTCAACTTCTCCACCTGGTGGTGGTTTCAGAGTGTATAAGACAGCTCAGAGGTCATTGCTCAGAATATTATCTACAGCCCTTGAAGAGGGACATAGGTCCTTGACTTTGGTGGTGGTTTAGTCGCGTCTGACTATTGCAACCCTATGGACTGTAGCCTGCCAAGCTCCTCTATCCCTGGGTTTCTCCAGGCAAGAATACTGGAGTGGGTTGCCATTTCCTTCTCCAGTGGATCTTCCCAACCCAGGAATCGAACCTGGGTCTCGTGCATTGCAGGCAGATTCTTTACCAACCAAGCTACGAGGGAAGCCCAAAGTCCTTGACTTTGTTTAATGGCTAAGTCTTTGTTTTGTCTTCTTTGACAGGTTTCCTTCCTTTCTGCTTGTTCTCATTTCTCTTGTTAAATGTACTCTTTGGAACTCAGAGAAGCCTGGGAGTCTAAAGGTTTTCTACAGACAGAAGGCAGGCAGAGAACATGTTATGTTTTCCCTTAAAATTTGATTACATTTTGGATAATGGATTAATCAATGCTTTGTAGGATCTTCTTCTCTTGTTTTATTCCCACCTCTTCCCAGGAAGGTCAGTTTCAGTGATTAAAGGTCATGGTAGGGACCTCCCTGGTGGTCCAGTGGCTAATAGTCTGTGCTTACAATGCAGGGGCCCCAGATTCATTCTCTGGTCAGAGACCTAGATCCCACATGCCACAGCTAAATGATCTCATGTGCCAGACCAGCCCCTGTCAAATATTATGATAAATAAATTACAAATATAAAAAACAAAAATTTTTAATTAAGATATTTGGTAAAACCCATACGTGGCCATTCTTGCAAGTCCTTATTCAGAGAATACATGGCCATGATACATGTCTGCAGACAGGATCCTGTGACAGTTAGAGAGATGTCACCAGACAGGCCATGCCTCTGATACCAGAACTACAAGAGGCAGAGTTCTTGGTAAACAGGCAGGATTTGTGATTGCTGAGTTCGTTCACTTGTTTTAATCTTTCCTTGAATGTATTTTTGTGCTTGAAACAGAGCAGGACCCTGTTGTCCTCCCCGCCCCCCACCACATCCTCCGCCTGCCTTTTGTCTGTGGAAAGTTTTAGTCAAAAAGTAAGTTTAATCAGAGAAGTGAGAAATGCTGAAACAAAGGAAAACAGTCAGAGGAGACTAAACAATAATAATGCTGTCATTAAGCATGGTCAAGGACCTTTAGTTCTTTCTCAAGGTCTATAGATAATATTCTGAGCCACATCCTGTGAGCTTATAGATACCAAAACACCAGGTGGAGAAGTTAACTACATGATGACCAGACCGCACCCAGGACAGGAGCCGCCACAGTTCAGAAAACTGGCCACAAAGAAATGGGAACACACTGACCCTGGAACTGAAGATTAACTGTACTTGAAACAAGATGATGCTGGTCAGACCCTGATGACCAATTTCGAGATGACTGTCAAAGCTGACTGTGCTGTTTCTGCATGTAGTCCCCCCTCCTCTGTTCCCACCCCCTACCCACACCCTCCCCCCCCCGCCCTCATCTATAAGAGTGCTCAACCCTTGCTTGTCGGTGGTGGGAACAGTCTTTGGATAGACGTCCCCCACCCCGATCCCCACAATCCTGGCATCTAAAATACGCACACTTTCCTTTCTGCCAACCTGGCCTGTTTATTGGCTTTTGAGCAGCAAGCAGCCAGATCCCATGTACTCTTTCAGTAACATGCTGATTAACAATTGTTTTAATAAATAATTAGGTATTGGTTTAGGTTTATTTTACTGTTAACTATCAGTGGGTTTATGCATTCTGATATAAACTTTATGCAAGGAGAAACGTTTCTTGTTACTAATATGAACAGCATTGCTTCTATTAATAAGTTCAGTTCACTTCAGTTGCTCAGTCCTGTCCGACTCTTTGCGACCCCGTGGACTGCAGCACGCCAGGCCTCCCTGTCCATCACCAACTCCTAGAGCTTGCTCAGACTCATGTCCATCGATGGATGGCATCGGTGATGCCATCCAACCATCTCACCCTCTGTCTGTCCCTTTCTCCTCCTGCCTTCAATTTTTCCCAGCATCATGGTCTTTTCTAATGAGTCCATTTTTCGCATCAGGTGGCCAAAGTATTGGAGCTTCAGCTTCAGCATCAGTCCTTCCAGTGAATATGCAGGACTGATTTCCTTTAGGATTGACTGGTTTGATCTTCTTGCAGTCCAAGAGACTCTCAGGAGTCTTCTCCACACCACAGTTCAAAAGCATCAGTTCTTCGGTGCTCAGCTTTCTTTACAGTCCAACTCTCACACCCATACATGACCACTGGAAAAACCATACCTTTGACTAGACAGACCTTTGTCGGCAAAGTAATGTTTCTGCTTTTTAATATGCTGTCTAGATTGGTCATAGTTTTTCTTCCAAGGAGCAAGCGTCTTTTAATTTCATGGCTGCAGTCACCATGTGCAGTGATTTTGGAGCCCAGGAAAATAGTCTCTCACTGTTTCCATTGTTTCCCCATCTATTTGCCATGAAGTGATGGGACCAGATGCCATGATCTTTGTTTCTTGAATGTTGAGTTTTAAGCCAGCTTTTTCACTCCCCTCTTTCACTTTCATCAAGAGGCTCTTCAGTTCCTCTTCACTTTCTGCCATAAGGATGGTATCATCTGCATATCTGAGGTTATTGATATTTCTCCCGACAATCTTGATTCCAGCTTGTGCTTCATCCAGTTCAGTATTTCACATGATGTTCTCTGCATAGACGTTAAATAAGCAGGGTGACAATATACAACCTTGACATACTCCTTTCCCAGTTTGGAACCAGTCTGTTGTTCCATGTCCAGTTTTAAGTGTTGCTTCTTGACCTGAATACAGATTTCTCAGGAGGCAGGTAAGGTGGTCTGGTATTCCCATCTCTTTCAGTATTTTCCACAGTTTGTTGTGATCCACACAGTCAAAGTTTGGCCTAATCAATAAAAAAGAAATAGATGTTTTTCTGGAATTCTCTTGCTTTTTCTGTGATCCAACGGATGTTTCTCTGGTTCCTCTGCCTTTTCTAAATCCAGCTTTAACATCTGGAAGTTCACAGTTCACGTACTGTTGAAGCCTGGCTTGGAGAATTTTGAGCATTACTTTGATAGCATGTGAGGTGAGTGCAGTTGTGCAGTAGTTTGAACATTGTTTGTCGTTGCCCTTCTTTGGGATTGGAATGAAAACTGACATTTTCCAGCCCTGTGGCCACTGCTGAATTTTCCAAATTTGCTGGCCTATTGAGTGCAGCACTTTAACAGCATCATCTTTTAGGACTTGAAATAGCTCAGCTGGAATTCCATCACCTCCACTAGCTTTGTTCATAGTGATGCTTCCTAAGGCCCACCTGACTTCAGACTCCCGGATGTCTGGCTGTAGGTAAGTGATCACAACATCGTGGTTATCTGGGTCATTAAGATCTTTTTTGTATAGTTCTTCTGTGTATTTTTGTATAATTATTAAATTAGCCTGGTATTAATTAGTAGTTTATGTATTTATTATTGGTATTTAGGTGATTGTGCAGTTGACCCTGGATGCTTTCTTAATTGATAACTGCTTTTAAACTAACTGTGGTATTATATATGTTTATTCTCTAGAGACATCTGTTGTTGCTGTTTAGTTGCCCAGTCATGTACGACTCTTTGCCACCCCATAGACTCAGGGTCCTCCAGGCTCCTCTGACCATGGAGATTCTCCAGGCAAGAACACTGGAGCAGGTAGCCATGCCCTCCTCCAGGGGATCTTCCCAACCCAGGGATCGTCAAGTCCCCTGCATTGGCAGGCAATTCTTTACCACTGAGTCACCAGGGAAGCCCAGAGACATTTGTACCCTGTAACTAAAAACCTGTGTCTAAAAACTTATATCTTTTAAAATAACACTGAAAATTATGTTAAAAGTTACATTTTTAAGTAATATTTAAAGTAGAACTAAAGTTCTTTTCTGGGAACCAGCTATCACCAGGCTTATAAGGATTATTAGCTTTACTCATAAATCATAGGATGAGTTCTTTTAAACTGTCCATAAGCCGCTCCTCTGGCTCCAGGAAATTTAACTTCTTTCATCATCCTTTATGATATTTTGTCCATAGCACCAGCTTTAAATTTCTATCTGCTACACAGAGGTGCTAAGTGAGTCTTTTATTTACTTACTAGAGTTGAATCTGGTGGGAAGTTTTGTCTGGTTTTAGCACAAAGTGTTCTGAGATTTAAAATCTCCTCTAGGCTTCACTTTGATCCATCCAAGCACACTTTCCAGGATGCTGATCTTGTCAGGACTTATCTCCTCTTGTATGTTAGGGGCTTATTAATGGTTATGAAGTTATTGATATTGGAGGGGATGACTATGTGTGCTTAATGGCTCAATCAAGCTCTCTATTCTTTATTTACCACTAAATTATCCTTTGGTTTTTGTATTTCCTAAAAACTTTTGTGTAAGTTATGTTCCTGAGGTACAAAATGTAGCCTCCATCTTCCCTTCCCATGGGCTATGCCTTAACTGAACATCTGATAATTATGGTAATTATGCCTTCTGCTGTTCTTCACCAGGGTTCCCTGAGGATGGGGTTTACCAGAGTCTGTCAATTATCAAACAGGCTCCTCTAGAGGAGCATGAATCACTGCCAAGTTCTCTGACTTTTAAGCTGATGCCCATCCTGTTCTGCTGAATAATTTTGTTGTTATAATTATGTTAATGTAGGGCTAAGCACAATCCCAGTGTGGATCTTCATTGGTATAATCAGAAGTGTTAAAGTCAGCTTCATAACTTATTTATATATTTTTATTATTTTATTATTTTATTTTTAATTTAAAAACTTGTCTTCTACTTTTATTGATATGTACTTGACATATAGAGACTGTATAATATTAAAATATACACACCATAATAAATCGACTTACATACATGATGAAATGATTACCACAAAAAAATTTAGTGAACATCCAATCTTATATAAATACAGCATTAAATAAATAGGAAAAGTATTTTCTTTGTGTTGAGAACTCTCAAGATTCTCTTAACTTTCATATGTAACATGTTAATAACTGTGTTAATTAACCGTGTTAATTTTATTTCATAGCTTATTTTCTTTTAGATATGGATTTTTACACCTTCACTAGGACTTAACTTTATTTTGAGGTAATCCTTAACATGCTTCACACTGGATTTCTACTGATATGAGTTAATCTTAGGCCAAAGTGGCTGACATACAGTGTGCCAGCCCTAATTAGTTAATTTAGCTTACTCAGACTTCCTCTTGTGTGTGCTTGGGCTCAGTTCATGTACAACTCTGTGCGACCCCATGGACTGTAGCCCACTGGGCTCCTCTGTCCATGACATTCTCCAGGCAAGAAACTTGGAGTGGGTTGCCATTTCCTTCTCCAGGGGATCTTCCCAACCCTGGGATGGAACCTGCGTCTTATGTGTCTCCTGCATGTCAGGTGGGTTCTCTACCTGCTGAGCCTCCTCTTATGGCTTACCTTTCATCCCTGCCATTTCCCACGGGGCAGGGTTACATCAGGCATAGTTTTTGTGCATCTGGTGTCAGCTCCTTTTAATCTTCTTTGTTTAGAGACCATTCTCACTAGATGCAGATAATTGCATGTGTAATTGTATCCATATTAGACATTAGTAGACTGGAACTTGTGTGTTTATGGGGTTATTAAACCCATCCAGGTATTTACAGGGCTTCCCATTAATTATTAAGCTACATCACCAGGTTGAGTAGGACTTTGTATGTATAAGATTTATGCACTTAAATGATATATTGGTATTCAGTGCAGTAGTTTGTATTGGGTTAAAATTAAAATTGAAATATTTAACATTTTTTTCTTTTGAAGATTATTAAAATTTACTTTATTGCTTATTTTGTTTGAGGTACATGGCAGGTCCAGAGGGATGTCTTTTTTTTTTTTTTTAACATACATTGTCTTTTTTATCGGGGTATAGTTGCTTTACAATCTTGTGGTTTCTACTGTACAATGAAGTGAATCAGCTAAGGTATACATGTATCCTCTCCCACTTGAGCCTCCCTCCTCCCTATCCCGCCCCTGAAAGCCATCACAGAGCACAGAGCTGGGCTCCCTGTGCGAGGCAGCAGCTTCCCACTAGCTGTCTGTTTTACACATGGTGGTGTATATATGCCAATGCTCCTCTCAATCTGTCCCACCTTCTCCTTCCCGCACTGTGTCCGCAAGTCTGTTTTCCAAGTCTGTCTCTATTGCTGCTCTGCAAATAGGTTCATCAGTTCCTTGAGTCAGCATTTCACTTCAGTAGACAAGGACACAGGGGCTCGTACACAGTTTCATTAGCTGGGGCACAATTAGCTCCTCGTGCTGTCTACTCCTTGCCCAGTGGCCGAAGATAGACTGGTCTGGAGGGGGAGGGGCATGTATTCAGCAAAACTAACTGGAAAATGGGACATCAGGGAAGGCAAAATTGTGATAATTTAAAGTGGCTCTACATGGTGGCTTTTGTTATAAAAACAAAAATTCAGTTCCAGGAGCCTCTCCAGATCCAAGCCTGCAGCTAACACAGAGCATCTGTATTAAACCCAGCCATGCCACTCTCAGCATGTTGCCACACAATCATTTACATGGAGTGTGTCCATTTATTGGGCTTCCCTGGTGGCTCAGCGGTAAAGAATCTGCCTGCAATGCAGGAGACCTGGGTTCGATCCCTGGGTTGGGAAGATTCTCTGGGTTGGGAAGATCCTCTGGAGAAGGGAACGGCTACCTACTCCATTATTGTGGCCTGGAGAATTCCATGGACTGCATAGTCCATGGGGTTGCAAATAATCGGACACGACTGAGCGACTTTCACTTTGATTTTGTCAATGTATTACAGCTGCTACTCTCAACAACACTTTGATATACTACAGGTATCTCTGCTGTTTGCTATTGTAAAATCACACAGAATCTGTGGTGATACAGCTCAGTTCAAGTGTGGCTTTCCATTAAACAGCTTCAAATTACTCATCCATATGATAAACTTTTAACCATGGTCAGAGTGGGCCTACACAGCTCAGAAGATGGTTTTAAAAGTCAAATGAAGTAATTAATTTTTCATTAATTAATTTGTTTGCTTATTTTTGGCTGTGCTGGGTCTTCATCGCTGCTCGGGCTTTTCTCTAGCTGTGGCAAGTGGAGACTACGCTCTAGCTGTGGTGTGTGGACTTCTCCTTGCGGTGGCTTCTTTGTTGCGGAGCATGGGCTCTGGGCACAGCTTCAGTAGTTGTGGTGCACAGGCTTAGTCACTCCACAGCATGTAGGATATTCCTGGACCAGGGATCGAACCCATGTCCCCTGCACTGGCAGTCAGTCTCTTCACCACTGGACCACCAAGGGAACCCATGAGGTAATTTTTACACAGAGAGAATTGTACGGAAGCCATACATGCAAACAATTCCAGTAGTTCGAATTCTTCAGAAGGAACTAATGAGCATATCATTTCAGTTTTATATGTAAAGCTTTGCTTGCATAATAGTTTAAAATTGTTTCTTAAAAATGCAGCAATACACATGCCTCTAAGCAGGAAGTTGATGTAGTGGGATGCTGTGGAGAGACAGCAAGGAACTGTGTGTATCTACACACACACTCATCAGAAATGTCATTAGTGACTGTTTTCTCTGGGTAATGGAATCACAGAAAATGCTTAAAACTTTCTGTTTGCTTTGCAGTAAGTTATGAATTTTCTCCCATATATGTATAACTTTGATAATTTTAAAAAAAAGATAATACTTGGGGGGGGGATCAATGTTTCCCTGTAAAATAGCATTTAGATAGCTCTCCCCAGAATTTTCATTCTACAGAATTCCATTATTCGAGGCTTGCGGTAGAACAGTAAGTGCAAGGCCATTCCCGAGTGCTATCAGAAAAGCCTGTTTAGCAAAATTAGTGCCTTTCGAAGTAATCACACCAGCAAAAGGATTTCTTTTCCATCTCCCATCATTATGAGTTTAAATTAAATTCTCTCTTCTCTTTGTTTCCTTGTTCTCTTGTCTGTGTTGTTTCACTGTGGCTTAGAAGAGGATCATTTTGTGACACTGTCTTGTCTCTATGGAAACTCTAAGAAAATACAGAAAGAATTGGCCAAGTTGGAATGAACACAAACAGTGAAATCCATTTCATAGTCCTTTTGTGGACTGTGATTGTCCAGCACATCTCTGTCTTTTCTGGTTCTGATGCCGAAATGCTTCACCTCTCATTTTGTACGGCCTCAGCCACCTCTGAGACACAGTGTCCCTCCTAGCTGAGGAGGAAGGATTTACTCCCAACATAACAGCACCAGCAGGAAAATTGTTCTCATCCCCCCAGTGTGTCTAGGGATCTGAGGTAATGGAAAGGATGCTTTACTTGCTTTGTTTACTCCTTCTCTTGCTCCTGGATGGAAGCTTAGGCTCCTAAATGTTTTTGTGTTCTACTTATTCTAGCAAAAGGTTACTTTCTTCCCTACTGAACCTCAAATGAGAGCTTTCAAAATGTAACTTCTCTCTTCAGGTCATGCAATAGTAACACATATATTGACGTGTGTGTAATATAGCATACACTTTGCCCAGATGGGCTTATAATAGCAGAAATCGCAATGAAATTATTTATTATGTATTGTTTTCCAAAATATGCACTGTTGAAGACCAGCTCAGTGGATGGACTGAATAGAAGCTCCAAAGCACTTCCCAAAGCCATACTTGCAAGAAAAAAAATGTCATGGTAAACGTTTAGTGGTCTGCTGCCAGAACTGACCCACTACAGCTTTCTGAATCCCAGCGAAACCATTACATCTGAGAAGTATGCTCAGCAAATCAATGGGATGCACTGAAAACTGAAAGGCTTGCAGCCAGCACCAATCCACAGAGTGGGCCCAATTCTTCTCCATGACAATGCCCCACCGCACGTCACACAGCTAACACTCCAAAAGTTGAATGAATTGGGCTTTGACATTTTGCCTCAACTGCGTATCCACCTGACCTCTCGCCAACTGACTACCACTTCTTCAAGCATCTTGATGACTTTTTGCAGTGAAAACACTTCCACAACCAGCAGGATGCAAAAAATGCTGTTCAAGAGTTCATCATATCCCAAAGCACAATTTTTTTTTTTTTTGCTACAGGAGTAAACAAACTTATTTCTCACTGGCAAAAAATTTTTGATCCTAATGGTTCCTATTTTGATTAGTAAAGATATGTTTGAGCCTAGTTATAATGATTTAAAACTCACGGTTTGAAACCACAGTTAAGTTTGCCCCCAAATAGTAGACGGACAACAGGCACATAATAAGATGCTCAGCATCACTAATTATTAGAAATGCAAATCACAATGAGGTACCACCTCACACCAGTCAGAATGGCCATCGTCCAGCCCTTCTTGTAGGCAGAACACAAGTCAGAGATCTTTCTGTGTCTTTTACTATAAAAATGATTAATAACAGAGAGGCAGAAAGTAGCATGATGTTTTGAAAGGTTCTTAATTCTCATCAAATGAAAATTTGTAGCAAAGTATTTATTTTAGATAAAACTGAAAGATGGTATTAAATGTGAAATTATGAAAAAGAAGGAACCAAAGAAGCTCTGATGCAAACATTGTTGAATTCTTTTGTCAATCTCAGGGAGAGAGTACTAAATGTTTAATTGCATTTTAATGATGATAACCTTAGAGTTAGATTTCTCCAGCAGTGTTAATGCTGAGGGAGGCTATTTAATACATTTTAAAAATGTCATGTATGTGGGATTCACATAGATAGCAGCAGTTATATACACATGCAGATAACTAACATTTGCTTTGCTAATATATATCACTGTAAATCTAAGACAGGGTACAGAACTATAGATTAAAACATTTATCCAACCAGCAAAACAGGCAAATTAGCTAGTTGCCAGGGGATTTTTAATTGGAAAATTGCTGACTAGACCCAGGTATGTTACGGTATTTTAAATTAGTGTCTTCCTTTATCAGATAATTTCAATAATTTGAGGACGTAAGAAAGAAGCTGCACATATTGTCTTTCATAGTTCGTGCATGAAAAGAGTGTTGATTCTACATCCGAAAGAGTGGAAGGCTCTTAGTCCTCAGGGCAACAAGCAGTCTGCTGTAACTCTGTTCCCTTGGGCACATGGAGCTTTGGAACTTCCTGTAAACCCAAGTTCAATGCTGTTCCTTTGCTTGAGTCTCAGGTCTCTGAGTAAGCTAGTAGTCATGCTACCATCAAGAGGCATGGGTAACCAAGTTTCATCTAGAGAACGAGAGTGCATGCCCACAGAGTTTCATGTAGAAAGAAAACAATCCCTCAGATCCATCAGACTGGCTTTTACGTGGAAGTTCCTGAGGATGAATGTGTGTGATTTAATCTGCTTCTCAAACCCAAGACACTTGAACACTTGCTCGAGATCCCAAAGGAAAACAGAATCATGAAAGGACAAAGCAAGCTTCATCACCAAAGCCTTTATGATGGTCTCTGGTGGTAGACATGACAACATGGAGAACAGGCCTACATCAGATGGTCCCCAGAGCCCAGGACTCCAGCAGGAGGACCACAACCACAAGCATGGGCCTGGAATATCAGAACTTCAGTCCCTACCACGTCTCCCAGCATACAAGAATTAAAATTGTTGAACGGGTGAGAGAGTATCACTCTTATGACAATGAGAGATGATCTGGAGCAAAGAGCTTGGAAGGAGCAAACTGTGCTTGTCTGATCACCTACTAGGGCTCATTTCTGTGAACTGTGAAACTCAGTGGCCTTATTCTGCACAACACCACACACAGAACACATACACAACACACATACAACATATACACAGAACACACACAGAGAACACATACACAACACATGCATAGAACACAGCACACATAACACACACACACACAGAACCTTTTTCACAGGAGTAGAGTGAGGGGAGGGCCTTGGTCCCTTTAGGCTGCTATAACAAAAGGTCACAGCCATCCCTGGTGGCTCAGAAGGTAAAGCATCTGCCTGCAACACGGGAGACCCAGGTTCGATCCATGGGTCGGGAAGATCCCCTGGAGAAGGAAATGGCAACCCACTCCAGTACTTTTGCCTGGAAAATTCCATGAATGGAGGAGCCTGGTTGGCTACAATCCATGGGGTCACAAAGAGTTGGACAAGACTGAGCAACTTCACTTTCACTTTCATGGAGGCTTATAAACAATAGATGATTCTGGAGGCTGAAGACCAAGTGTGACTGGGGTCACAGTCAGGGTCAGGTCCATGTGGACCTCACAGGGAGAAAGGGGGAGGGGCTCCGTGGTCCTTCTGAAACAGCACTCACCCCATTCCCGAGGGCTCCACTCTCACAATGAAGTGTCTCCCCTGGACCCCACCTCCTAATACCATCACATGGGCATCAAGATCTAATGCATGAATCTGGGGGAGACACGAACATAACAGGAGCTGAAGTGAACATCCCTGGGCTGTACTTTTGAGGTATTGCTTTTTCTATCTTTTTACTTAACAAGATAAATTTAAAAGCCAGATATGATCAACCAGGATTATTATTCTTTTTAAAATTAATAGAAATATTGCACCAACTTTGCATACTTGGGATAAACCACCCTTTATTGTGGTGTATAACTATTTTTATACATTGTTGGGTTCTATTTGCTAATATTTCCATGTAGATTTTTACATTTATGTTCATGAGAGATATTGGTTGGTAGTTTCCTTTCATTTTTTAGAATTTACTTTTGGCTGTGCTGGGCCTTCATTGCTGTGTGGGCTTTTCTGTAGTTGCAACACACAGGGGTTACTCTCCATTTGTGGTGCATGGGCTTCTCATTGAGGTGGCCTCTCTTGTTGTGAAGCATGGGCTCTAGAGCACAGGTTCAGTAGTTGTGGTGCACGGGCTTAGTCGCTCTGTGGCAGGTGGAATCTTCCCGGGCCAGAGATCGAACCTGTGTCCCCCGCACTGGCACGTGGATCCTTATCCACTGTTCCAACAGGGAAGTTCATTATATGATTTCTGTTGTTCTAAATTAGTTAAAGTGTGTGAACCAGAATGTGGTATGGTATAGCTTTGTGAATCTTCCATGTAAGCATGAGAATAGTGTGTGTTCCGTTGTTGCCATAATTCATAGATGTGAGTTGTATCCAATCAATGAATGTTATTTTTTAACTATTTATTTATTTGGCTGTGTGGGGTCTTAGTTTGGCATGCAGGACCTTCGTTGCATCATGTGGAATCTTTTGCTGCAGCTCACAGACTAGTTGTGACGTGCGGGCTCGGCAGCTGGGGGGTGTGGGCTCTAAAGCACGTGGCTTCAGTACTTGTGGCACACGGCCTTGATTGCTCCGTGGCATGTGGGATCTTAGTTCCTGAACTAAGGATTGGTTCAAACCCCGAACCAGGGTTTAAACTCGTGTCCTTTGCATTATAAGGCAGATTCTTAACCACTGGACCACCAGGGAAGTTCCTACATGTTATTGTTGAGTTTAACTGTGTCCTTCCTGATTTTCTACCTGATGATCTAATAGACAGGTGTTGAAATCTCCAGCTCAGATAGTGGATTTACCTATGTCTTTTGCAGTTCTATTAGTTTCTCCTTCACACAGTTTATCCGTTATTAGGTTCATTCACATGAAGGATTGTTAAGTCTTCCTGTTAATTGATCCCTTTATCATTATTTAATGCCCTCTTTACCCGTAATATCTTTCTTTGCTTTGAAGTTTGTTCTCTGTGAAATTAATAGGCTACTCCTGCTTTCCTTGACTACTGTTTACATGTGTATTTTCCTTCATCTGTTTGTTTTTATACTCAGCCTGGGTTTCCTATAGACAACATATGATTGAGTCTGCTGTTTTGATCCAGCTTACAATCAATTATTGGTCATTTAGAGCACTGACTTTCAAAGTGATTATTGATGTAGTTGGATTAGTATCTACTGTATTTGTTACTGTAGTTTATTTGCTGCCCTTTTCCATCTAATTTTTTGACACTTTTTCTGCCTTTTGTGATTTTACCTGAGCATTTTGTATGATGTCATTTTCTTCCTTTTATTAGCATATCACTTAAATATTCTTTTTTGCTTTTTTTAGTGGTTGCCCTAGAGTTTGCATCATACATTTACAGCTAATCGAAGTCCACTTTCAAATAATGTCATAATTCAAAGGTAGTATAAATACCTTAAAATAACAAAATAATCCTAGTCCCTTCTTTCAGTCCCTTGAATCTTTGCTGTCATTTTTAAAATTTATATATAAGCATGTTGTCATTGTGTTTAGTCACTAAGTTTTATCCAAGTATTTGTGACCCCATGGACTGTAGCCTGCCAGGCTCCTCTGTCCATGGGATTTCCCAGGCAAGAATACTGGAGCACGTTGCCATTTCCTTCACCAGGGGATCTCCCTGGCCCAGGGATCGAACCTGCATCTCCTGCATTGGCAGGTGGATTCTTTACGGCTGAGCCATCTGGGAAGCCCATATACAAGCATATATAAGTATATAATATATGCTTACATAATTGAATATATTGTTGGTAGTATTATTTAACTAAATTTTATCCAATAGATACATGAGAAATATGAAAAATAAGTTTATTTTGACTTCACTTATTCTTTCCTCAATGCTTTTTCTTTTTTTTTTTTTTTAGAAACTTCGGTTTTATTTTTTTTATTATTTATTTATTTATTTTTTTAATTTTATTTTTAAACTTTACATAATTGTATTAGTTTTGCCAAATATCAAAATGAATCCACCACAGGTATACATGTGTTCCCCATCCTGAACCCTCCTCCCTCCTCCCTCCCCATTCCATCCCTCTGGGTCTTCCTAGTGCACCAGCCCCAAGCATCCAGTATCGTGCATCGAACCTGGACTGGCAACTCGTTTCATACATGATATTTTTCTTACTTTATGTAGGCCTGAGTTTCTGTCCTTCTCTCTAAACAACTATTTTTTCCTTCTGTATAAACAATTTATTATTTTCCTTCTCTAAACAACTTATTTGTACCATTTCTTCCAAGGCAACAAATTCACTCAGTCTTTGTGTGTCTGAGAAAGTTTATATTTCTTCTTAATCTATGATAGGAAATTTTGCAGGATATAAAATTCTAAGTTGGTTATTTTTTTCTCAACACTAAATACCATACTCTCTTCTTGCTATCGTGGATTCTGAGAAATCATATGTAATCCTTAGCTTTGTTCCTCTAGGGTGTTAGAGAATGATTAAAGAAAATTCAGGAAATACAAACAAACTTTAACCCTTCATGAAGCAGTCTCCATTTGGAAAACTGCAAAATGAGGGAGGAGGCAAGAAGCTTTTCTAAGAAAGAATGAAGAACAAGATGGAGACAAATAGAAAATTTCTGACTGGTTGGGCAAAACAGTCAATCTCGTTTAGGATGAGAAGGAGCAAGGTAATAAGTATAGATCCCAGAATTGGTTTGGCCTTTGGGGATTGACTGACTGGATATGCAGTGTTCCTGGTCAAGAGGAACATGTCTAGAGACACAAAAGTCATGTAAGTTTCAATTTGCTGCCAAGGCACTCTAGGCAGGAGCAGTTCAGTCTTGGACCTAGAAAGTTATTTCAACACCAGACAAAGTGCTTTGTTTTTGTCCCCTCTCCCCACCCCCATGTCTCTCAGGATTTCTTGTTTATCTTTGGTCTTATGTAGATTGAGCATGAAATTCCAGCCAGTATTGTTTCATAGCCCTAAAAACAATGTCATTCAAGTGCTGCATTCAGTATGCCAGCAAATTTGGAAAACTCAGCAGTGGCCATAGGACTGGAAAGGTCAGTTTTTATTCCAATCCCAAAGAAGGACAATGCCAAAAAATGTTCAAACCACCACACAACTGTGCTTATTTCACATGCTAGCAAGGTAATCCTCAAACTCCTTCAAGCTGGGCTTCAGCAGTATATGAACGAAGAACTTCCAGATGTACAAGCTGGATTTAGAAAAGGCAGAAAAACCAGAGGTCCAATTGTCAACATCTATTGGATCATAGAAAAAGCAAGAGAATTCCAGAAAAACATCTACCTCTGTTTCATTAACTACACTATAGCCTTTGATTGTGTGGATAACAACAAACTGTGGAAAATTCTTAAAGAGATAAGAATACCAGACCATCTTACCTGCCTCTGAGAGACTTGTATGCAGGTCAAGAAGCAATAGTTAGAACCAGGCATGGAACAATGAACTGGTCCAAATTTGGGAAAGGAGTACATCAAGGCTGTATATTGTCACCTTGCTTCTTTAACTTCTATGCAGAGAACATCATGTGAAATGCTGGGCTGGATTAGTTACAAGCTGGAATCAAGATTACTGGGAGAAATATCAACAACCTCAGATATCCAGATGATACCACTCTAATGGCAGAAAGCAAAGAGAAACTACAGGGACTCTTGATGAGAATGAAAGAGAAGAGTGAAAAAGCTGGCTTAAAATTCAACATTCAAAAAACGAAGATCATGGCATCTGGTCCCATCACTGCATGGCAAATAGATGGGGAAACAATGGAAACAGTGGCAGACTTTATTTTCTTGGGCTCCAAAATCCCTGCACATGGTGGCTGCAGCCATGAAATTAAAAGACACTTGCTCCTTGGAAGAAAAACTATGACCAATCTAGACAGCATATTAAAAAGTGGAGGCATCATTTTGCCAACAGGGGTGTGTCTAGTCAAAGCTATGGTTTTTGCAGTAGTCGTGTATGGATGTGAGAGTTGGACCATAAAGAAGGCTGAGCGCCAAAGAATTGATACTTTCGAAC
The DNA here is from genome assembly GCF_029407905.1 of Bubalus kerabau. Taxonomy (NCBI): domain Eukaryota; kingdom Metazoa; phylum Chordata; class Mammalia; order Artiodactyla; family Bovidae; genus Bubalus; species Bubalus kerabau. Next base: position 213,191,325 of record NC_073624.1, on the reverse strand, counting down.
TGTGGTGATGGGAAGACTCTTGAGAGTCCCTTGGACAGCAAACAGATCAAACCAGTCAGTCCTAAAGGAAATCAACCCTGATTATTCATTGGAAGGACTGATGCTGAAGCTCCAATACTTTGGTCACCTGATGCAAAGAGCCAGCTCATTAGAAAAGACCCTGATGCTGGGAAAGATTGAAGGCAGGAGGAGAAGGGGAAGACAAAGGATGAGATGGTTGGATGGCATCACCGACTCAGTGAACATGAGTTTGAGCAAACTCCAGGAGATGGTGAAAGACAAGGAAGCCTGGAGTGCTGTAGTCCATGGGGTTCCAAAGAGTCTGACATGACTTAGTGACTGAGCAACCACAAACTGTTTCATAGATTTCATTTGTTTCTTTCTCTCTGCTCCTTCAGTTAGGCTCCAATGATCCTAACCAGGTGGGTTAGGTTCTCGCTCCTAGGTCTCCCTAAGTGCAGCCTTTTTAAGAAGATCAGAGTGCTCTCTCTCTGTTAGAGCACAAAGGGTTTTCTCACTGATATTTAATGTGAGGATCTGGTTGAGCTCCTCAGGGTAAACCCCACAATCTTGTGGGTGTTCCCCCCATCATTAGGTCCTTCTGGAGTTTTTAACCCAGGTTGTCTCCACTGAGGCTCTGGCAGTTCATAAATTACAGTTAAGGCTTTCCTACCCCAGAACTGGCTCCTGTGCTAATTTCCACTTGTGTGTCTCCACTCCAGATGTTTCGTTCTCCCGTGTGGGATTCAGGAGCAGAACAGAGGTGGGTAGTTCCTGGCCCCAGGGCAACTAGGCAGTGAGGAAACTTGAGTAGGTTAGCCTCTGAAAAGTGGTTTCTCTTGAGGACAGGTCTGGTAAAGGCCTGGAGCATTGGGAAAAAATGATACTAAACATTAAAGTGTCATGAAAAAGTCCTTGGACCTTATAAGCAAAAGCAACCTTCCTTAGTGCCAATAAAAATTGCACATTAGGTTTTGACTTGACTTACTGATTATCAGTCCTTGAGTTGAGAGGATCCCTTGGAAAATGGAATGGCTGCCCACTCCAGTATTCTTGCCTGGAGAATTCCACGGACAGAGGAGCCTGGGGGGCAAGTCCGTGCGGTCACAAAGAGTCGGACACAACTGAAGCGACTGACACACTTTTGCTTCTTATCCAGTGTAATGGAGCAAGGTGTCACCAGTGACATGTTTTCAATGACATTTATATGATAATGTTTAAAGCTTTGAAAATGCAGTTTTGTTACTTTGACTTCATCCTCTCTATACTCAGAAGCCGCACATGGTAAGTACAAGCTGGGAGGACATCTGTGCAAGTAATTCAGGGAAGTTTGAGAACGTGACTGTGTCAGCAGGATGTGAGGAACTCTGTGGCAGACCAGTGTGTGCGAGTGACTGGTTTTCTTGGAAATGAGATATTCAGGGCCACATAGGAAGACAGTTCAGACATTGTCTTGACCAAGGCCTTCCCAACAGGGTAATGCCTAAATGACAGACTCTGAAGAATAAGTAGTCTGTTCCTGGGAACCACGCAAGTGTCTCCTCATCAGATATTTGTTTACATAACAAATCGTTGCCCGAGATACTGAGCCACCCTGAATCCTTGACATGCTGTTTTTGTGCAATATAGAAACTCACAAGTGTTGTCTTACGTGACTGTACAAACCACCCAAAATATTTTACAGATTCAAGGCCACTTCTCCTTGCACCTGCCTCATTCTTTTTAGAGAGAGAGATCTGTTTTTAAGGTAGGGTTCAAATGATACATGAGACCAGAATCTCTTTTTCCCTTTTTTTAAAAAAAATTATTGGAGTATAATTGCCTTACAGCATTCTGTTCATTTCTACTGTACAGCAAAGTGAATCAGCTGTATGTATAACTATATCCCCTCTTCTTTTCGATTTTCTCCTAATTTAGGTCACCAAGGGGGACAGAGAGGTTGGATGATTTGGGAGATTGGGATTGACATATATACACTATTGATACTATGAATAAAATAGATAATTAATGAGAACCTACTGTACAGCACAGAATCTTTTTTAAGAAATTTTATTTATTTGTTTATGGTTTTGCTGGGTCTTCACTGCTGTGTGGGGTTTTTTCTAGTTGTGGTGTGTGGTGGCTTCTCTTGTAGCTCCTGGACTTTAGAACACAGGCTTGATGGTTGTGGCACAGGCTTAGTTGCTCTGCAGCATGTGGGATCTTCCCAGACCAGGGATCGAACTCATGTCTCCTGCATTGGCAGCTGGATTCTTTACCACCGAGCCACCAGAGAAGCCCCCAGAATCTTTTTTAGAATACTCTTTTCTCGGCAATCAGATTGATACACTTTTTAAATAATTTTAAGTTTCTTTTTCTTTGAGTAGCGGAAGTTAATACTGCTTCAAATATTTTCTGAAATTAGGTTTTAAATTTCACATTTGTGTATCCCAGGAGGTAGGCGGGACTTTCCAATATAACCGTAAGGGTCAATCGCACAAATTCATCTTTAATCATAACATGTTTACATTGTGGAAATGTGCATAAATTATTAATTACAGCTCATTAAATTTTTACAAATGGCAACTCACACCAGTATTCTTGCCCGAAGAATCCCATGGACAGATGAGCCTGGCAGGCTACAGTCCATGGGGTTGCAAGGAGTCAAACATGACTGAGCGACTAACACTTTCACGTTCAACTTTTCTCAAGCAAAAAAAATCTAGGTATCTTTTGTTCATACTCTCATAAATTAAGACTGTCTTGTTAAGATCTATTGAGACTGTACCTTGGTCATCATCGTCTGAATTTCTGTGGCTTCTCAAAATGCCTTCAGTTGTCACCAGAGCTACTCCTGTTCTCTACTCAAAACTTGCCGCCCCCCCCACTTTTAGCAGGAGTGAGCAAGTTCAAGGGTCCAGAGATCTCAAGCCAGGCCCCTCAAGAAGTTTATAGTCAGTTTTTCAGGGGCCGTAAACCTAATCCCAGAATACAGACCAACATGACGACTCATCCGGGAGACAGCTTCTCCAGAAGACCCGGGAAGCAAGCTCCCAGTGTCAGAGGCTGGTTGTCCTCTTTCGCTCTGCTCTCCTATGTTCTCTCCTTGCATCCTCGCTTTCTTTTTCACTTACTTAAGAATCTAGATTATTGACAGATACTCAAACCTCTTATCTACAATGTGTATATGTTTCCCATCTTTAATTTTTCTTTTCATGCTTTGAGTCCCTCCTTGTGTGTCTTTGATTCAGATGCATGTTCAGTATAATTATTGTTTTTTACTTGTGTTCCTTTGAATGACAACCAGCTTCCTCTGATGCTAGTTCATTGCAATAAGAAAGGTTATTTTCTATGTAATTGGAATCAAACAATAAGTGCTTTGTAAATGACAAAGCAATGGGTCAAGTGGCCAGAAAAATAAAACTCCCATCAAACCTAGACATGAAGATGTCTGCCTGAACAATAACAACACTTGGCAACTTTGTAGCCCATGTTTCACAGAAATAGAGCTTGGACACCCTTAGCTCCTGCTGAATACAGGACTACAAACCCTGAGACGTGTCTTTCTTAGTATTATTCCATGTTGCTTTGCTCAAATCACCAAAATCCGAAATACTGAGAAATAGACTTTGTCCCTTCAAGTGGTCCAACAAGTGATCTTTGAGCAAAAAGAAATAGAAAATCTGACAGTAATAATTCTGAAAAACCGCCACCAGAGCCTTATCATATATCCACAGCTCACCAAAAAGCAGTGAAGATGGAAATCGCTTCTGTTTGCAGACAATGGTGTTGTAATATACATCCTGAGCTGACATGGATGTCAAGGGGGAGGGGCTGAGATCTTAAACCCATGTGGTTTTGGTTTTCCCTGTGATTAAAAACTATATATCCCCAAGATACATTCCTGTTACTCCGTGAAGGCTGCGAAAAATTAAAAGACAGGGTAAATCTGGCTCTGGGAAACACTCAGCCCAGAATATCAACTGTAAATCAGCAAAAACACCTGAATTATCAAGTTCAGTTCAGTTCAGTCGCTCAGTCATGTCCCACTCTTTGCAACCCCATGAATTGCAGCATGCCAGGCCTCCCTGTCCATCACCAACTCCCAGAGTTTACCCAAACTCACGTCCATCGAGTTGGTGATGCTATCTAGCCATCTCATCCTCTGTCATCCCTTTCTCCTCCTGCCCCCAATCCCTCCCAGCATCAAGGTCTTTTCCAATGAGTCAACTCTTCGCATGAGGTGGCCAAAGTATTGGAGTTTCAGCTTCAGCATCAGACCTTCCAATGGACACCCAGGACTGATCTCCTTCAGAATGGACTGGTTGGATCTCCTTGCAGTCCAAGGGACTCTCAAGAGTCTTCTCCAACACCACAGTGCAAAAGCATCAATTCTTCAGCGCTCAGCTTTCTTCACAGTCCAACTCACACGTCCATACATGACCACTGGAAAAACCATAGCCTTGACTAGATGGACCTTTGTTGGCAAAGTAATGTCTCTGCTTTTGAATATGCTGCCTAGGTTGGTCATAACTTTTCTTCCAAGAGGTAAGCGTCTTTTAATTTCATGGCTGGCAATCACCATCTGCAGTGATTTTGGAGCCCCCAAAAATAAAGTCTGACACTGTTTCCACTGTTTCCCCATCGATTTCCCATGAAGTGATGGGACCGGATGCCATGATCTTCATTTTCTGAATGTTGAGCTTTAAGCCAAGTTTTTCACTCTCCACTTTCACTTTCATCAAGAGGCTTTTGAGTTCCTCTTCACTTTCTGCATAAGGGTGGTGTCATCTGCATATCTGAGGTTATTGATATTTCTATCAGCAATCTTGAGTCCAGCTTGTGCTTCCCCCAGCCCAGCATTTCTCATGATGTACTCTGAATATAAGTTAAATAAGCAGGGTAACAATATACAGCCTTGATGTACTCCTTTTCCTACTTGGAACCAGTCTGTTGTTCCATGTCCAGTTCTAACTGTTGCTTCCTGACCTGTATATAGTTTCTCAAGAGGCAGGTCAGGTGGTCTGGTATTCCCATCTCTTTCAGAATTTTCCACAGTTTATTGTGATCCACACAGTCAAAGGCTTTGGCATAGTCAATAAAGCAGAAGTAGATGTTTTTCTGGAACTCTCTTGCTTTTTCGATGGTCCAGCGGATGTTGGCAATTTGATCTCTGGTTCCTCTGCCTTTTCTAAAACCAGCTTGAACATCAGGAAGTTCACCGTTCATATATTGCTGAAGCCTGGCTTGGAGAATTTTGAGCATTACTTTACTAGCGTGTGAGATGAGTGCAACTGTACGGTAGTTTGAGCATTCTTTGGTATTGCCTTTCTTTGGGATTGGAATGAAAACTGACCTTTTCCAGTCCTGTGGCCACTGCTGAATTTTCCAAATTTGCTGGCATATTGAGTGCAGCACTTTCACAGCATCATCTTTCAGGATTTGAAAGAGCTCAACTAGAATTCCATCACCTCCACTAGCTTTGTTCGTAGTGATGCTTTCTAAGGCCCACTTGACTTCACATTCCAGGATGTCTGGCTCTAGGTGGGTGATCACACCATCGTGATTATCTGGGTCGTGAGGATCTTTTTTGTACAGTTCTTCTGTGTATTCTTGCCACCTCTTCTTAATATCTTCTGCTTCTGTTAGGTCCATACCATTTCTGTCCTTTATCAAGCCCATCTTTGCATTATCAATACTGTTGAGCAAACTTGGCTCAGAACTGGGTCTCATATGCACATGAGTATAAAGCTATTGTGTCTCACACGCTTCCGGGTCCCAAGGAGTTTCTGACCTCACAAGACTCGTCTGACAATCTGTCACCCAGCCAGACCCTACAAACCCATCACTCCACTCTTCCTGTCTGGGCTGTTAAGATTCTGCCAGGGTGTTTTCCTTTCTTATTTCAGCAAATCCAGCAAAGTAAGCCTTGTCTCCTCAGTGGGTTTTTTGCTAAAGCCTAATGGCACCCCACTCCAGTACTCTTGCCTGGAAAATCCCATGGACGGAGGAGCCTGGAAGGCTGCAGTCCATGGGGTCGCTAGGAATCGGACACGACTGAACGGCTTCACTTTCACTTTTCACTTTCATGCATTGGAGAAGGAAATGGCAACCACTCCAGTGTTCTTGCCTGGAGAATCCCAGGGACGGGGGAGCCTGGTGGGCTGCCATCTATGGGGTCGCACAGAGTTGGACACGACTGAAGCGACTTAGTAGTAGCAGCAGCAAAGTTGGCAAAAGCTATAAACACAAAAATCAATAGTTTATCTGTAGGATAGCAAGGCATGCGTGCCTAGAAATAGAATTGGGAAACATCTTTCCACGATACATAAAGCAATAATGAAATGCCTAGAAACAATATCCGCAAGAAAGGAATATGATCTGTATAAACCAGGCAGTCAAGTCATTCTGAAAGAAGTAATGGAAAATGCCAACAAAACGGAAAAGTGTGAGAAGAATAAAAGTATAAATTTCTCCCAAATTATCATAGAATTCATACAATCTTAAAGGACCACAATACTTTACAAACATTTTACCATGTTAAACAATTAGCACCATTCTCAAATTGGTAGCTCTAGATGAAATATGAGTGGAGTGTTAACATCTGTAATTTATTTTGGCAGGTAAACAATACTAAACTAGATAAGCATTAGTCTTATCTTTATAAAAAATAAATAAGACTTAATTACATCTTAAAAGCATTTACATTCAGCTTAATTTAAGTCATTCTGATTTCTTTATATTTTTCATTCTAATTTATTTTTTAATTTTAAAGATAATGTTGAAGTAATATAATTTTCATTGAACAAATCAAGATGATCTGTTGAAGGGAAAGTAATGTTTAGATGGAAAAAAATTGAGTCATATCTTGTAAACTTTTATTACCTTCATCTTAGCAAAATCACTGTTTTCAATTATTTATATAAATATCCCTTCCCTTCAACAGAACATGAAAGTTGTGCAGTGATAGTCAGCGGTCTTGGATATTTTGTCAGATTTCAGTCACACAGCACTCATAATTTCACATATTTTAAAGTCTTGTTTTGAAGATTCACATATTATTTGATTGTTTATTGGCATTTGTAATTTTATGTTTAAAAATGTAAACACATCACACACTCACCTCACTTGCACTGTTACTCACGACTGTTCGGAGGGGCTGCAGGAGGCTTCCTGAACTTGTCTGAAAAGCTGGCGGCGGGTGGGGGGGGGACGGGGTGTGAGGAAGCACAGGCGTCCCCAGGAGCTGAAGTGGGGATGTGGCATAGGTGGAGCCTGAAGGAGCTCTAGGCCCAGAGAAACTGCAGAGGGACTTTGACCATGGTTTCTTGACTGCAGTACTTATTTATTTTATTTTTACTGTGGTATCTTTTTTTTTTTTTCTGTGTAAAACTGTCAACAATTTACAACAGAAGCACATCATCAGGATTTTTTTTTTCTCCTGGAATCAAGAGTCAACAGTATCTGAGGGGCGAAGACCTAGCACAGGAGGAAGCTGGCCCCCAGGCAGCTAGTGGTGGGGGCTCGGGGGTCGAAAAGGGCCGGCTCAAGTCCTTCCTGCACCTGAGGCCGTGGCTCTGCGACTCTTCGCGACCCCATGGACTGCAGCCCACCAGGCTCCTCCTTCCATGGGATTTTCCAGGCGAGAGCACTGGAGTGGGGTGCCATTGCCTTCTCCGTTTACTGTGGTATCTTTTATTTGTACATTTTACTACTGTAATACAGACAAAATAGAAGACCAGTATTGGACTGGTAAATTCAGCACTGTCATATCACTTAGGAGCTATCTGGTCTTTGGTGAGGATTATTCTCAATGTCATGCTCTATGAAGATATAGCATCAATTATTGTAAAACCCATTTTACATACGAATGAAAATTCAGTATCATGGGTCTGAAATGTTTCTGAGACAATCTCATAAGAAATAGAAACTGTTTATTTATTTTTTAAATATTTATTTATTTTTCTGCGCCTGGTCTTGTTTGTGATGAGTGGGATCTAGTTCCCTGACCAGGGATTGAACCCTGGTCCCTTGCATTGGGAGAAAAAATATTTTTTTTCCCTAATTTTTATTTAGTTGTTAGTTCTAAATATGGCAGCTAAGTCTCTATATAGGAAGACTAGGTCTGGTTATGATGAAGAATTAAAATAGAAGACTTCAAGAGGAGTTTTGTTGTGGTAAATAAAGTAAAACAGGGAAAAGGGCAAGTAACACTTTGCTTTAAATGTGAGACAAGTGCAAGTTCAAAAACAAGAAACGTGGTAGAAAAGGCAGGGATTGAACCTGCATCTCCTGCATTGGCAGGCAGCTTCTTTACCACTGAGCCACCAGAGAAGTACATTTTCAATAATAAATTACTACAATTACTGTGCATTTTTGAGTTGAACAAGGTAACACAGAATCAAATTTTGATATTTTTGTATTAATGAAACAATAAGTTAATGTGATGAACTAAGGGTAAAGTCACCTTTGAAACTGTGTATCAGAGAAGAAATATCTAATTAGATTAACTTTTAACACAAGAAGTCCCTGCAGTTGTGATCTGATATTGATTAAAGTTGTATTAAAACTACAAAGTGTTTGCACAAAGTGTTTCACAAGAGAGAAAAGTTGTAACTGTGCATCTAGGTATATAGCTTCCCTTCCTGAAGTTGCAGTGCCTTTCAGAAATGTATGTCTTTACCCCTGTCCCAGAATCGATTTTCAAGTGTGCACAGTTTCAATGATTAATTAGTAGGGAATCATGGGAAATAAATCCTTTTCTTAGACACACTCATCTTAACCACTAACGTCATCCTTGACTTTCGTACATCCAGACATCAACCTTTCACCTCTTTGTCGTCTACCTTTGGATTCACATACATTTCTGATATTTTTTGATACCATAAAAGCCTAAGGAAGAAGAAAGCACAACAAATAAGTAATTATGTTGTTTTCTCCATGTGTACTGGTGAATTGGCAACAATTTCTCATTTTTTCCCATGACCTGAGTTTAGTTTTCCCTTAGTGACTTTTTCTTCACACCTTTAATATGTGCTGAGTTTTATCACAGAAAATGCTGCTTTCCAATGAAATCCAATCTCTTTGAAAACTCTCAGAAATATTTGGCCTTGTGTGAACAAAGGAACAGAAACCAGCTAAAACAAATCTGAAACTGTAATATCTGAACACTGTTCTCCACAAAGAAATGAACAAGTGTTTTAGAACAAGAAAATGGTAATATAACAAAAATAAGATTGGGAGTCACAGAAGAATCAAGCAATAAAGTTAGAAGACACTTTTTAGCCCAGGAAAGCAAATATAAGTCCTGGATAATCCAAAGTCTGTGCTCAAATAAATTAGTCACTGAACTTTCAAGGTGAAATGCAGATTGCTTTGTCTAAAGATCCTTCTTTTTATCTAGACAGACATCTTGATGCTGTAACCAAGTGGAAGATATCTAAAAGAACATTATGTGTGCACTATAATGACATCATCTCCATAGTTTGAATAATTCTAGGTTTGTATATTTACACTAAAAAGTTTTACTGGAAATCCAGAGCCACAACTAAATTTGTCCAAAAGGTCAATGGTGTTGCAAAGTCAGGTAAATCAGCTGGAGAACAGAGCAGAAACTATTTTAAAATAAACACCACTTTAAACTGCTTTGACTATGGCATTTGGTTTGCATGAATAAGCATGATATTGTTTCATACAATTTAAAAACAACATGAAAAACAAAACAGCCTTCCAAATAAATGGCTTAATGTCCATGTTATAGTACTGAAATAAAAAGGACAAAGATTTTAAAAAGAGAAGAATCAATAAAAACATATTTGTGAGGAGATCAGAGTACTCACTTTTTGTTTAAATAGTGTATTGATTGAATATTGGCTCTGATTACTGCATTCAGCCTTTGAAACAATTCCAGCCACAGCACTGATGCTGACTTTCAATGTAATGTCAGGGGTGAGTCACCAGAATCGGACGGTGGAATTTTACTAGTAAGGCTTTGTGCTGCCCCATTTCAGTGAGGACTACAGGAGAATGTGGGAGACTTTGCAGGGCCTCAGGCAGAATAGGGTTAGGATGTACATGGTCACCCTAAGTTGATGTGCTGGTGATAACTCACATTCTAAGATGCGACTTCAGAAACAGGTATTATTGAATGGTAACAATTCAATAATTCAACAAGGGGAAAAAAAGGATATTTAGCCTTGATATGAAATTAACCCTCAGCCCTCATTACTATGTATAAAATAGACAAGTAATGAGAACCTCCTGTATGGTACAGGGAACTCTACTCAGTGCTCTGTGGTAATTTGAATGGGAAGGGCATCCAGAAATGAGAGGATTTATGTATACATATAGCTGATTCACTTTGCTGGGTGGTAGAAATGAGCACAACGTTGTAAAGCATCTATACCTCATTTAAAAAAAAAAATCTGATTGCCTACAAGGCACTTGTGTAGGCTCTAGGGTTGCATTGGATAAGCAATCAAAAGCTCATGGAGATCAAGGTCTAGTAGGGAGAAAGAGAAGAAAGGGATTAATGCATCCATAAACAAAGGAAACTGAAGAGATATAGGTCATTAAGTGCTGTAAACAAAACAAGCAGGGAAGCGATTTAGGGAATTTCTGGTGATGGTACAGTGTTTGTAAAGATGGCTAAGGATATCTCTCTAAGAAGGTAATATTTGAACCACAGCCTGAGAGTGCAGGAGCTCTGTGTGTGCCAGAGACGAGCGGACACTTGTGGAGGCGTGTTCTCAAGAGAGGGAACAGAACCTGCAAAGACCCCACGGCAGGGGCACAGCAAGGAAGCCTGTCTGTCTGGGGCCACTGAGAGAGAGCAGGACCAAGGAGACACAGGGCTTGCAGGTTATTTATTATGATGACTATGGCTCCTGCTCCAAATGACAGAACGTCTTTGCAGGGGGTGGTAAAGAGAGGATTTGTCGACTTAGTGTGAACAGCCGTTAGATTTACATTTAGCTTCCAATTCTATCACACCAGGGATTTGTTTTTAAGTTTCCAGTATAATATTAAGGCTTCTTAGGTGGCGCAATGGTAAAGAATCCACTTGCAGAGCAAGAGATGCAAGAGACACAGGTTTGATTCCTGGGTCGGGAAGATCCCCTGGAGAAGGGCATGGCAATCCACTACAGTATTCTTGCCTGGAGAATCTCATGGACAGAGGAGCCTGGCGGACTACAGTCCATGGGGTTTCAAAGAGTTGGACACAACTGAGCTACTGAGCATATTGTCAAATGAAGAAAAGCATTAGAAATGCCCCGGGATCCAGTGGCAGCTGGAGAATGTGATATTGACTGTCTTGTGAATGTGAAACCATCTTAGGAGATGACACACACTTTCTCTAGTATACAAATCCTTGTATAACCATAGTACACTAAAAAAGGCACTTTCCCACTTTCAAAAATTTCATGTGTATATATTCTTTCTGTTGTAAAGAATGTAAGTTAATACTAGCACGCTTTATTGACCATTAGAAAAATTTGTTTAACAGAAGTTGTTTTTAAAAAGCAGATAAACACTCGCAGAGATCATTAAAATGATTTATTTTTTAACTCCCTTCTTAGAGTATGTCACTGTAGTCAATAAATGTGTTATTCATACTTTTCAGCACGGTTATAGTTTTGCTATTTAAGACTTACAGCATGGACCACTTGTTAGTCTTATTTATTATTTTTTTTTTTTGGTTTTGATTTTTATTTTATTTTTGGCTGTGCTGGGTCTTTGTTGCTGCACTCAGGCTTTGTCTAGTTGCTGCGACAGGGAGCTACTCTCTAGTTCCTGTGAGTGCCAGGGCTTCTCATTGCCCTGGCTTCTTTGTGGAGCATGTAAGGGGCTGTTGGTGCACGGGGTTCAATAGTCGTAGCACTCAAGCTTAGTTGCCCTGCAGCATGTGGGGTCTTCCCAGACCAGGGATGCACTGACAGGTGAATGCTTACCCAGTGGACCACCTGGGAAGTCCCACTTGTTAGTCTTGATACTTGACACTGTGCCCCTGGATCTTGGCGTGTTGGTTTTAGGCTCACAAACGCTTCACACCCCTGACTCCACACAGGTGTGGTGTGATGGAGGGCTCGTCGTCACAGAGGGGCGGTCTGCACTCGGGCAGCCCCTTCCCCTATGGAGGTGGAGATGCCCGAGATGCGTGGAGAATTCTGATGTTCCACTTGGTCCCTGAATGAGAGAGAGCGTGGGCTTCTGTGCGGGAGCGGGAGCTGGGGGCGGGGCAGGCTAATCCAGGGACTGGACGCTGGGAACCCGACTGCAGCAGAAACTCCGAATGTCGAATGTCGTTTTGTAAAAAGGAGACAGACGTACTTACCTGAGGGCATACGACGCAGGACACAAGGCACTCGTTGCTCCTCTTTATCTCATGTTTTTGGTCCCAGGGTTGGGTGACCTCACAGCCCAGGTCTCGCTGAGGCTGTAAACACTGGTGGTCGGGTGGAGGTGATTCAGTGCCTCCCTTTGCCTTGTGGTTGCTCATTCAAAGTGAAAGTGTTAGTTGCTCAGTTGTGCCCGACTCTGGGGCCACATGGACTGTAACCCATCAGGCTCCTCTGTCCATGGGCAATTCCCAGGCAAGAATACTGGAGTGGATTGCCATTCCTTTCTCCAGGGGATTTTCCTGATGCAGGGCTCAGACACATGTCTCCTGCTTGACAGGCAGATCCTTTACCACTGAGCCCCCTGGGAAGTCTGAACTGTTCCTTCAGTTCAGTCACTCAGTCGTGTCCGACTCTTTGCAACCCCATGAATCGCAGCACGCCAGGCCTCCCTGTCCATCACCAACTCCCGGAGCTTACTCAAACTCATGTCCATCGAGTCGGTGATGCCATCTAGCCATATCATCCTCTGTCGTCCCCTTCTCCTCCTGCCCCCAATCCCTCCCAGCATCAGTCTTTTCCAATGAGTCAACTCTTTGCATGAAGTGGCCAAAGTACTGGAGTTTCAGCGTTAGCATCAGACCTTCCAAAGAACACCCAGGACTAATCTCCTTCAGAATGGACTGGTTGGATCTCCTTGCAGTCCAAGGGACTCTCAAGAGTCTTCTCCAACACCACAGTTTAAAAGCATCAATTCTTCAGCGTGCAACTTTCTTCACAGTCCAACTCTCACATCCATACATGACCACAGGAAAAACCATAGCCTTGACTAGACAGACCTTTGTTGGCAAAGTAATGTCTCTGCTTTTGAATATGCTATCTAGGTTGGTCATAACTTTCCTCCCAAGGAGTAAGCGTCTTAATTTCATGGCTGCAGTCACCATCTGCAATGATTTTGGAGCCCCCAAAAATAAAGTCTGACACTGTTTCCACTGTTTCCCCATCTATTTTCCATGAAGTGATGGGACCAGATGCCATGATCTTCATTTTCTGAACGTTGAGCTTTAAGCCAACTTTTCACTCTCCTCTTTCACTTTCATCAAGAGGCTTTTTAGTTCCTCTTCACTTTCTGCCATAAGGGTGGTGTCATCTGCATATCTGAGGTTATTGATATTTCTCCCAGCAATCTTGATTCCAGCTTGTGCTTCTTCCAGCCCAGCGTTTCTCCTTAGGTGAGAGCAAAGCCAGGGAGTGGAGATCGGCCCCATCTGAGCAAACAGTGCACCTCCTCCTTCATCAGAGAAGGCACCTCGAGTTCATCTCCTCCAAGTGTGTCTCACTGGAAATAAAGCTGTGATGACTATCAGTCGACTTACTCCTGAGAAACAGTCATCAGAAACATTAGTCTAATTTGTATTGATGTAAACACACTGTTTTTCACAGTGAACCACAGTAAGCGCTGGAATGTTTCTGTCGTCCTTGATGCTTGAGGAGAACAAGTTTTCCTTTGTTTTGTATTAGGTTAGTAGTCATGAGTAAACAAGTGTAATCTTTTTTTTTTTCTTGACACATCTGGATAAATAATTCAAATGTAACCCTTTCTTATAAGTCATAAGAATTTATAAATTGTCTAATATGTGCTCAACTGACTTTGTGCTTAAGATCACTAACAGTGAGACTAAAAATGATAATAATGAAATACAGCCATTATTTCTGCTGATGATGAACTTATAATAGTAAGTACAGAGCTGAGCCTCTTACTATTCTCTTGCCATTTAACATGAACCAAAACTTTCCATTTTAGATCCCATTACATTGTATTATAATTGTGGAAATTGTCACAGTTCCCTACTCTACACTTTAGGAATGTGTTGTAACAAATTTTTATAAGTCAAGCGAGTTGTTTCCACTTGGAAAAGTAAAGGGGCTCTGGGAGTGCAGACTCAGCTAGCTGCACACCTTCACAAAGCATCTCAGTGGGCTTCTGTAGTTGGCAGAATAACATGACAAAAAGAGAGTCAATTACATGAGAAAGATAAGAGCCACCTGTACCAGCCATAGCATGCATAGTTTTCTTGCAATAAAATGATGGCTATATTCCTTGTTTATCTGAAGTGTTTAAATGCTGTGTTACAATAATATTTTCCTTCAGCACATTTCACTTGCTTGTAACATTTCTTTGCAATCATATAACATTACTCAATATTCTTATTTAGTAAAAGTGGACTCAATTTTTTTTGTTGTTTTTCTTAAAACTTATTTTAGTCTGGCTGCCCTAGGTCTTGGAGAAGGAAATGGCAACCCACTCCAGTGTTCTGGCCTGGAGAATCCCAGGGACGGGGGAGCCTGGTGGGCTGCCGTCTATAAGGTCACACAGAGTCGGACACTGAAGTGACTTAGCAGCAGCAGCAACAGCCCTAGGTCTTAGTTGCAGCATGTGGAATGTTTCATCTTCATTTCAGCATGTGAACTCTTTAGTCGTGTCATGTGAGATCTAGTTCCCTGACCAGGGATCGAACCCATACCCCCTGCACTGGGAGCATGAAGTCTTAGCCACTGGACCACCAGAGAAGTCCCTGGACTCAGTATTTTTGATTCATCTAATTGCCACTGTCCTTCCTTTTATGGTACATTTGGTCTTGTGCTTGAGCATTTACTATTTGAAATAAATTCACTATGGTTCCATTTTTTATATACTTTTCTCTACTGCAACATGGTGTCTTAGATTCCATCTGCTTTAGGTGATGGAGATGAGAGTGAGTGATGAAGTGTCTATGGAGCTAATAGTACCATCAGTCGCAGTTTTCCTAAACATGAATTTAGAAATATCCTTCACTCCTCTGTCTCTGAGTCACTCTATTCTGTGGGACACACCAAGCACAGCTGATCAAATGGAGCTTTACTGTTTTCCTTCAATCTATCATTGTTTATGAGCTTCTTTGGTGGCTTGGATGGTAAAGAATCCACCTGCAATGAGGGAGACTTGAGTTTGATGCCTGAGTTGGGAAGATCCCCTAGAGGAGGGCATGGTAACCCACTCCGGTATTCTTGCCTGGAGAATCCTCATGGACAGAGGAGCCTGGAGGGCTACAGTCCATGGGGTCGCAAAGAGTCAGACATGACTGAGCAACTAAGCACAGCACGGTGCATTATTGTTTATATGCCCATTACAGGCTCAGTGGGTAAAAAATCCGCCTGCAATGCTGGAGCCACAGGAGATGCAGGCTTGATCCTGCATTGGGCAGATCCCTGGAGGAGAAAATGGCAACCCACTCCAGTATTCTCACCCGGAGAATTCCATGGACAGAGGAGCCTGGCAGGGTACAGTCCATGGGATCACAAAGAGTAGGACATGACTAAAGCATGAACCCAAGCAATGACAATTACACTTCAGTACGTCAATGAAACAGTTTAAGAAACAGTAACTACCAGTAATCTAGATATTTCCATTGTACTTCTATTAAAGTGATATGAAATTTTTTTTAATTGGGTCTTACACTCACTTTGTTGTTGTTCGGTTGCTAAGTTGTGTCCAGCTCTTTGCAATCCCATGGACTGCTGTCTTTTCACACTGTTCATGGCGTCTTCCAGGCAAGAATATTGAAATGGGTTGCCATTTCCTTCTCCAGTGGACCACATTTTGCCAGAACTCTTCACTATGACCTGTCTGTCTTGGGTGGCCCTGCACGGCATGGCTCATAGCTTCATTGAGTTATGCAAGCCCCTTCGCCAGGACAAGGCTGTGATGTATAAAACAGATAACTGATGAGAACCTACTACATAGCACAGGAAACTCTATTCAGCGCTCTGTGGTGACTTAAATGGGAAGGAAATCCAAAAAAGAGGGGATATGTGTATACGTGTGGCTGATTCATTTTGTTGTACAGCAGAAATTAACACAACCATGTAAAGTAGCTAACTATATATGCCAATAAAATAAAAGTAAAGAAAAATAATAAGACTGTTACAATTCTGTTTAAAGGCATTAGAATGAACACCGCTCAGCTAGAGATACTTGAATCTTCTAAAGCCTTATGAAGTACTCAAAGCATAATTCGTGAGATAAGAAAATGATGAATGAGAAGATGGATGTTAGCTGAGCCTAGAGTAGTAATCATTTCTCAATACATATCAATCGAAACTGTCATGCTGTATGCCTTAAACTTATACAGTGATGTATATCAATTATTTCTCAATAAAGCTGGAAAAGTCATAAAAATCCATTTTAAAATTAAAAAACAAAAATTTAGGTCTTATAGAGGCCATTTAGATCAGCTCCATGAGAAGACTTCTGTCTTCAGGGGGCCTTCCTTCAAACACCAAGATCCGAAATTTCCATGTTTCCTCAGTTCCTATGTGCAAAGTTCAAAGCCTCTGAAATGGTATACAGAAGTGCTCCTAACCTGAACCTTGTGAATCACCTTCTCTTATACCCAAAGACTTCTTCATCTTAGGTATCCAGAGTCATTTGTGATTACTTCTGTTCATCGCCTCTGCACACGTTGTTCTTTCCTGACTGCCTGGAAAACTTCCAGTATCCAGTAAGAGGTAACCTGAGGGTTAACTTCTCTAAATTGAATCCTATTCAGGGAGTGCACTTGAGCACCTCCCCTGAAAGGCTTTCTTCTGGATCCTGGACCTGCTTTCCCTGCCCCGGAGCCTGGCCCAGCCTGGCGACCCGCTACGCTGAAGCCCCACCGTGAGCTGTACGTGCCGTGAATAATTTGTATCCTAACAAACGTCGGACACCACTGAGCGAATGAAAAAGGACTCACAAGCAAAACTTTTACGGTTGCTATTGCAGGGAATGCCACAAGGTGGCAGGCTTTTCTCAAGCCCAATTGTGATTACCTGGGAAATGAAAGCTTTTCAGAGTTTTGACTCATTTGAAAAGACCCTGATGCTGGAAAAGATTAAA
Organism: Bubalus kerabau; assembly: GCF_029407905.1. Classification (NCBI taxonomy): domain Eukaryota; kingdom Metazoa; phylum Chordata; class Mammalia; order Artiodactyla; family Bovidae; genus Bubalus; species Bubalus kerabau. The sequence continues at coordinate 213,174,090 of NC_073624.1, read as the reverse complement.
GGCAGGAGGAGAAGGGGACGACAGAGGATGAGCTGGTTGGATGGCATCACCGACTCAATGGACATGAGTTTGAGTAAACTCCGGGAGTTGGTGATGGACAGGGAGGCCTGGCGTGCTGCAGTCCATGGGGTCTCAAAGAGCTGAACACGACTGAGCGACTGAAATGAACTGAACTGATTGAATGCAGGGCTGTAAATTAACGTGGAATGTACCTGAATGAACACCCAAAAGCTTTTGCATTTTTCCTGAGTATTATTTTTTAAATTAACCTTTTTTCCATATTATAGTAACATTGATACCCAACATGTTGTCAATGGTGGCAGGTGAACTGAATTTATTTTCTATTTTGCTGTTTTGTTATTTCTGCTTTCTCACCATTGTACCCTGATTAAATCCTATAGACATAACTTATGTTTCTTTTTAATTTACCATCTAAGCCACTGGGGAAGACCCTCATCTGCATTAACAGAACAAAAATAATACAACCAATGTTAGAAATCTGATATGAAATAATATGTTCCAAATTATTTGGAAGTAGTTAGGTCTTTCTTTTTGAAAGGAATGGTTTTGAAATAACCCAAACTTTGGTCCATCTTGCATTTCTGTGTTAAAATAGCAGAGGTATGTGAAACATTCTTTCCATTTACTTTGAACTCTTCTCTAAGAAACTAAACCACGCAGTGCTTTTGCCCATTAGGCTCAGGCAGTTTGATAAAAAAGAATGAAAAAACAAGGCACCTCAGATGTCCTAAGACAGTCTGGTAAGTAATTTGCCTCACAAGAAAATTCAAGGCTTGAGTTCACTGCTGCTGATGCATAATACACCTCATAAGCATGGAAGGGTCACTGATGTACATACAGGTCAGCGAGCATAATCTTCTATCAACCAGAGACCAAGGGTTTCAGGAGCTGTGACAGGAAGCTCTCACTTCCCACTGACTCTGAATCTCTGTGACTTCCTGAACTCCTTGAAAGTGAAAGTCCCTCAGTCACGTCTGACTCTTTGCGACCTCATGGACTATACAGTCCATGGAATTCTCCAGGGCAGAATACTGAAGTGGGTAGCTGTTCCCTTCTCCAGAGGATCTTCCTGACCCAGGAATCAAACTGGGGTCTCCTGCATTTGCAGGCAGATTCTGAGCTCCTTACTTTAATGAATTCTGTCCCCTTGCCCTTCCTTCCTGTTGACTGATGGTGACAACAGCCCACAGAGCATAAAGTCTGGTCCAATAACTGACGATGGGCTCTTCTCTTCCCTTTCCAGTCCTGCCTTTTCACCTCTTTCTCTTTTCTCTGCTCGTTGCTCACCTTTGCCATTATCATTGAGAGGTGGTGGACAGGCATTCTTCATCCAAAAAAGAACAAGTAAAAATGCATTGTTGTCCCAGTAGAAACATTTTAATTTAGACATAAGAGCAGCTCACAATGAATATGGACTCGTACAGTTTTCCATACGTTTGTTGTTGTTCAGTTGCTTGGTTGTGTCTGTTTGCGACCGCACGGACTGCAGCACATCACGCTTCCCTGTCCTTCATCATCTCCAGGAGTTTGCTGAATTTCATGTCCATTGAGTTGGTGATGCAATTCAACCATCTCATCTTCTGTCACCCCCTTCACCTCCTGCCTTCAATCTTTCCCAGCATCAGGGTCTTTTCCAATGAATTGGCTCTTCACATCAGGTGGCCAAAGTATTGGAGCTTCAGCTTTAGCATCAGTCCTTCCAATGAATATTCAGGACTGATTTCCTTTAGGATGAACTGGTTGGATCTCCTTGCAGTCCAAGGAACTCTCAAAAGTCTTCTCCAACACCACAGTTCAAAAGTATCCATTCTTCAGCACCCAGCTCTCTTTATGGTCCCACTCTCACATCCATATATGACTACTGGAAAAACCATAGCTTTGACTAACAGACCTCTGTCAGCAAAGTAGTATCTCTGCTTTTTAATATGCTGTCTAGTTTGGTCATAGCTTTTCTTCCAAGGAGCAAGCATCTTTTAATTTCATGGCTACAGTCACCATCTGCAGTGATTTTGGAGTGCAAAAAAATAAAGTCTATCACTGTTTCTATTATTTCCCCATCTATTTGCCATGAAGTGATGGGACTGGATGTCATAATCTTTATTTTTTGAATGCTGAGTTTTAATCCAGCTTTTTCACTCCTGTTTCACCCTTATCAAGAGGCTTTTTAGTTCCTCTTCACTTTCTGCCATTAGGGTGGTGTCATCTGCATATCTGAGGTTAGTGATATTTCTCCCAGAAATCTTGATTCCAGCTTGTGCTTCTTCCAGCCCAACATTTTGCTGATGTACTCTGCATATAAGTTAAATAAGCAGGGTGACAATATACAGCCTTGACGTACTCTTTTCCTCATATGGAACCGGTCGCTTCCCCCTGGGGCCCTTGTTGGCTGGGGGGAAGTGGCTGCCACATGAGCAGAGACACAGCAGCTCTGGAAAGGCACAGGTGACCCAGAACTGGGGCCTCCCTCCTGCCCTCACCTGTGTGGACCACACAGAGGTGGATGCCTCAGCTCCGTCCGGCCAAGCCTTCCGATGCCAGCAGCGCCCATGACATTCTGCCTACATCCTCCAGACACCGAGCTCCCAGATAACCTGCCCCATTAAGAGAAGGAGTGAGAAAACTCTTTCCTAAGCTTATAAATTCTGTCAGGAAGCAGACAGTGATGATGGTAGCATCCTCACAACTGAGCTTCTGTCCTCAGCCGCTCATCTCTGTAGTCTGGTCCGGCCACCTCCACCCCTGTGTCTCCGGCCACAGTGGCCTTCTCTTTACCCCATGTGTTTCCCGAAACTCCCACTCTCTTGGAACTTTTAAAAGCCCCCTTATGTGGTACAAGGAAATCGACTCTTTCAGAAATGTATTAACTCATACAGATTTCAATGTATTATTCTTCCAAACAGCTGAAAACGTTCACCTTTTAAAATTATTTATTTATTATGTGTTTATTTGGCCACATCAGATCTTAGGTGGGGCACACGGGATCTTTGCTGTGTTATGCGGGATCTTTTGAGTCGCTGTGCAAACTCTAGTGGCCCTGCGGCTCAGTAGTTGCAGCATGGAAGGTCAGTTGCCCCTTGGTATGTGGGATTTTAGTTCTCCGATCAGTGATTGAACCCAAGTCACCCCTCGTGAACTCGGGGCACAGAGTTTCCGGCCAGAAATGGGAACTGTTCCATACTTCAGCCCAGGAGCTTAGTGCACAGAGTTTCTGCCTGAAATGGGAACTTCTCCCTATTTTGGCCCAGGAACTTGGGATGCAGAGTTTCTGGTCTGAAATAGGAACTTTTCCCTATTTCAGCCAGGGAATTTGGGGCCCAGGGTTTCCAGAGTTCTGTCCGGAATCTTGGGGTGTGGATAAAAATATGGGAAATACATCTTCAGAGTTAACACCTTTTGAATTGTTTCAGTGGAGAAATAACTCCAGAAAGAATGAAGGGATGGAGCAAAGCAAAAACAATACCCAGTTGTGGATGTGACTGGTGAAAGAAGCAAGGTCCACGCTGCTGTAAAGAGCAATATTGCATAGGAACCTGGGATGTCAGGTCCATGAATCAAGGCAAATTGGAAGTGGTCAAACAGGAGATGGCAAGAGTGAACGTCGACATTCTAGGAATCAGCAAACTAAAATGGACTGGAATGGGTGAATTTAACTCAGATGACCATTATATCTACTACTGTGGGCAGGAATCCCTTAGAAGAAATGGAGTAGCCATCATGGTCAACAAAAGAGTCCAAAATGCAGTACTTGGATGCAATCTCAAAAACAACAGAATGATCTCTGTTCATTTCCAAGGCAAACTATTCAATATCACAGTAATCCAAGTCTATGCCCCAACCAGTAACACTGAAGAAGCTGAAGTTGAATGGTTCTATGAAGACCTACAAGACCTTTTAGAACTAACTCCCAAAAAAGATGTCCTTTTCATTATAGGGGACTAGAATGCAAAAGTAGGAAGTCAAGAAAACACCTGGGGTAACAGGCAAATTTGGCCTTGGAATACGGAATGAAGCAGGGCAAAGGCTAATCGAGTTTTCCCAAGAAAATGCACTAGTCATAGCAAACACCCTCTTCCAACAACACAGGAGAAGACTCTACACATGGACATCACCAGATGGTTAACACCGAAATCAGATTGATTATATTCTTTGCAGCCAAAGATGGAGAAGCTCTATACAGTCAGCAAAAACAAGACCAGGAGCCGACTGTGGCCCAAATCATGAACTCCTTATTGCCAAATTCAGACTGAAATTGAAGAAAGTAGGGAAAACCACTAGACCGTTCAGGTATGACCTAAATCAAATCCCTTATGATTATACAATGGAAGTGAGAAATAGATTTAAGGGACTAGATCTGATAGACAGAGTGCCTGATGAACTATGGAATGAGGTTCATGACATTGTACAGGAGACAGGGATCAAGACCATCTCCATGGAAAAGAAATGCAAAAAGGCAAAATGGCTGTATGGGGGGGCCTTACAAATAGCTGTGAAAAGAGAGAAGCAAAAAACAAAGGAGAAAAGGAAAGATACAAGCATCTGAATGCAGAGTTCCAAAGAATAGCAAGAAGAGATAAGAAAGCCTTCCTCAGCGACCAATGCAAAGACATAGAGGAAAAGAACAGAATAGGAAAGAATAGAGATCGCTTCAAGAAAATTAGAGATACCAAGGGAACATTTCATGCAAAGATGGGCTTGATAAAGGACAGAAATGGTATGGACCTAACAGAAGCAGAAGATATTAAGAAGAGGTGGCAGGAATACACAGAAGAACTGTACAAAAAAGATTTTCACAGCCAAGATAATCATGATGGTGTGATCACTCACCTAGAGCCAGACATCCTGGAATGTGAAGTTAATTCCAGTTGAGCTCTTTCAAATCCTGAAAGATGATGCTGTGAAAGTGCTGCACTCAATATGCCAGCAAATTTGGAAAACTCAGCAGTGGCCACAGGACTGGAAAAGGTCAGTTTTCATTCCAATCCCAAAGAAAGGCAATACCAAAGAATGCTCAAACTACCACACAGTTGCACTCATCTCACACGCTAGTAAAGTAATGCTCAAAATTCTCCAAGCCAGACTTCAGCAATACGTGAACGGTGAACTTCCTGATGTTCAAGCTGGTTTTAGAAAAGGCAGAGGAACCAGAGATCAAATTGCCAACATCCACTGGATCATGGAAAAAGCAAGAGTTCCAGAAAAACATCTACTTCTGCTTTATTGACTATGCCAAAGCCTTTGACTGTGTGGATCACAATAAATTGTGGAAAATTCTGAAAGAGATGGGAATACCAGACCACCTGACCTGCCTCTTGAGAAACCTATATGCAGGTCAGGAAGCAACAGTTAGAACTGGACATGGAACAAGAGACTGGTTCCAAATAGGAATAGGAGTACATCAAGACTGTATATTGTCACCCTGCTTATTTAACTTATATTCAGAGTACATCATGAGAAACGCTGGGCTGGAAGAATCATAAGCTGGAATCAAGATTGCCAGGAGAAATATCAATAACCTCAGATACGCAGATGACACCACCCTTATGGCAGAAAAGGAAGAGGAACTAAAAAGGCTCTTGATGAAAGTGAAAGTGGAGAGTGAAAAACTTGGCTTAAAGCTCAACATTCAGAAAACAAAGATCATGGCATCCAGTCCCATCACTTCATGGGAAATAGATGGGGAAACAGTGGAAACAGTGTCAGAGTTTATTTTTGGGGGCTCCAAAATCACTGCAGATGGTGATTGCAGCCATGAAATTAAAAGATGCTTACTCCTTGGAAGAAAAGTTATGACCAACCTAGATAGCATATTCAAAAGCAGAGACATTACTTTGCCAACAAAGGTCCGTCTAGTCAAGGCTATGGTTTTTCCAGTGGTCATGTATGGATGTGAGAGTTGGACTGTGAAGAAAGCTGAGCGCCGAAGAATTGATGCTTTTGCACTGTGGTGTTGGAGAAGACTCTTGAGAGTCCCTTGGACTGCAAGGAGATCCAACCAGTCCATTCTGAAGGAGATCAGCCCTGGGATTTCTTTGGAAGGAGTGATGCTAAAGTTGAAACTCCAATACTTTGGCCACCTGATGCGAAGAGTTGACTCATTGGAAAAGACTCTGATGCTGGGAGGGATTGGGGGCAGGAGGAGAAGGGGACGGCAGAGGATGAGATGGCTGGATGGCATCACTGACTCGATGGACGGGAGTAGTCTGGGGAACTCCGGGAGTTGGTGATGGACAGGGAGGCCTGGCATGCTGTGATTCATGGGGTCGCAAGGAGTCGGACATGACTGACTGACTGAACTGAACTGAATTGTTTTTGAAAACATCATCAAAATTTTTATGTATCTTATGATGGTATTCATTATCAGAGTGTGGGCTTGGTAAAATATGACTTACCCATGGCTTTCTTGTCCTTATTTATCGTGCTGATAGATTCATTGGCCTCTTTGACTAGCTAGTTCTTTTTGAAGCAAAGATTGAAATGGTCCTTCTAGTTTGTATGATTTTTAATAATCTCATCCAAAGTAATTTCTCAATTGTTTTTTCTGTTGCATAACATTTCCCATTTTCCTTTTGTTCCTATTTTCTTATTTTCTTTTGTGTTTATAGCTATACATCCATATTTTTTTGTAAGAAGTACAGTTGATTAACATAACTATTTTTGTGTTGTGATACAGCATAGGGATACTATATTTTTATGTAATCCACTTTATTGGAATATTACCAAATTGTGAGTTTTTTGTTGGTTTTGGAGATGAATTGCTTGTGGGTATCTTGGTTTTCTGTGCATTTTGGGTTGACTTCTTCATTCCTGAAGGTTTTCTTTTTTGGACACCTGCTTTGAAATTGAAGTATGTCCAATTTTCCTGGTTTTGGTTTCATTGCTCTAGGGGATGGATTCCAAAAGAAGTCATCCGAACCCAGAAAGACCTTGGAGTTTATATCCTCATGTGTCCTGCCTATGTTTTCCTTAAGATTTTCATAGAATCCCTCCTGACCTTTAGATATTTATGAATTGGAGTTCATTTCGTGTATGATGTTAGAGAATGTTCTAACCTCATTCTTGTTTTCTTTCTTTTAATAAGCCTCGCACAATCCTTCATAGTGTCTCTTATCGACATATATTGCCAGCATCAGGGGAGGAATATTCCCTTCTCTCCACGCCTTCTCCATCAGTTAGTGTTTGTCAAGTTTCTGACTATGGCCGATCTGAGTCCTGTGAGGGGATTCCTTCCGGTGGTTTTGATTTGTATTTATCATATTTAGCGAAACTGACCTCTTTTCATGTGATTTCTTTTCAAGAGTGAGTTCATGTTACGTCTAGATGCGGCTTCCTGTAACTCGGCCCTGTTTTAAATTCTTTTCTGATGACCACCCCAGGCCTATTGTTGAAATCAGCTGTTTTTGCCTTACAGACCCTTTGACCCTGAGAATACTCAATGCCTATCAGCACAGCCGTTCAAGCTGTTGTTACAGAAAATGGCCGCAAGTCAGCAGCATTACTCAGCCCCATGCATTTCCCACACCCCTGTCATTTCTGTGTGGTTTTATATTGGAATAGAAGTGATTTCTAATTTTATGTGTGTTTCAGGGGTATAGGAACTTGATAGATTCATGGATGAACATTTATCTATTCTCTTTCAAGTTCTTGTTCCCAACTAGGTGATTACAGTGTGTTCAATAAACTTCCTCCTGCTATTCAGTAGGTTGTTTTTGATCATCTACTGGATACATATATAAGTGTCTATGTTAATTCAAATCTCTTAATTTACTTCGCCTGTACCTAGAGATTGAGGGCTCCTGCTGAGGGCAAGAGGCACTCCAGGAACGTTGTGGGGTCACACTGCCTGCCGCATCCTCCCAGGACCCTGAGCCCAAAAAAAATCCAGCATTGGGACCCAAGCCTGCCTGGTCTCTAGAGATACGATACCAGCCAAAGTGACCATGGGATGAGGGAAATAGAGTCAGCATATGTTTCTACATTTATTGTGTTTATCCAGTTATTTGAACCTGCGTATATAGGTGAATTACAAGGCAGTGGGTGGTTGTTTTTTTTAATTCATAGTCACTTGATTCACTCACACATTGATGTGTATATGCTATATTTCAGGGACTGTTCCTGTACAGATTATGACCAAAAGTGGAGTATCATTCCTAGTGTTACCCAGTAGGTCCTTGTGGCTTATTTTCTAAATAGTATTGTGCACATATTAGCCAAGTAGCTTATTTCTATGTGCCCAACACCCTTCTTCTCTGCTAACAGTAAGTGAGATGAGTTTTTTCTAATTCTTTGAACTTTTTATCTTGACTCTAAAAGCTCCTTTGTATCCATTTTTAGATTCCACATAGAAGTGACATCACACTCTATTTGTCACTCCCTGTCTCTCTTACTTCACTTGCTATGATCATCTCTACCTTCTTGCCTATGCCTGAATGTGGCATTGTTTCAGTCTTCCTTATGGTTGATTCATGTACCATTGTATATACAGAACCCATTTTCTTTATTCATTTCTGTGTCCTTGTACACTTAGGTTGCAGCAGTGTCTTTCCTTTGGAAATCGGTCCAGCGGGGATGGCATGGGTACCCTGTCTTCTATAATGTTTCTTTTCCCAGACTGTGTGCCCAGGCACGTGACTGCTGTTTCCTCAGGCACCTCCATGGTTCGTTTTCTAAAGATCCTCCATATTGTTCTTTCTAGTGGATGAACCAATGGAGATTTTTAGTAATCCATCCAAATTAATTTCTTGATGGGAATTTCTATGCCTCAACTTTTCCCATTTTTATTTTGCTAACCTTCATTCTTGATTATTATTTCTTGTGTTTGTAGCCATCTATCCACTCTTTCTTTTTCAGTTGAGGTACAGTTGATTCACATCAGTCTATTTGCTTTGGGATACAACAGAGTGATTCAGTATTCACACGGAGTGAAGTGAAGTAAAGTGACAGTCGCTCAGTCGTGTCCGACTCTTTGCGACCCCATGGACTATACGGTCCACGGAATTCTCCAGGCCACAATATTGGAGTGAGTAGCCTTTCCCTTCTCCAGGGGATCTTCCCAATCCAGGGATTGAACCCAGGTCTCCCACATTGCAGGTGGATTCTTTACCAGCTGAGCTCATGGAATATATACCATTTAAAGATATTTCAAAATCACGGCTCTATTTCTCTCTGCTGCATAATATATCCTATTATTTTTCTTACATTATACATAGTGATTTTTATTTCTTAATTTCTTCTTCAATCTGGCAACACCCACAACCAAATCCCCACAGGTATCCAGGTATTAGTTTCTGGATTTGTGAGCCTCTTTCTGTTTCACAGATAAGTCCATTTGTGTCTCATTTGAGATGGAAATTAAATGTGATTTCCTATGGCAGTTTTCTCTGTGTTTCTGACAACCTTGCCTTAGATGAGAATACATAAATAAATTCTCATGAAAGGAGTATAATTTTCAGGAATAGTATAATGTCAAATGGACTTTTCCCACCTTTCAGCCACAGAGTTTCTGGCCTGAAATGTGAACTTTTGCATATTTCAGCCTGGGAACTTGGGGCACGGGGAACTTAACCAAGGTGTAGTTTACTTACAGTTACCTGCACAATCGTAAGTGTGATTTGAGGAGTTTAGGCAAATGTGAGAACCCATGTCACCTACACCCCATCAAGACCTGGAATATTTCAGGGACTTAGCTGGTGTTCCAAGGGCTAAGACTCCACACTCCCAACACAAGGGATCTGGGTTCAATCCCTGGTCAGGGAACTAGACCCCACGTGCTGCAAATGAGAGTTCATGTGTCGCAACAAAGATGGAAGCTCCTGCGTGCCGCAACTAAGACCTGGCACAGCCAAATAAATAAATATATATATTTTAAAAAGACCTAGAACACTCCAGCATCCTAAATAGTTCCCTCCACTCCCCAGACAACTGTTTTCCTGATTTCTAGCACTCTAGAAATCACGCCTTTTCTGAAACTTCATTGAGTTGGTCGTACATGAGGTGTCTTCAGGGTCTGGCTAAAGAGCTGTGACTTTACAGATGTACAGTGTGAGGTAAGAAAGTTTGTGTTCAGTGAAATTTAAAACTTTTTTTGTTTTTTACTTGAAACATAAACACCTTTAAGGATAGATGTATTGGTATCTTCCCTGGCAGACATGGAAGGGTGAGACGTTTAAAAACTAAAGATCTTGTACTTTATTTCTCAAAAGTAATTTAACCACCTTGACCACCTATGGGTCCTAAAAATGGTGATTTGAAATAGCATCATTGGGACTTACCTGGTGGTCCAGAGGTTAAGGCTTGCGCTTCCACTGCAGGGAGTATCAGTTCCGTTTGGGGAACTAAGATGCCACAGGCTGCATGAAAATGTTAGTCACTCAGTCATGTCCAACTCTTTGTGACCGCATGGACTGTAGCCCGCCAGGCTCCTCTGTCCATGGGATTCTCCAAGCAAGAATACTGGAGTGGGTTGCCATTTCCTCCTCCAGGGAATCTTCCCGACCCAGGGATTGAACCCACGTCCCTTATGTCTCCTGCATTGGCAGGTCCGTCTCTTACCACTGGCTCCACCTGGTCACATCTAGAGGCTTTTAAAAAAGGATTTCAGCTTGAAATAAAATGAATAAGATATATTAAAACTGATACTTATTTCTCACATTTCAGAATATTTTCTTATGTGTTGCTAAAAGAAATGTCTCAGGATTTTAGGTTTTGAGTCATCCTTTTAGCAACAGGGTATTAATTCCTAGATGCAACCCTGGGGACAAGCATCACCTATTTCACTTCCTACAAATACTTGTGCTTTTGCATCCATGTTGAAATGGCTAAAGTTTTCTAAATTCTCTACATTTCCTTTAATAAAAACCCTACCAGTAGGTAAACTACTATTCTAAAAAATGTAAAATAAAATGTGACTATGTCAGACACGACTGAGCGACCTCACTTTCACTTTTCACACTCATGCATTGGAGAAGGAAATGGCAACACACTCCAGTGTTCTTGCCTGGAGAATCCCAGGGACGGGGGAGCCTGGTGGGCTGCCGTCTATGGGGTCACACAGAGTCGGACATGACTGAAGCGACGCAGCAGCAGCATGGCTTTATACAAAAATTTGTTATGATCTAACATAGTGATATCTTTTGAAGCATCATTTGTGAAAACCTTTTTATTGTGAACTTTCTGTCTGGTTTCTTTCTCTCTCTTTCAGAATATTTATTTATTTAGCTGCACCACGTCTTAGTCGAAACACTAGGGCTCTTCAGTCTTCTCATTGTGGTATGCAGGATCTAGTTCGGTGGCCAAGGATCAAACCCTGGTGCCCTGCACTGGGAGCACAGGATCTTAGCACTGGACCACCAGGGAATACCTTACGTTTGCTGAGTTTTGACAGATGCACACATCTGTAAAAGAGATCTAGAACCTGCTTGCCATGGCCCTGGTTCAGTCCCTGGTTGGGGAACTGGGATCCCTCAAGCCTCTGGGCAGCCAAGAAGCAAAACAAAACAAAATATTGTATCAGGTATTATAACTAATCTAGAAATAATGTATGTATCATTTGTGTATAAGTTATAGGCCATACTACAACTTATAATACTATGCCATTTTATATAAGGGACTTGAGCATACTCGGATTTTAGTGTGTGCAGGGGTCCTTGAACCAGTCCCCTGCATTATAGGATGACCATGAAAAATCAGAGTGTCAGGGATTATTAAAATAGGTGGAAGAACAAAGTCACATCCATGTCCCTCATTACTAAGAGGTGGCCACCAGGGCCAATTGCACCAGTTACCCACCTGTAGCCATGGGTACCCACTCCAGTACTCTTGCCTGGAAAATCCCATGGACGGAGGAGCCTGGTAGGCTGCAGTCCATGGGGTCGCTAAGAGTCGGATATGACTGAGCAACTTCACTTTCACTTTTCACTTTCATGCATTGGAGAAGGAAATGGGAACCCACTCCAGTGTTCTTGCCTGGAGAATCCCAGGGATGGGGGAGTCTGGTGGGCTGCCATCTATGGGGTCGCACAGAGTCAGAAACAATTGAAGTGACTTAGCAGCAGCAGCAGCCATGGGTAACAGAGAAGATGACTCTGCTTGCCTAATTCCACAAACACATTTATTAGTGTACAGAACAAATAGCCGCAAGCTAGGACGGTCTCCAGGCTCAACCGGCAGGCTTTTCGTCTCTTCTCCTTGGCCAGAACTGGTCATGTATGTGCCTGGTCCCTGAACCAACCAGTGGGCGAGTCACTCACACTCATGCAGATAGCTTCTGTGATCTTAGGTCTTAATTTCCAATTAGCAGTTATTTTATAAACTGTTGATCTTACTTTCATTCCCTGGATTTATATTTTATGTTGACAGATAAAACAAGGCAGAAATTACATAAGTTATAATAGGCTCTTCAGAGACTTACAGTTCATCAAATGATAAGAGTAAAATTATACTTTAGGTAGGGCATTTACAAAGCAGGATTCTGCAAATATTTTCTGTAAAGGGCCAGAGAGTAAATATTTTTTGGCTTTGTTAAGCATAACATCACTGTAGCAACTACTCAAATCTGCCCTGGAAGCTGGGTAGCAGCTGTATGTACCCTGTAAATGAGTGTGTGTAGCTGTGTACCAATAAAGCTTTATTTACAACCAGGGGTGGTGAGCAGGTTCTGGTCCTCAGGGAGGTTGAAGTTGCCGAGGACAGCCATTATGCAGTTGTGTTAGAACTAAATTAGAAATAACAACACAAATTCCCAATCTTTGAAATTTATTATTTCCACCGGACAACTGAAGTAGCCTTTAATGTTTTCCACCACAGATTTATGTGCAAATAGAGAAGAGTCCCAATATTGGCTCAGTGGTAAAGAAACTGACTGCCAAGCAGGAGATGCGGGTTGGATCCCTGGGTTGGGAAGATCCCCTGGAGGAGGGCATGGTAACCCACTCCAGTATTCTTGTCTGGAGAATTCCATGGACAGAGGAGGCTGGTGGGCTACAGTCCATGGGATCGCAGAAGAGTCGGACAGGACTGAGCAATTAAATAACAACAGCTTAATATCCAAATGCAGCCTTCAGACTTTTCCCCACCCTGAGGAATAAAGGCTCTTTGGAGACTAGCTGGTTTTATGTTTCAGGGCAGGGCAGGTACATTGTGGGCCTGGGGTATTTCACTGCTAGAAAGAAGGGGTGCTTCTCCAAGTTCTGGGGTGCTGAAGGCACACAGGAGCCCACTTAATGGTATCTCTCATCAATACTGATGAGTTAATGACCAATTCAGCTACTCAAATCTGAATGCCATGAATTCATAATTATCCTCAAAGACAAGAATCAAGATTTTTGTTCTTTTTGAAAAAAAAGAGATTTATTTTATTAGGATTTTTGTTCTTTATGAAGCTGCTAGTTCAGTATTCACAGCCTGATTTTATTCTGATGAACCATTTTTAGCATCCCTACATAAAAAGGCTGACATCCCTGTACCACATGATCTGTATTCATGATCCAGCTGTATCTAAAGATTTTCTCTATGTGCGTGCTCAGTCGCTCAGTTATGTCTAACTCTCAGTTATGTTTGACTGCATGGACTGCAGCCCACCAGCCTCCTCTGTCCATGGAATTTTCCAGGCAACAATACTGGAGTTGGTTGCCATTTCCTACTCCTGGGGATCTTGTTGAACCAGGAATCGAACCCATGTCTTCTGGGTCTCCTGCATTAGTAGCTGGATTCCTTACCACTGAGCCGCCTGGGAAGCCCATAAAAAGATTCTACTCTTTGTAAAAAACAAACAATAGAACAGATAGTAGATACAGTATTAATATTGGTTAGTTTGGGATTTAATATAATGGATGAAGCACACGTTCTTTTCTTGAAATTTTCTGGCAATTCCAAGTTCTCTCCTTTATTTATATATTATGTTTAGAATGAAAAAATAAATCTTTGCAAAAATTTTATCTACAGGTTCAAGATGCCTTTGTCTATGGTTATAACATTGTTTGCTTGACCTTCAGGAAATTTCTCGCCCCAAGGAGCAGAGGATGGTAAAGTGGGATTTTATAAAAACCTAGAGCCCAATGCTGGGAGTACATCCTCTGAAAAGCCACTGGTAAAATCTGTAGTGCTGGGTCCTCAACCCCCAAGGGTAGAGGTTGTCCTCAGGTAAGGGGGACTGACTTTCAATTGTGGGAAAGATATGGAGGGCTTTAATCATTGCCTACCAGACACCTGGCTTAAGTTGGGAGGAGTCTGTCTATATTCTAAAAAGAGTAAGGAAGGTTAGGTGGTTGGGGCTGAGGGTACGGGTTGTCTTGGAGGGGGCTGGGCAGTTTTAGGCAGCCTTGGAGGAGGAGGAGGGACTGGACTACAGTGCAAACTTGGGGCCCCTTGTTAAAAAATTATTATGAATTTCAAGATGGGGACAGCAAGTGCAGGGGCTGCCCGTGAAGCCGGCCCCTGTGGAGATTCAGTGTTCAAAGTCTACTTTGGATGTAAGAACTGGCCAGGATTCTGGCAGAGACTGGACGCTGAGGTGGAATTTCTTGCCTATGGCTCTCCTGGGTGTCCAAGGTCCATGACCCACAGGCAGAAGTCCCTTCTCCATGGGGGAGACCAGGCTCTAGACCCCTGGGGGGTCTCCCAGTCACTTTTTAGATGCTAAATTGCCACAGGTGTTACTGAGGTTTTGTGTTCAGGTAGGGTCTGGCGAAAACACCCTTATGCCTCCCTCTCTACCCAGCCCCTGCCTTCTGGGATATTAAACAGGGTACCCACCCCCAACTCCCCATTCATCTTCCTGACTCCTGAGTCACTGGTCAGCCTCCCTTCCTTTAGGAAGGCCTCCAGGCTGCCCCTGCACCCCTGAAGTCATATCTTCTGTTACATTCCTCAGGCTGCATCTCCAGGTTGTGACCCCCAGGTTGCTCAAGACACCCTGTTTTATGGTCTAGCTGCCTGTGTCTCTTCTTCAAGGCATTAGGGCACTCTGACATTGTGGGTGCAGTTAGATGTTTGTGGGTTGCAGCTCTGTGGACACCGGGCAACTGAGACCTGGCTCAGAGGAGGGACCTTTATCTCTGTTGATTCTGGGATGCACAGCCCTCCCCTGCATTCAGTGCTCCCCCCACTGTGGGGTCCCCTCAGCTGACCACCTGGGGTTGGGGCTAAGGTCCAGGGTCCCAGCTATGGGGTTTGGACTCTGGAGTCGGGTCTGCATTTGTGTTTGGGGGGTCATGGGTCAGAGATTGGGATCTGGGGTTTAGGGACTGGAGTTGGGGTCTGAGTTCTGGCGTCCCGGGTCTGGAATCTGAGGTCTGGAGTTGGGATCCAGAGCCTGGGTTCTGAGGCCCAGGATGTAGGAGTGGGATTACGGGGACTGGGGTCTGAGGTCTGAGGCCCCTGAGGTTGAGGATCTAGGATCTGGGCTAGTTACTCCAAATCTGAGGTCAGGGTTTTGAGGTTTGAGGTCTGGAGTCACAATTTCTGGATCTGGGACATAGAGTCTGAAGTAAGGGGTCTGGGTTTAGTACCCGGGTTCTGAGGTCCAGGATCTGGGATCTGCCGTCTGAGGTACAGGATCTAGAACCTGGGGTCCAGTGTCTGAGGTAACAGATCTATAACCCGGAGTTAGGGGTCTGAGGTACAGGATCTAGAACCCGAGGTTGGGGATCTGAGGTAACAGATCTAGGACCCGAGGTCCAGCGTCTGAGGTAACAGATTTAGAACCTGGGGTTGGGGGTCTGAGGTACAAGATTTAGAGTCTGGGGTCCGGGTCCCAGGACTGAAGTACGTGATCTAGCACGTGGGGGGTCCCATGTCTGAGGTCGGGCTCTGGGGTCTAGGCCCAGGGTCTGAGGTACGAAGTCTCCATCGGCCTCTGCTCGCCCCCGCCCCGCCTCGCCCCGCCCCGCCCCTCCCTCTCCCTCTTTCTCTCCCTCCCCCTCTCCCTCTCCCTCTCCCGCTCCCCTCCTCTCCCCTCCGTCCCCCATCTCCTCGCTCCTCCCCTCTCCTCCCGCCCCTCCCCCGCCAGGCCCGCCCCGCCGGGCGCCGCACCGACAAGATGGCGGCGGGTGGGAGCGGCGGGCGCGCGTCGTGCCCGCCGGGGGTCGGCCCGGGCGCGGGGGGCGGCCCCGGGCCCAGCGCCAACACCGCCCCGGCCCCCGGCAACGCGGCCGCCGCCGCCGCCGCCCCGGCCCCCGCTGTCCCCGGGCCGCCCCCGCCGGTGTCGGTGTCGGGGCCGGGCGCGCAGGCCGCGGCGGGCGGGGAGCGGGCGGCCGAGGAGCCGGGGGCGGCGGCGCTGCTCCGCGAGCCCGTCTACAACTGGCAGGCCACCAAGCCCACGGTGAAGGAGCGCTTCGCCTTCCTCTTCAACAACGAGGTGCTCTGCGACGTGCACTTCCTGGTGGGCAAGGGGCTCGGCGCGCAGCGCATCCCGGCGCACAGGTGGGCCGCCGTCCGGGACCGCCGCCCGACCCGGGACCGGGTTAGCACCGAGGCCCGCCCCCCGGGACTCCGTCATCCCCCAAGACGCCGCCGCTTCCCGGGACCCGGTCATCCCCGGGACCGGACCCCTACCCCCACCCCCTCCCCAGGATTCAGTCATTCCTGGGATCCCGCTCCCCGCCTCCCCTCAGGAAAACCGCCAGCCCCGGGGACCCAGCACCCGCCATTCCTGGAACCCCTGCTGCCCTGGGGACCTGCCCTCCCCCACCGCCCCCGGGCCCCAGCACCGTTAAGGCCCTGTGACCCTGCCAGGCCTCCGTCCAGCCCGGACTTCCAGATACTAGCCATGGTCCGCTCCTGCGACCCCTAACCCCTCCACCCTCACTGGAGTCTCTTGGCTCTGTGATCCCTGACCCTGCAGTCATGCCCGAAATCTCCCAGGTCCGCAGACCTCTTTCACTCGCTGCATCTCTGTGACCCTTCAACCCCTGCCAGGCTTTCCAGGCCCTGCAGACCCCAGCCTGGCCAGCCGCAGGACCGCCAGAGACCCCATCTCCTTCCGCCTCTTCCATCTCCTTCCCCTCCTCCACTGGGGCCTCACGGGCCCCAGTGATCTCCTCCCCCGAGTGCCCCCTCCTTCTGGGGCTGGGATCCCCCAGAGCCCCGCTAGACTCCCACCTCGTGAACCCCAGACCCTCATAACCCCGTTCCCTGACACCGTACATCCCAGGTCTCCTCTTGAATGGGGTTTTCCTTGGTGCAGGCCCACACCTCTGCCAGGCTCAGGGGTGCAGCCTCCAGACCCCTGGGTGGGGCGGGGCTGTATCAGAGACCACCCTGCCCACTGCTTGCTGGGGGATGCTGGAAGGGTTCTGTTGGGGAAGGGGGCTGGGGGTTCTTGCAACTCTGCCTGGAGAGTCCCCAACCTGCTGTGAGGGTTGTCTTCACCATTCTGATGTCTGGCTTTTACTTGGCCTGTGTCTGAGATTCTTCTCTCTGGCCCTTTCTTGGTTATTTATGTGCAACTGGGACTAGATTCCTGCCGGAGGGAGCTTCCAGGCCGGTGAGGGGGTCCCTAGGACCTCCTGGGGCTTGTCCCTGCCCTAACCCTCTCCCCTCCCCTGCGAACTCCCCGTAGGGGGCTGGTTGCCTTGTGACCCAGGAGCTCCCAGCCTCCGTCATGCCTTTCTTGTTTCATATTCCTGCTCTGTGGATCCTCTTGATGGAAGGTTCTAGTTCCTTTTCTTTTCAGCCTTTGGGTTGTTATTTCATGTGCATTGTGAAATGTTACCTACCGCGAACAGGTGCATAAGTGACCCTGGGCTCTCCTGGGCCTCAGTTTCCCTCCACCCCTATGACCTGGGACCAACCATTAGACACTTCCTTCCTGGGGCCACTGGGAGAGTGGATCCTGTGACCAACCAACCCTAGGACTAACCAGGTCCTATCACAGTGCCCGGGCTCATCCTCCACACAGGCTGGCCTCACAGGCTGGTGGGGACGTAACCCGGTGCTCCAGGAAACACTGGAGCATCGCTGCTGGAGCACAGGCAGGAGTAGGGAGAATTCCTCAGCCTGTGCCCAGCTCCAGGCTGACCTCACCCCCGCCTCCCTCCCAGATGGGCTGCATTAAGGGACTGGCTTGTAAGGAGCAGATTGGAACCCCACCTTGGGGAAACCCAGCAGATGCCCCCTTAACCATGTGGCTAAGTTGATGGTCCTGGGGGTGTCAACACCCCCAGCGGGAAAGACTCCTCCCCCTGGTGTGCTCCACCCCCAGCCCTGAGTCCCAGTGTCGTGGGTTGATGGTGGCCCCCAAGTTGTGTCCAAGTCCCAAGGCCCAGAACCCATGAACAGGACCTTATTGGGAAAAGGGTCTTTGCAGATGTGATTAAGTTTCAAGAAGAGATCATCCTGGATAATCCGAACAGCACTAAATCCAAGTGTCAAGTGTCCATGTGAGAGACACGGAGAAGAGGGACCGGGCAGAGACTGGAGGGACGTGGCCACAAGCCACAGTCTGCCCGGGGCCCCCAGAAGCTGAGAAGGGCAGAGCCTTGCAGGGAGCACGGCCCTGATCTTGCACCTGCAGCCTCCAGAACATGAGATTCTCTCATCACCCAATTTGCAGTAATTTGTTAGAGAAGTCCCAGGAACCAGTCCACCCGGAGAAAATAACCAGATAAACCCAGTGGGGCGTGCCTCAGGACCAAGACACCGGAGGGTCCCCTGGACGGTCCTGGGAGGAGCCCGAGGACACAAGTAAATGCCACGTGGGATCCAGAAACAGTGCCTGGGGCGGGAAGGGCGTTAGTGCAGAGCTGGTGACTGCTGAACCGGACCTGAGCTTACTTCACAAAGCAGACTGAGGGCAGGGCTCGTGCTAACTTCCAGAAAGGCTGTGGGGTCTGCAGCCACCATTTCCCAGGATCCAGGCTTGTGGTGATCTCAGGCTGGGGCTCAGAATGGCATGGACTCTGGGTGAAGGGCGACCTGGTGCATGGGGCGCAGGAGGGCCTGGCATATGTAATGGCAGAGGGGCCAGCTCTGGCCAGGGCAAGCTCAGGCCTCGTTCAGAGTCTGCCTCCCACCCCCATCCCCTCTCCACTGTACTACTTTTTCATGGCTCTTTTTCCTTCTAACTTTCTCTGTGATGGCTGTCCTTGGCTTGCTGTGAGCAGCGTCTTGCTGCTCTCCCTCCTGCCAAGCCCAGGAAAATGCCTGGCGCACTGGGTGCTCAGGAAATGCATCAGTCCAATGTCTATACTCACAGGGCTCCCTCTGAGGAAGCACTGAGCATCTTCAGGGTAGCACTGTACAATTTGATGGCCCCACGTTAATATCTAAAATACCTTTATTCACATATCACTGGAGACTTAGCAGCACAGAGATGTCCCCAAAGTACAGCAATCTCTGTGTATGCTTAGCTAAATAGCACGTCTTTTAGTGACTGTGGCTTTATGGTGGATTTTGACAACTACTGTGGCTGTTCTTCCCAGTTTTGCTCAAGACTTTTTGTGAAGGCTTTTTCAGCTCGTCTCACACATTTAGCTGTTTCAGGATCAGTTACCCATCTGTCCATCCCTTCCTCCTGTCCATCCCTTGCTCAATCAGCAGTCTCTGAAATGGTGCTAACAAAAGACATCTCTTTCCCCATGGAATTTACCTTCTAGCACAGTACCAGCAAATTTTTGTAAAGAGCCAGACAATAAGTAGTCTCAGTAGGCCACATGGTCTGTGTCCCAACTGCTTAATTCTGCTGTAGCAGTATGAACACAACAAGACAGAAATGAATGTGCATGGCTGTGTGCCAATAAAACTTTATTTACAAAAACAACTGGTGGGCTGGATTGGGTCCAAGAGCTGTATTTGACCAGTCCCTGGCTCAGTGGTTCCCTATAATCTTTAGAATCAGTTTGTCAAATGCTAAAGAAATAACTGGAGGGGTTTGTCTTAGCAAAGATACCAGGTTGGGGGAGCTGACAGTTCAGAATACCAAGTATGGGCACATGTTGTCTCTCCATTTATGTACGGTGCTTTTGTGTTTCCGTAGGGAAGTTTTGTAGTTTTATGTTTTGGGTTTTTTTTTGGCCACACTGCCGGATTTTGGGATTTAGTTTCCTCTCTGGGGATTGAACCCAGGCCCCCTCGACAGTGAGAGTATGGAGTCCTAACTACTGGACCACCAGGGAATGCCCAGTTTTATAGTTTCTTCACATAGCTCTTGTGTGCAAGAGCTATGGCACTCCACTCCAGTACTCTAGCCTGGAAAATCATGGACGAAGGAGCCTGGAAGGCTGCAGTCCATGGGGTCGCTAAGAGTCGGACACGACTAAGCGACTTCACTTTCACTTTTTACTTTTATGCGTTGGAGAAGGAAATGGCAACCCACTCTAGTGTTTTTGCCTGGAGAATCCCAGGGACGGGGGAGCCTGGTGGGCTGCCATCTATGGGGTCGCACAGAGTCAGACACGACTGAAGCAACTAAGCAGCACATAGCTCGTAAACATTTATTGCTAGGTGTTGTTTTTTTTGTTGTTGTTTTTGTTTTTTCTGTTGTGAGTAATTTCTCCATTACATATTTCCTAGCTGGTTCTTGCTGGGAAGCTGTGGGGCCTTGCACATTTATTTTTATCCACTGGAATGATTTCTTTCTGAATCCTCTTTGGTGTTAATAGCTGTTCCACTGATTCCATGGTCCAGTGCTGTCCAGTAGACTTTTCTGTGACAATGGGAATGTTGTAGATCTGTCCTCTCCAGTCCTAGCCTCTAGTCACGCATGGCTACTGAGCACTTGAAATGTGGCCCTCACAACTGAGGAACCAAATCTTTTGTTTTCTCAGCTACACCACATGGCTCGAAGCATCTTAGTTCCCTGACCAGTGATTGAACCTTTGACCTCAACAGTGAAAGCGTAGAGTCCTAACCACTGGCCTGCCAGGGAATTCCCAAACTGAATCTTTTTTTTTTTTTTTAATCTATTTATTCTTGGCTGCCCTGGGTCTTTGTTGCTGTGTGGGCTTTTCTCTAGTTGCAACGGGTGGGGACTACGCTCTAGTTGCAGTGTGCGGGCTTCTCATTGCAGTAGCTTCTCCCGTTGTGGAACACAGGCTCGAGTTTTGCCATTTGTAGAAATCGCATATAATTAGAATGACAGAATGTGTAGGTTTTGATCTGGCTTCTTTCGTTCAGTGTCTTATTTGTGAGATCCATCCACATCCTTGAATGGACAGCTCATTTCTTTCTATTGCCAAAGTAATTCATCTTACTGCTGAATCCCATTGCATGGATGGACCACACTTTGTCCATTCACCAGTCATATGGGTTATATGGGCATACAGGTTAAACAGGTTATTTCTAGCTTCTAGCTTTTCATCATAAGGAATAATACTGCCATGAACATTAAACATTTGTGCAGAAATCTGCATATGGAAGTACTACTGTTCCTTTTCTCTTGGGTAAATACTAAGGGTCAAATGTTGGAACCGCAAGGTAACACTTACATGTGACATTTTAAGAAACCGCCAAACTGGTTTCCAAAGTGGCTTCCCCATTCCCCACCCCCCATGATGCCCAAGGATTCAGTAATGTCTTTGGCCTCATAGGTGAATTGGAAAATGTTCCCTCCTCCTCTGCTTTCTAGAAGAATATGCAGAGGGTTGGTGTTAATTTCTTCTGGGAATGGGCTTTTCCTTGTGGGGAGATTTTTTTCTTCTTCTTTTTTTGCTGCACTGTGGGGCTTGTGGGATCTTAATTCCCTAGCCAGTGATCGAACCTGTGCCCCCTACAATGGAAGCTCAGAGTCTTAACCACTGGACCACCGGGAATTCCCTGTGGGAAGATAGTGTTTTTTAATTGGTTGTGCTGGGTCTTCGTTGCTGCATGAGGGCTTTCTCCAGTTGTGGTGAGCAGGGGCTGTTCTTCATTGCAGTGTGTGGGCTTCTCGCTACAGTGGCTTCTCATCGCAGAGCACAGGCTCTAGGCACGTGGGCTCAGTAGTGGCAGTGCGTGGTTTTTAGTTGCCCCACGGCATGTGGAATCTTTCTAGATCAGAGATTGAACCCATGTCCCCTGCACTGACAGGCAGATTCTTATCCGCTGCACTACCAAGGAAGTCCCAGAAGATTTTTAGTGACTAGTTCACTTGTTATTTATTTGTTTAGATTTCTCTGTCTTCAGTGAGTGTTGGCAGTTTGTCTTTACAGGAAGTCATCCATTTCCTCTAAGTTGTCTTTGTTTGTTGACATAAAGTTGTTTCAAAGTTCTTTTACCATTGGTCGTAGTGATATTCCGTTTTTATTTCTGATTTTGGTAACTTGTGTCTTTTTGCTTGATCAGTCTAGCTAAAGTTCTTGCAGTGGTTTAAATTTTTTTTTCCCCTCAAAGAGTGACCTTTTGGTTTCATTGATTTATCTCTATTTTCCCATTCCCAGTTTCGTTAATTCCTGCTCCCACTTTTACTGTCTTCTTTGTTCTTTGGGCTTGATTTGCTCTTTTCTAGATTCCTGGGATGGAAGATTGCCTTGCTGATTTTATTTTTTATTAATTTTTGATCACTCTGTGTCTTGTGAGATCTTCATTCCCTGACCAGGGATAGAACCTGGACCCCGGCAGTGAAAGTGCCAAGTCCTAACCACTGGATCGCCAGTTAATTCCCAGAAGCTTAGGTTGCTGATTTTAGATCTTTATTTAATGGATACATAATGCTTACCCCAAGCAGTGTTTTAGCTGCATTCCTTACAGTCTGATGTGCCGTGTGCATTTTTGTTCGGGTCAAGATCTTTTCTCATTCCCCTTGTGTTCCTTCCCTGACCCATGGGTTACTTAGAAGTGTTGTTTCATTTCAAAATATTTGGGAATTTCTCAGAGGTCTTTTTGTTATTGGTGTATAATTTAATTCCTCTGTTTGGAGAATAAGCTTTGACTTCTTTCAGTGCCTGTAAGTATATTAGTTTGACTTTGTACCTGGTCTGTCCTGGAGAATATTCCTAGAGCGTGCCTTCTGCCATCACTGGGCTGAGGGTTTTGTTTGGGGAGTTTAAGAAATCCCCAAAAGAAATTAATTTGGCTGTGTCAGGTCTTGTTTGCAGCATGCGGAATCTCTAATTGTGGCGTGCAAGCTCTGTAGTTGTAACATGGGGGCTCAGTTTCCCCATGGCCCGTGGGATCCTAGTTCCCTGACCAGGGATCCAAGCTGAGTCCCCTACACTGGAAGGTGGATTCTTAACCCCTGGACCACTGGGGAAACCCCTGGGCTGAGGGTTTCGTAAAGGTATGTTGGTGGTGGTGTTCAGTCTGGCTGTTTGTCAGTTGTGAAGAGTGAGGTGTTGAAACCTCCAGTGGAAACTGTTGGATTGTCTCTTCCGCCTCTTTATGCTTAGTTTCTCTTTGTGTGGTTTGGGACTCAGTTGTGTGTTTGTTTGCGCTGTTACCTATTCCTGTGTACTGACCCTCTGTTCGTAGGAAATGTCCATTTTCCAGTAGCATTCCCTGTCTTCACATCTGTCTTGTCTGGTATCAGGGCAACCACTCCAGCTCACTGGTGCTTTCTGTCTGCAGGGAATGTCTTCCCTCATCTTTCTCCTTTCACCCCCTTCGTGTATTTAATGTAAAACTTCCGAGCCTGTGCTATCCATCTGTCCCATCTCTGGTGACGTGAGCCTTGGCCATAGGGCAGGTTTCTCCACTGGGATGTCCCTGCCGTCCCCTCGTCATCACCCTTCCCTCCTGAGGGGTGCTCTGTGTAGACATCCCCTTTCCCCTCCTCCTTTGCCCACTGTTGGAGTATCTGTGGATGGTGGTTCTAGTTGGAAAGAGTTGTTTACTCTGGCATCTGCCATATGGTGATTTCCTATTTCCATAACTCCTTCTCCATTTGTTAACTGGGATTCTGAAAGGAAAAACTGTCCCTTCCCCCTTGCTCACACACCTCCTCCGTTATATATTTATTTCATCATGGACTCACAGTTGTTTATCTTGTGGGTCATTGTCCGGTATGAGCTTTACTGTCCCAGATTTGGCCACTGGAAGTCCTTACAGTTGGCTCAATTCCTTTTAACATTGGCGTGTCATGTTGGGAGAATGTCTTTACTTTTTGGCCCCACAGGATACCCCAAGCTCATCTCATCCTTCCCCTCCCTCAGCCCAGGAATCAACCATTTCTCCGTTTAGTGGAAAATGGTATTTAGAAACCAAGATACAGGTGCTGGGTGTGCTCACTGCTGCTGGGGTATTGTTGTTAAGAGACCTTCTTAGCAGATAGAGCGAGGAAATATACCAACACACAACCTCTATTTCTGTGTCTCTGTCTCCATCCGTCCATCTAGTCTGTCCATCCATCCATCCATTCACCCACCTAAAAGCCAGGAAATCAACTTGAGTCCCTCTGACTCTGGCTCAGCCTTGGAGAGTTCATCCCAGCCTCCCTTCCCCTCACCTGTAACTCTCTTCTCCAGTTCTCAGAACCTGGCTTTCATTCTGCACATGTCTGTTTAGTGGCGCAACATGTGTAGTTTCAGAGCTGCTTTCCCTCTCCTGTGAAAAATACTTTTTCTGCATGAAGCACAGTATTTGTATGCAGTTCTTTTAGCCTTTAACCTGTTTCCCAAAGCTGCTTAGCTGGTCTTTCTTCCCTGTCCCTTCAGGGTAGTATGTCATTCTTTCTTTCTTTTTAATTTTTAAGTTGTAAAATACACATACCATAAAATTCACCCTTTTAACCATTTTTAAGTGCACAGCTTGGTGGCACTAAGCATATTCATGTTGTTTGCAACCATTCCACCAAAACTCTGTCCCCATGGAACACTGACTCCCCATCGCCTTCCCCAGCCCCGGCCCCACCATCTTCTCCCTGTCTCTTGTGAATCTGACTCCTTTAGGGACCTGTGAGTTGAACCAAAGTCTGTATTCTTCTGTGTCTGGCTTCTCTCACTGAGCATCATGTTCTCAACGTCTGTTCGTGTTGTAACATGAGTCCAAATCTCGTTCTTAAGGTAACTAACACCCCTTGTATGGATGGACCACTTTGTATGGATGATGTCCTCTCTGCTCGTCTGTCATCTGTTGATGGACACTGGGTCGCTTCCATCTTCAGGAGTCTGTGGATCATGACATGATGAATACTCATGCACAGGTTTTGTGCGGACGTGTGTGTTCACTTCTCTCAGGCACATACCCTGGGAGTGGCACTGCCGGGTCAACAGGAACTTCATGTTTCGCCCCCTGGTGAACCACTGGCCTGTCTACCACAGCTACACACCTCATGACCCCCGCCCCTGTCACCCTGCTTGAGGACTCTGATTTCTCCACATCCTCAGCAGCTCTCGTCATTGTCTAGGTTTTTTATTCTAGCTGGTGGTCCAAGGGGTAAGGTCATGTTTCATGGTGGGTTTTTTTTAACTGATGCTTTTGCTTTGATACTGCATTTCCATCATACTTTCTCATTAATTTTTATCTTGCAGAGGCTTTTGACTCTTATCACTGTAAGTGTGTGCGTGCTCAGTTGTGTCCGACTCTTTGCAACTCTGGACTGTAATGCACCAGGCTCCTCTGTCCATGGAATTTTCCAGGCAAGAATACTGGAGTGGCTCGTGGTGGTTTTTTTTTTTTTTTTTTTAATTTATTTGGCTGCATCGTATCTTAGTTGCAGCACTCAGGATCTTCATTGCCTCGTGTGGGATCTTTGCTTGTGTCCTGTGGAATTCTAGTTATGGTGCATGGGCTCACTAGTTGTGGCACGTGGGCTTAGTTGCCCTGGGGCGTGTCAGTTCAGTTCAGTTGCTCAGTCGGGTCCGACTCTTTGCCACCCCATGAACTGTACACACCAGGCTTCCCTGTCCATCACCAACTCCCAGAGCTTGCTCAAACTCAGGTCTATCGAGTCACTGATGCCATCCAACCATCTCATCCCTTCTCCTGCCTTCAACCATTCCCAGCATCAGGATCTTTTCAGATGAGTCCTTTCTTCGCATCAGGTGGCCAAAGTATTGGAGCTTCAGCTTCAGCATCAGTCCTTCCAATGAATATTCAGGACTGATTTCCCTTAGGATTGACTGGTTTGATCTCCTTGTTGTCCAAGGGACTCTCAAGAGTCTTCTCCACTACCACAGTTCAGAAGCATCAATTCTTAAGCACTAAGCTTTCTTAATGGTGTAACTCTCACATCCATACATGACTGCTGGAAAAAACCATAGTTTTGACTAGATGGGCTTTTGTCGGCAAACTGATGTCTCTGCTTTTCAATATGCTATCTAGGTTTGTCATAGGTTTTCTTACAAGGAACAAGCATCTTTTAATTTCATGGCTGCAGTCACCATCATCTGCAGTGATTTTGGAGCCCCCCAAAATAAAACATGTCACTCTTTCTATTGTTTCCCCATCTATTTGCCATAAAGTGATGGGACTAGATGCCATGATCTTTGTTTTTTGACTGTTGAGTTTTAAAGCCAGCTTTTTCACTGTGTTCTTTCACCTTCATCAAGAGGCTCTTTTTAGTTTCTCTTCACTTTCTGCCATAAGGGTGGTGTCATCTGCATATCTGAGGTTATTGCTATTTCTTCTGGCAATCTTGATTCCAGCTTGTGCTTCATCTAGCGTGGCATTTCACATGATGTACTCTGCATATAAGTTAAATAAGCAAGGTGACAATATACAACCTTGACATACTCCTTTCAATTTGGAACCAGTCTGTTGTTCCATGTCCGGTTCGAAGTGTTGCTTCTTGGCCTGCATACAGATTTCTCAGGAGGCAGGTATGGTGGTCGCTATTCCCATCTCTTTAAGAATTTTCCACAGTTTGTTGTGATCCACACAGTCAAAGGCTTTAGTGTAGTCAATGAAGCAGATGTTTTTCTGTAATTCTCTTGCTTTTTCTATGATCCAAAGGATGTTGGCAATTTGATCCCTGGTTCCTCTGCCTTTTCTAAATCCAGCTTCAACGTCTGGAAGTTCTTGGCTCACATAGTGTTGAAGCCTGGCTTGGAGAATTTTGAGCATTACTTTACTGGCGTGTGAGATGAGTGCAATTGTGTGGTAAACACTCTTTGTCATTGCCTTTCTTTGGGATTGGAATGAAAACACATTTTCCAGTCCTGTGGCCACTGCTGAGGTTTCCAAAGTTGCTGGCCTATTGAGTGCAGCACTTTCACAGCATCATCTTTTAGGATTTGAAATAGCTCAGCTGGAATTCCATCACCTCCACTAGCTTTGTTCGTAGTGATGCTTCCTAAGGCCCACTTGACTTCATACTCCAGGATGTCT